>NC_142342.1:31764318-32088636 GCF_054954075.1 Amborella trichopoda
TCCATTGGATATTATAATGTCCTGATGGAGGTATATTGGATCACATTGGTCCTTTGTGGCTCAACAAGAAATGGGTTTTGATCATTCATTTGACTTTTCACTGCCATGAGGCTAGTCCCATTATTTATTCTAAATTGGATTTTTCTTTCCCCAAACTTTCACTTCAGTAATCCTTTGTTCTATAGAAAAGCATAATCTTTTTGTGATGACTTGTTGGGATATGGTAAATATGAGGAAGCTTAGGTCATGGATTAGGGTATTTGTGTTTCCTTACCAGTTTAGGAAATGCTTTTCTTAGTCCCTTCCAGCTATTTTGGCTGTTATTTTTTACTTGTCACTGATGCAGTTGATAAACATGTATTTTCACTACTTTCACTCTCTGACTTATAGTTTCCGTTTCAGTGATAAGCTTTACAAGGAGATACGAGATCTTAACTTTGAAGTGGTAGTTCAGGTGGATATTCTTTTGAATGTCACTTTATTCTGTCTGATCTTTCTTAATTGGCACCAGTATTTTGCAATAAAAGGTGCATTGGGATGGTCAGGTCTCCTGGATTTCTGAGTTTTATTTACTGTGTACTTTTCTTTAGGTGCTTCGTCAAAAGGCAACTTCAATGAAGCAGGATTATACAGAAGTGACAACTCAAGTAAGTTGTGTAAAGATACAATTGAAAACTGTTCTTGCACTTCATTCATCCAGTTTATATTTTTATGTGTAGTATTTTGCGACTGTGTTTGTAGGATTGTGCCTTTTGGACTTTAAAACAAACAATAACCTCTTATGCAGTTAAAAGTATAAAAAAAAAACAAAACAAACAATAACCTCTTATGTGTTGGAAAGCCAATTGTTTACCTTCTTGTCAACTTGCAATGAAGTGCAACCCTTTGGGCATTCCTCTAAATTTATAAGTTCAACTTTTTTTTTGTGTGGATATCGATACACCCATTTAAGATTACTAACTTAATACGTCATCCTTGTTTTTTTTATATTATTTCAACAGTCCATTTGACTGCTTGAACCTGTTGGCATGGAAATTTCCAATTTCACTCATGCACATAAAATAATTTGACACAACATACCCATAGGATGAGTGTAGCTGAGATGATGATGTTGAGATGGATGATTGGCAAGACAAGATTGGATAGAATTCAAAATGAATACACATTCGGGAGAACTTAGATGTGGCTTCAATAGGCGATAAGATGAGAGAAAGTAGACTTAGATGGGCTGGCCATGTGCAGCGCAGACCCGGTACAACACCTTTAGGAGGTGCGAGTTGGTTCAAGTGAAAGGCTAAAAAGAGGAAAGGGGGGTAGGCTCAGAAAGATATGGTTGGAAGTAGTGAGAAAAGATATGGGGACTTACAGCCTCATTGAGAGTATGGTTCTTGATAGAGTAGAATGGCGGATTAGGATTCATGTAGCAAATCCCAAATAGTTGAAAAAAGGCTTTGATGGTGATGGTGATGATGATGATGGCAAAAATGGAAATTGGCTTGACAACATGTTCTGACCTAGTCAGATGGATTTTTAAATTAATAGAAAGTGCACGCTTGAAGCACTAAATTCCTAATCTATTGTAGTTGGTTTGGTGAAAACTCATATAAGAGTAGTTTGTTTAGTATAATAGAATTTGGATTATCTCTAATCATACTATGCTTGGAAATTGCACTGTGCCAATGGCCCTACTCCTCCAAATTCTATATGAACTAAACTCTTGGGTATTTGGAATATATAAGGCTATATGAGTTTTTTCCTTTCATTTAGATGAGAAGTCCATGGATTTAATTCCTTAGACGTGTTGAATACGCGTGAAGTGATGCCATAGGAAGTTAAGGTACCATTCATCCAAAAATAACCTACAAATCTCTTTCCAAACAATTACAAAAAATTGGTCTTGGGGAGAAAAGAATATTGCTATGTTGGGGGTGAGTAAATGTCTTATGGGCATCAGTTTTTCTCCAAGTGGTCCATTATTTATTGAAGAAGTCCCCTTGCCCAACCACAAAATGGTATTGGGCAACAAAAAAGATCACCATCTTTTGAAACTGCAGGTAGGTGACTTGTGGAATCTCCTTATTCAGAATTATTTTGGACGAAAGATGTGTCTTACATTGTATGTTCATCGAGAAGAACAGCTGCAACAGTGAACCCTTCAAGAAATGAAGCTTGTATTGATATGCGTTCTATTGATATGCTACAGGCTTCTCATAGGTTAGGTTTGTGTCCTCGATATCGGAAGATTGTAATCAACAGAACTTAGAGGTATACATGGGATGGATCCCATTCAGTTGATCAAGGAATATAATAAAATGGGAGGCACTGCATCTTATATGGTATTATAGTTCCCTGACTTTGGCATATGGGAGGCCTTGTGTTACAAGTAGTTCACGTGATGGCTTGGAGTCGATTCATGGTATGGTGGGTCAAATAAGCTTCTTTCATCAGGCACAAGTTTAGCACATCTATTCATCAGTAATCAGAATGGTTCATGCCTAGGCATCCTAATTATTTGATCGACCATTATGTGCTTTTGATGTCTTAATTTGAAATTCTTCTTTTATTGGTTACTGATTTGGAATTGTTGTCTTTGTTGTGCCCTACAATCTGTCACCTTTATTGGCTGTCTCAATTTGGATATTGCACGTACAGAGTCAAACGGTGTCTGAGTTGAAGGATTTTGTCAAGAAGCTTAACTCACTACCAGAGATGACAGTAAGTTCTTCATGGATACTTCCATTGCTTCATTTTCTCCCCAAGGCTCCCTAGGGATGAATTTCTGTTGTTGGTTTGCTCGTTTATTTATTTATAATTTATACTGCAGAAACATATAAATCTTGCTCAAGAATTGTCCAAACACACAACGAAGCCATCGTTTTTAGGACGACTTGACATAGAGCACACGATTGTGGATGGTCAAAGTTATGAAATGTGAGCTTCATTTCTATTTTCTCCAATCCTTGGGCATTCCCAGTGTTTCCTTCTATTCTTTAATATATATGTTTAAAGCATTCACAAACTGTTGTCTATTGCGGTTTTTGTGAGTGATGCTATCATACTGTTAAGACATTATTGGCATGCCTACTTTTCACTTCAAGGTCATCTGCTGTAAAAGGACACTGTGGTGGATTTCATATGCACTCCTAAAATTTTCAAACAGTTGTCTGATTTTCATTTTTGGGTCGGGGAGGTGGGCTTCGAACCTTGACCGTTAGTGCTCTAGCCCTCACACACTGACCGCTAATCCAAGAGGTTGAATTGCTTGGCTTTCCTTTTTGTGGATCTGCATAAAGATACGTCTGCTAGATATCTAGTTATCTGACAGGCTAGTCTCTGACTTAGCCTGCGAATCCTATTATCTTGTCATAATTTTATCTTAATATAATTACATGTTTAACCAATCCAGATGCTTTGAGTATATAGAGGAAATAATCCATAAGCAAGAACCAATTGGCAACGTCCTACGCCTACTTGTGATGTTCTCCATTACAAATGCTGGTTTGCCAAAGAAACACTTCGATTATTTCAGGTATGGATCAGTATTTTTACTCTTCTTATCGGGTTTGTCGGGTGTCTCAGATATCTTGTATGTCTTCCTATATTAGTGTTTGAAAATGTTATATCCGTGAGTTGTTCTACGTTTCCGCTTTGCACGAATAGGGCTCAGATCTCTTCATGCTTAGCTTAACCATATTTTCTGCTGTCGACAATACAAAACTAGATCACAACTAGATCTGCTAATTAACATCTGGTTCAAGTTTTAAGAATTTGCTACTAGGGTTAAAAATTGCAGAAACCTAAAGCGCTTAGAAGGACAAAAGGGTGCCTTTTCCTTAAATGTTTTGATCAGCAACATTAATATTTTATGAGTCTTAATCATTATTAATAAGACCGAACTGGAGGTTGAACTAGTGGGCCACTAGTCCCGTCGAACCAGACTGGTTCACTTCTTAGAACGGTAAAAAAATAAAAGCAATAAAAAATTGAAAATAGATAAAAATACAAAAAAAAAAGGAAAAAACCTTACAAATTCTAAATAATAGAAAAAAACTCAGAAAATTATTAGGAACAACGAAAAAACCATAAATTATTGATGCAAATTTCATCGAGTAATAACAATGAAATTGAAGGCAGAAAGTCATAAAGTCAAGAATCATGAAGTTAGGATCTGTGAAATTATAAAAAAAAGAACCAGTCCACGCAAGTGTACCACGCAAGAAATTTGAAAGATATAATTCCATTTCAAGAAAACAATCAGAGAAGTGCAAAATTAGGGATCAATGTCTCCCTAGATCATACAAAGATCAGGAATTTTTCTTTATATGTTAAAAATTGAATACGGGAAGAGTTTTGAGCGCTCTTAAGCAGCTGTTTCATTTACATCCAATCTTAGATAGAAAGGAAGACATTTGATCCGTGGTTATAGAGAGTTACAGAGAATCAAAGAAAATTACAGTAATATAATACTGGAAAATATAACATTTCTGTATACCTTAATTGTGGAGGGTGTCAAGCTGGTTCTTCTTCTTCAAAGTTCCTTCACAACTTTGCTTTGAAATTAAATCAATTCTCTCTCTTTCTCTGGAAGTTGTCAAGATCTCTGTATAGTTGAGAAGCCCTGTGAATACCTTACCTTCAAACTTGTTTAAATCGTTCTTAAAGAATCCCTTTATATAGAGGTCTAAGATTGCTTGGCCAACGAAGGTTCTTCCAATTTGGAGACTTTCCTTCTTCCAATCTTCTGCTCCTATCTAGAGGCATTATAGGATTTCCAGAGATTTAATGCCTTGTTGGGCGCAAAATAACATGAATTCAGCATCAAAACTTTAAGATTGGAAAGTTCATTGCGAATGGCGGCTAGGTCTGAAAATCAGGGCCTTTAAATCCCAATTGTTATTAACTATGAGGTTTAAAATATGGTTGACCTCTGATCTTGATTTAGGATCGAAAAACGAATCAAATGATAACCATTTCATTAAAATCCATGCCCTGATCTTCGTAGATTAAATCACTTTCCAAAAACTGTTCATGTTTATATGAACTTGACAATTTTTATCTAAATCTTGAGTTCATTTTAAAAATAATGGAAATATCTTTTTGCGAAAGCTTATCCAATCACTTGATTTCTAGAATCATTCCATGTGAAATATTTCCACATTATGAATAGAATCTTTGATTTTTGGGCATGAAAAAAGGAAGTTCTTCTATGTTGCCATAATTCTCATCAATTTAGTGTTTATTCTTGTTCACAATACATAAAGCAAGTTTTCAATTCGCTTACTAAGACCTTTGGGACATTTTAGAATCAATCTTCATCAGACTTGACTCAAGACACATCAAATTTGGAAGTTTACTTTGCCGATACAAAGTTTATCGCTGGGAAGGTATTCATGATGCAAACCGTTGTCTGACCAAACCGGCAGTGGGTAGAGTTTGATTTGATTGAACCCCTTATTCTGCATTCTGTTGCAAGAAACTTGCAGGTAAAGAATTTTAATTCGATGGGTTCCACTGTACTTGTCCAACCAATGAGCTTTTAATTCTAGGTTCTTGAGACAATTTTCCATCAATCCACATATTTTCAGTGATGTGAGATCAATAACAGTGTCTTCTATGGGAAACGGGCTTGGGTCAAGATGGTAGAGGCTAGGTTTTCATAGCCTCTCAAATGCCATTCCTATGTAACTTTGTCAAAAAAAAAAAGAAAAAAAAGAAAAAGAAAAAGAAAACAGTGTCTTCTATAGCCAACAAATGTTTGTCGTGAGCCTGTATATCACAGATTGCGGCGTACAACTCAAAACTGATAGTGGATTGAATTTGAACCCCTTATAGGTGTCCAAATTATATAACATTTTAACTGTGGGTTCCGTAATTGTTTCCTTATCTATAGAGAAAATTTAATGGCACGATCCTGATTTGCAGCTCGAAAGTGACAGTGTACTGAATTTGATTTGTTTGGAACTTCTTATTGGTGTCCAAATTACATGAAATTTTAGTTGTAGAATCCCAAGGCATTGCCCTATTTACCTACAAAATCTCTCTTTGATTGAAGATCGCCAAGGTCTTCTATTTATGCTTATTGCAAACTCCATTTTTGGCAGACTGCTACAGATTTCTATCACTTTATATCAAATTTATTTGATCCCTTTAATGATTTCCAAATTGAACAAAATTTTGGCCACAACTTCTTCAAGCATTCCTCTTATCATCTCTTAAAATTTCAACTTTATATGAGTGATTGCGGTGGGTGTTTAGATGAACAAATCTTCACCTCAGAGGGCAGCTCATCAGCAATGTAGCTTGCAGCAAACTTTTGTAGCATAAGCAAATGGCTTCCTAATCCCTATATTAAATTTGAATTGCAAGTTTATATGACCTTTCCCAAACATCTGACCATTTCGAAAGTTCCCTACGAATACACTACTCATGGATATATCTCGCTGAGAATTTTGAATACCCTTGAAATTTTTTCCAAATTCATTGAAACTTGATACACAGACTATGATCCCCTCATCAAGCATTCTTACAAATCAATCGGACATCGCTTGGGCTCCTTGGTTTGGCTTCCGGTGGACTTTGGAAACCCATCTAAATGGACTACAAAAGTTTATCATATTTGGTAAGGAATCTTTGAATCCCTTTCTGAGAGAGAGTGCAAAGTTCAGCTCAGTTTGAGGTCAGTTTGGTACATTTTCAAATTTTCTCTGCCATACTACCCATGTATAATACGATTGCTCGCGGCAAACTCTGGTTACAATGATCTCCAAAATTTATGATTTTTGGAGCACAGGCCTCAATTATCATTTTGAGGATGTATCCACAGTTAAAACCCATTTGGAAGTTGTTGTTATCACTTGTTGAGTTCAGGACCATATGGTCATTCATGATATTGTATCTATATCTGGATTCTATTTCAATACATACCCAAACTCATGACTCCATAAGTCCAAATCCAAGTATCCAACAGTTCGATTTTTAGTTTGTTACATAACATAACTGATTACAATATACAATACTTAAATATTTTAAAAAATAAATCCAAGTCTCATGTCATCATTTTGTTTTTGAAGCTGTTCACTTTGTATTGGTTAAAATGGAGTGTACAAAAAATGTAACAACTGCTCAGGCGGTATTCCTATACAAAAACCCCTTAGGGCCCAAAAATGCTATACAGCGTATAGAGTAAAAACAAAGAGCCGTATTAAGTACAACTCAGGATGATGCCTTAAAGAAATTAACGGGGGTGCCGAAGTGGAGTTGGATAAGGCTCCCTCCTTAGCCAAAAAATCGGCAGCAGCATTAGCTTCCCTAAACATGTGCTGCCATTAGACCCTAAGGCCCCTATGAAGGTGTGTTATATCATCTAGTATATGTTGTAATCTCCAAGGGCAGTCGGCGGAGTTGGAGGCCCAAGTGATATGTTCCGAGAGTCTCCTTCGACCATCAAGTGGGGGCTCCAATTGGGTTGATCTTTCAAAAGCCCTCCAAGAGGGCTAGGGCCTCAACTTGTGTTGAATCTGGGATATCGATGGGGAGGGACAAAGAAAGTAGGATTGAGCATCATGTGATCTGAAAATTCCTCCTATACTGGAGGGTCTTGGGTTGCCAATCGAGCTGCTATCAAAGTTGAGTTTGGAGACTCCTAAATCTGGAGCTGGAGGCCTCCAAAGTGAGGCCCAAGAAATCCTTGGACGTCTCACGTTCAAAAGAAAGTGCCAGTTGCTAAAAATGTCAGCGTGGAACTTGTCACTTATCATTATTGTTGCACAACGTGTGCTAAATTTTTTCTTTCAACCTTTTATTGCTAGATAACAAGTTAACAACAACAACTCAGAAATAAGGAAGAAAAGATAAGAAAAGAAGAGAGAGAGAGGCAAAAGGCAACTAAGCAAAGACCAGAAATTTCTGGTATGATGGAATGCATTTTTGTTTTAATGCACTTCAGATTATGAATGCGGATATCAACCCTAACTCATTGCCTCTATATTTCCCCTACATTTTATGATTCATGGTTTTTGAATTATAAGTAGAAACTCCATAGCATATTTCAACCTGAATTACTCATTCCCTTTATGGTTATGGCGTGTTGTAATTTGGCTTTTATGATTGTTTTCTTGTCCTTTTCTTATCTCCTTGCTCCATTAATAGCATTTGATTACATGACAATTTCTTATGTTTTTTAATGCTTCCCAAACTTTCATTGTTGGCAAGAATTTAATTGAAATTTGATTGTGATAGAAAACTGTAATATTCTTCAAAAATGTTCAAATTGCAGGGGCTTAATATTGGGAACAATTTATGATTTTTTGGCCCTGAAGTATACTAATGATCTGGCTTTCTCGATTAAAGAGGGCACCGAGATTTCCTCACCCTGGAAAATTTTGTTATTTCTCTCTAGCCAAGTGACCCAGAGCGAGGTAGCCATAGAGACCCTCCAAAGGATTTTTTCTGCCTTAAGCCAAGAGAGAAAGAGGGAGACTTGGAAAAGTTGAGGAATGGATTGAGGGGTGACCCAAGACCAATTCAATAAGAGGAGAAGATTGCTCCAGAGAGCTTTGGCGATCTCACAATGGATAAAGAGGTGCTCATTTTTTCTTCTGCGTACCTATACATGGCACATCAGTTGGGAAGTGGAACACATGTTTTTTGAATTTGATCAATGGTGAGCACGTTTTAATAGAGCTCAATCCAACACAAGACTTGTAACTTTTGGGGGACATGACAGCTCCACGCCTTGGATGCCGAGAGTAAGGGGGATATGGTTGGGGAGGTTGATGGGGGATGACCTGATATAACGAGGAGACTGAGAACTGTCCTGAGGCCTT
The DNA here is from genome assembly GCF_054954075.1 of Amborella trichopoda. Classification (NCBI taxonomy): domain Eukaryota; kingdom Viridiplantae; phylum Streptophyta; class Magnoliopsida; order Amborellales; family Amborellaceae; genus Amborella; species Amborella trichopoda. The sequence goes on from NC_142342.1 coordinate 31,773,144, forward strand.
TGGATCCATATGATTTTGTCTTCTCCTGCTCAGGGGAGGTACACGTTGTGGAGAAAGTCTGTCAGGACCAGGAATTCTCCTAACCCGTGCTCAGCAACGTTCCTCTTAAAGTTAGGAGACCAGGGCCTAGCTGAGTTTGTGGAGCTGAAATTGTCGACCACTGTAGGATTGGCATACCGGGCTAGGCGAAATAAGTTGGGAACTGCTCCCTAAGAGGTGTGTGACTGAGCCACACGTCACTCCAAAAGCGAACTCTATTCCCCTCTCTCGGCTGAAACCGAGTGTGTTGGAGGAAGAGGTCCTGACTGTGGAGAAGAGACCTTCAAATACCAGAAATGGTGGTTGGGTTCTACACTTCAGAGCTCAGGAGTCCTCCCTATGACAATAGTTGTGGCGAATTACGGATACCAAAACCACCCTGGGATTTGGGTGTGCACAAAATTCGCCATGATATTAGATGGTACTTGTGGCCTCCTTCTCTTGACTAAAATAAGTCACGCATAATCTTTTCGAGCCTAGCTGCGACCGAGGCAGGGATATGAAAGAGGGACATTTGATACACAGGGGGTATTGGTTAAGGTGGCTTTGATGAGGGTAAGCCTACCAGTTGGAGAAAGAAATTTACCTTCCATCCCGCGATCATCCAGTCAAATTTGTCCATACTTAATGTCATTATTTTCATCTCCTTCTCTCGCATCATCATTGTATTTCTCTCTTGTGGTCTCTAAATCATCATTATCCCACCACCTTCGAGGAAAGAGTGAAATGCTATTTATTAGTACTGAGTGATAAAGTTTGAAAATACAAACTTACTATTACTAATAAATTATATATCATCAGAGCCTAGAAGTGGACTAGATTATTAGTTTTAGTTAAGAAACCAAATAGAGTGCTTAAACTTAAAATACATGTCCTTGTGGTGGTTCCATCTGCAATCAATTATCCATTTGCTCTTCAAGTTCAACAAACTCTTGCATGGCGTCCCATTCTTTAGCAATATTAATCTTCTCCTAGTCAATTGGGTCCGAGCATATGGGTCTTTGAATCGTCCTCCATTTCATAAGATTTCATTTTATTTAAAATCTTAAACATAAGCAAGAACATTCAATTATTGAATGCATAATGGAATAATAGTATAAGAGCCTGTTTACCTTTGCTTCAACCTCAAGTTGTATTGTACAAAGACCAAGTCGTTCAATATCTCGTGCTCTAGTGTATTTCACTTATTTGTGTGAATGCATTGGAAAATACTCCAATTCCTCCTGGAGTTCAACTTTGAATATTACGTAGTTGTTGGAATTGGGAACGGGACTAGGATTGGGATCGGAGGATCGTAAAATGCTAGATGATCCCTATGATTGGGAGTGTTGTCGCACAACACACATGTTAGGGATCTAGATCCCCAAATGTTAGGGATTGAGATCCCAACCTTTTGGTATCTTGCTCTCAACTTTTTGGGATCTTGATCCTAACGTTTTCAGGTCCTTGCTTGCATATAGTCTACGACTACATACTCTTTAAATTAGGGAGCTCTTTTTATTTATAGTTAGCAAGCAATGCAACTATACCAAAAGTATAGTTGTGTTGCTAACTGACTATAAATAAAGTAAATCATTGGTTGTTGTCTTCGTCTTTAAGGTTGGAATCTAGATCCTTAATAGTAGGAATCAAGATCCCTAATGGTGGGGATTGAGATCCGAAAAATTTAGAAATCGAAAACCTTTGAAAATCCCTTTCGTGGAGCGCTGGAGCAAGTTTCCGGAGTTGGATGGCCACCTATATTGGGAGATGCTGGTAACTATGGACTGTTATATCTCGTGGCATAACATTTCTTTTGTATTTCCTTCCAGTTTTCAAGGAGTATATATTTATAGATTAAGTTTGTTATTCTTGTTGTATGATCATTATGATAGTTATACTAGGGACTGAGAATCCTTCAAGAAAGGGGAAATTCTTTCACTTGCATAGCACCATATTCTTGACCTAAGGCCTCTTGACTGTACATGCTTTGTTTCTTTTGCATGGTATCATATATTTATAGTTTTGTCCTTTCACATCATCTTTGTTGCTCTTTCTCTATGAACAGGAGAGAGCTTCTCCATAGCTATGGATTTGAGCACATGACAACTCTACGTAATTTGGAGAAGGCTGGTTTATTCAAGAAACAGGTTATGTATATTGAATCTAGATTCTAGAATGTGCAATGTTTAATTTTGAGAAATTTACGCACATCCCTCAAAATTTAAAAGTTTCTTCATGTTTTCTCGTTATAATGTTCATATTCATTTTTCTGTTTTTTCAAAATGGCCAAATTGTCCTTACTTCAGGCTTTCAAGGTCCGAAGTGTAACATTTGTATAATATTCCGACTTTCAAATATGAAGTTAAAAAAAAAATTGGAGCCTTCAAGGTCCAAAGTTTAAGTTTTTTGTGTTAGTTTCGACAAGAACACTTTGGAAAAGTTTCTGAAGTTCAAGTTTTCTATGTAGTTCCTAAAAAACACTTCGGAAAAGTTAAACTTTGGACTTCAAGGTCCGAAGAAGGGGCAATTTGGTCATTTTGAATCTGAAGCAGGGGCAATTTGGTCATTTTGAAAAAAAAGAAAAAATGGGTAGGAATGTAATCATGGAAAATTTTTGGGGGAATTTTGGAATAACAGAAACGTTGGGGGATTTGCCTGTAAAGTTCTCTGTAATTTTCTGTTCAGTTGATCTCTATGTATAAACTATTAAGCTTTTTCTATCTTTAAGGAATCACTATTGTCTCTTTCTGCAGTCCAATTTCCTTATTTGATATTGTACTTTTATGTCTTCACATTTGCAGGAATCCAAGAGTAACTGGTTGACTGTCAAACGTGCAATGCAACTAGTTGTTGATGACACTGACACTGCCAAGTAAAAACTTCCCTGCTGTTTTTATTGATCACCTGTAATTGCTAAATCTTGCCTCTGCAACTTGATGCTTCCTACTAGTTATATTTCTATATAGATGTTAATAAGATGCATAAATTCCAACGAAGATCAATGTTATAATTCAGAAATTCTTGCAAGGCTATTCCTACTTTATGTATGGTTGGATCATAGATCAAATGTTGTGGATTTTCTGTTGGAGATCTCTGACATAATAATTGACGTTCTAGGCGAACTGTATTGTTGCCTTGGAGTTTTTAAACATTTTTTCCCATTTCTTGCTTTCTTCTCACCACTCTCATTGTTTTTTGTCTTCTTTCTGGTCTCCTTCTTCATCTTGCCATTTCTATCTGCATTTGGCCCTCTTCTATTGCTGGAATTTCTCTCTTGCTAGAGTTGGCAGAGAGGAAAGTGTGGGATGGGCTGGTGAGTTGTATTTTCATTTGTTTATTTTTTTTAAGGGGAGGGTGGTTTTTTTTTTGGCTTTTGTTTTTGGATGTTGTTGGAGGAGGGGGGATGGGGGGGGGGGGGGGGGGGGTTGGTTGTTGTGGGATTAGGGAACCATACTGTTAATTATCCCAAGTAAAAACATTGGAGTGTTGGCAATTGGAGGAAGGATTAAATGGTTTTTTGTAACTTGAAAGGAAAGGTGGACCAGGGAAAGGATGCAAAGGTGGTCGTCTTCTAAAGGAAAAACTGGTAGATGGGAAGTGGGATCAAAGGAATGGTGAGGCTTGATCCCATAGTTTGACTAGGCCTCCAAAGTGACAAGGTTGGTAGATCAGTTTGACAAATGTAGATGGTTGTGAGAGAAAGCCCTCGTCGATGACCCACGACTAAGTGAAACTACATACATATCTTGCAGCAAGATTTTGTTGACAAGAACTAGGAAGTCCGGCAGGAAGATTGCAAGGAAGTGTTGAGGAAAGAGACAGGTGAAGAAAGGGGAGAAGATAATAAATGTGGGATGATGGAAGAATGCCTTCCACTGATCACAAGAAGAGGAACATTTCCTTCCAGCTTATGGTGGCCATGCAAGTGATAGAAGGAATGGAAGTAGACTTGTTTTCTCCTTTATGTAATTGGGATGTTTTATCCTACGGGCATGACTTCTTCTAAGAAGTTGAGTATCATATGTTTGGCAAGAGGTAATGGGTTGTGGGAAGTAAGGTCCTCCACATTATGCAATGAAAGACAGTGTAATTAAAGCAGTATTTTTGGTGGTTCAACGAAGATCATTGGGGACATTGAGACTAAACAGCCCTGCTCGTCCACCTGTGGCATTTCATTCGAGGTGGGAAGAAAATATGCTGATTCACCTGACAAATCTGTCAGGATTTGGTGTTCACCTTTCCTTATCTTGGCTAGTGGAGCACAATTACAGATCTTGAGATTGACAAGGCTGGGAAAGCCTAACTATTATGTATACCATTTGTGGTTTAAATTTCCATGACCACCTTCTACTTAACTAGTCAAGAATATGATGTCCACATTAAATTGCAATAAGCAAATTTAAACCAGACATTGTCACATTAAATTGACAAGGCTGGGAAAGCCTTCCTGTTGAGAAAGAAGCCAAGACATTGTCACATTAAATTGCAATAAGTAAATGTTGCCATAATTTTCTAGACATAAAATAGCACAGAGACCCTTCATCAACTGACTAGGCTGTGATCATATACCGTGATGCTTCAAATTTTTTCTTTAGAAATTAGAAACTTTTACAAAATATCCTTATGCAGGATAGCATGGAAACGGTCTCTCAAAAGGAAAAATGCAAGGTTGCCACTTTAGATTCACTTATATAGTCTAGAAATTGATTAAGATTTGCTTGGTATCCTTGACTTTAGATGCAATTCTCCTTTTTTGGTAGTTGAAATAAAGATTTCTTCATACTAATCTTGTTTTGAAGGCATAATTTTCTTCATTTATATTTTAAGTTGTGCAATTACATATAAGAAAGTCATTGTTATGAGACATTGGATATCAATTGGACTTAGTTTTTGACTTACTTGATCTGGAAAGCTATGGCTAGGTCTGGGTTGAGGAAACCTTTTTTTTGGGTAAGTAGGGTTGAGGAAACTTTATACTTCAATGTTCAACTTAGGAACATCAGGGGTCCAAAGCGAGTACATATAGCAAAATAAATAACTTTCAAGCGACAATTTCCTCACGATTCAAGTGGTTTCGGAGGTCCTCTTCAGGATGAGCCTCGAAGGAATTTCAGTTGCTCTGTGGATGGCTAGGATTTGTAATTTCTTCATTCCTAGAAGCTGAATCTGTCTTGATTAGTTCGATAAGTTTTAGTGTAACTTTTCAAATTATAGAGCATAATTTGTGTCATGTTATTATGTGTTTATAGAGCATGATTTGTGTCATGTTATTATGTGTTTGAAGTAAGAATGCCATGCTCCTTGGCATTTGGAAAGGAAACCATGTATTTGGTTAATGATGTTGATGTTAGGGTTACTTATCGCCCACAAAAAAAAAAAAAAAAAAAAAAAAAAAGTAGAAACAAAAAAGATGTGTTTGAGGTTATTTATGAAGAAAAATAAAATGATAATGTGGTTGGGGTTCTTCATTTATATGTGAATCTTGTTCACTTGCCAATTTACTCGCTGATGTGGAGGCGGAGAGTCAAGGTTTGTGTGTATCTTATTCTGTATCTTAAGAGATTTTAATACAATCTACTGCTTTTGGACCTCATTTTTTATGTTATGAAGTATCATAAAGGTTCAAAAAGCAAAGGAATGTCATAAAATAGGCTTTATTTTCTTGCAAGCATTATTTATTTGGCTCTTAGCTGCAAGAGTTTTTATAGTTATGGCGATGCTTTAGTTCCTGAATTTTTATCCTACTCCCAAACCTCATTCCCTAAGTACTTCTTGCCCTGCTTCTTCCAAAAATCAAATACTTCCCCCTGCTCTCCATTCTGTTGCTCTTTCCTCTCTCAGTCGGGCTTCCACTTCTTGTAACCATAATGATTTCAGTTTGAGGGGAATTGTCAGATGCAACTGTCTTTTGTGCTGTGTTACATATATGATGAGTAATGTAGTTAATTCTTCAGTATAACTATAAATGTTTTTGCTGAGATGGCATTGATGTCCTTTTCATCCCTAGAGTATTTCTGTATAAATTGTATGAGCCCACGAGTCTGATCTTATATGAACTGAAATCTCTTTTTTCTTGTGCTGCAAATGTTTCCATTAGTTTGAGCCTGTAGTTTGCACTCTTTTTGTACTATCACTAATATCGCATGCTACAAATGCTCTCCTTGTTGAATATCTATGAAGGATTGATATATGTACTGAGTTGTATCCTTTTCTGTTGAAGTTAAATTACTCTTATCCTTTTCTGTTGAAGTTAAATTACCAACAATCACATTTAACGATTATTCAACTTCCTTTTTTCCCTCCCCATGGTGCAGCCCTAATGACATAGCATATGTCTTCTCTGGATATGCCCCCCTAAGCATTCGACTTGTTCAACATGCCATAAGATCTGGATGGTGAGTTCTTAGACTTATCAGACTTGAAATATCATATTCCGGTGTATTATTGATTTTAAATTTTAAAGCTGTTATCTAATTGGGCATCCACCAGTTCTATAGTTTATTTCTCTTTAGATGTATATCTGCCAGGATGAGTTTATTTCGCTCTATTTTCTACTTAATTGTTGTCAATTTCTCATATTTATGGGCTAGCAATGACTTTAGAGTTTAGTTAGCTTATGTAGATTTTGGATGGAGATGACCCATCAAAGGTGTATCTTGTACTGGTTTATTACATTCTGCTTATTTAATGAGGATATATCATATACTCAAATTCAGCCTAATTCTTTTGTGTCAATGTGTGGCTTGCTGGTTGCTTCCTAGCTCTGTAATTGGTCTAGCCAATTTCAGGCAAGTCATACCTTTAGTGTTTAGTTTTGATGCCCGATGTCAAGGCCCTGGTTGATTACCCTTGATATTTTCTATTCATTGGTGGGCTTTTGAGTAGCGTTAACACTCCGTATATTGTTGTTGATTAATTATAGTTGTCCTTCCCAAAGTTTTTTCCTTATTGAGTCTATAGGTTTTAGACGTTTTCCACAAATTTGAAGGTTCATAGGGGTAGAGAACTCCTCTTGCAGGGTCTAGAGATGGAGTTTCCATTGCTTCTATTTACGCTATATTCCTCTAAAGAAACAACGACCCTCGTCCATGTTGTATCCGAAGCCTTCCTGTGATCTGGATTTGTAAGGATTCATAAGGGTTGTTAGCACAACCATCTCCATCAGGATCTCTATTGCTTCTATGTGATAGAAGAGCATGGCTTGAGAGAGAGAGAGAGAGAGAGAGAGAGAGAGAGAGAGAGAGAGAGAGAGAGAGGTGCGTGAAACCCTATTGATTTTTACTTTGGGGTGTGTGCTTTTATTTATTGCATATACTAATTAGTCTTTACATATATGCCCTTGACTTTTGACAGTTATTACATGATGGTACAATCAATTTATGAAATGACTACAATAGACTCCATTAAGTATATATTATTAACAGGGCCTCTCAAATTATATATCGTGTTTGAACATGTACAATTTGTCTTTTGGAAAGTGATGCCTTTCACTTTTGAGTCCCTTGGTGTAGGAACAGACTCAAGACAGAGGTGGCTAGGGTGGTGGGTGCCACATAATGTCTTGAGTTCAATTTCTACCACAGGTAGGGCACCCATTCCTTGCTTATCTACCAAGAAAAAAAGAGGTATATGTAACGTACATTAGGGATGGGCTCAAGTCTAGGTGGTCAGGTTGGTGGGCCGCAACAAGGTGACATATTGAGTTCCATTCTTAACATGGGTAGGGTATCCCTTCCCCTCTGAGCTAACCCCCCACCCCCCCCCCCAACAAACAAAACCACAAAAAAAAAAAGTCCCTTGGTGATATCAATAGTTTTGACTCTCAGTCCCCATGGGGATTTGAATTGCCTGTTCTTCTATCTTCTCATGCACAAAATGATAAATTGATGTTGATGTGCTTTGTGCCATCATGAAAAATGGATTAGATGTGATATCCAGAGCACTCCGATTATCGCAATAAATTGTTTAAGTGTTGTAGCTTGTATTGAAGCGATATAATTAGGTCCGGAATTCAAGAAATCTCTAGTACAACACTAGCCAATCCTCTGTATTTAGCTTCTGTGCTTGATGCTACCATATATTTTGCTTCTTGCTCCTCTAGGATTTCAAATTCTTCCCAGATAAACGCAATATCGTGAGAATGATCTGCACGAGTTAAGATCTGCCCAATTGGGCATTTGAATATCCAATAATGGAGGCAACATTTCCATATGATATGTTGCACTTTGATTAATGGTGCCTTTGACATATGAGGTTATATGTTTTAAGGCTTCCAAGTAAACATTGGTAGCCCCACGCATAAATTGGCATACCTAATTTAGTGCAAAGGCAATCCCAGAATGACTGAGAGTGAGATAGTGGTGTTCAACTGCCATGCTTTTGTACTTTTCATGATCTTCAATTAATTTGCCTTCACCAGCTCTCAATATTTTGTTAAGCGCTGCAGCTGTGGTCGATGGTTTGCAATTCAACATATTATACTTTTCAAGTATATCCAGCACGTATTTATGTTAAGACAATCGAATTTTGTCTTGAGTCCCATCGACATCTATCCCAGAAAATGTCTCATTTCTCCCAAATCTTTCATTTTAGACTTGGTATGGAGAAATCTCTTAATATTTGGAGTAAGGTTCGGAGAACTTCATGTAATAATAATATCATCGACATATAAGAGAGTAATAACAATACCTCTAGTTCTCTTGTGAATGCACTGGGAGTATTCCACTGCTATCCTTGCAAATCCATATGCCTTTATTACATGATAAAAACTTTGAAACTAGTTAGGAGAAGCTTGCTTTACACCATAAATGGATCTTTTCAGTTTGAATATACATGTTAAAGGATCCGTTTCATTGAAACCAAGTATACTTCCTTTAACTTCTTGCGAAAACCTTTATTCTTTAAATCAAGCTGGAATAGAGGCCAATCATATGTCAAGGCTAATGATAGAACTAACCAACTGGGCTAACGGTCTCTTCATTGTCCAATCCAATGCTGGAGAACTCAGTAGGCGGCGCCTAGGCGCTGAGGGGTCCGGGCTGCCTAGGCACCTAGGCGGCACCCAGAGACAGGGCACTGAAATTTTCATTTTTTTTTTCAGGGTTAGGTTAAATGCCAAACCCCCCTGGATACCAGCTGATTGGACTCTGGGTTTCAAATCCTAATCCTAATTCCAAAGTGAACTAAGAAGCTTGAAAACTTAAAACACACCCAAACTATACAAATCCATATACTAAAATTGAAAAAAAATGCAAGTAACACAGAAATTATGAACAAAAAAGTTAGGACAGAATTATGTTTGATTTGGTTAGGTCTAATGAATTTTGGGAACATAGAAGTTAGGAGAGAATTATGGTGATTTGATTAGGTTCTATGAATTTTGGTTGTTAAAAAATATATTGAAACCCATCATACTAATGCACATTCCAAAGATGAAATAAAACACAAAAACCACAAAAAAGAAGAAGATATAATATGTCTGAATATCTCATAAAACCTAACCCAATACTTGAAAATCTCTAACCTTTAAAGCAAAGCCCCTCAAGATTTGAAAGGGGAAGCTTTGGTTGGCAAAAACCTCTTGTCACAACGACTTCAAGCCCCAAAAAGATTGGGTGCAAACATCTTTCGATTTCACAAGAAATAAAATTTTTTATATTTTGCTCAATCTTAGATTTCTCACCAAAAATCCGGATTTGGGAGTTTTTATTTTTGCTGTAAATTTGTTCTAGTAGGGTTTTGGGGGGTTAATATGAAATCCCCGATGTCTTAAATCCAAAAAATGAGGGCAAAATTATGGAAATTGCCTCTACCTGAAGGGAATTTCCGCCCCCTCTTTTCGTAATTATTGCGGGCTGCCTAGGGGCCCACCTTGTGACATATGCCCCATACCCGCCTGACTAGCCCTGGGCAATGTGCCCAGAGCCTTTGGCCTAGGTGCCCGGGCAGGTGAATTATCCACCATTGGTCCAATCCATGCTGGTGATCAAGTCCTTTTGCCACTAATCTAGCGGTAAATTGTTTGATACTTTCATTTGCCGTGTATTTTGTTTTACACATCCATTTGCTGCCCGCAACATTCTTCAAATTGGCCTCTTCATAGTTTCCCATGTATAATTCAGAAACATTGCTTTCATTTCTCCGGCCATTGCTTCAACCCATTTTGGATCATTTTTCACGGCATAGTAGTTGGCAGGTTCCTTTTGTTTGAGGGCTTTGCAAATAAACACTTGCTAGTTATTTGTAAAGCCTCCATAGCTTATCCATCGAACTATAAGGTGACATACACATTAAATCTTTGAATATTTTGACTTGCTATAATATCCCCACTATAATCTTCTTGTCTCTCTGATTCGTACCTCTATTACAATGTTACCCTTCTAGTGTATATGTTGCACCGACCTGTTTCCCTTTACTTCCATCTGCAATAAACAATCAACTCATTGAGAGCAACATTAGGCTGTCGTTTAGATGGATGTTGCTCATCATAAAGATATCGAAATCTTCACGGGGATGATGTGGCACATTCTCATCAACACTACCCGGTTGATGGGTGTCATTGGGAGTATGTCCTGGTAAAATATCGCTAAATATCGCAAACTATGCCCTTTCTGATTTCACTTTCATCTTTCTGTAGAATGGTTCTAGGTGGATTGCACATCCTTATTTCATCAATGGTGACATTCTTGATATAAGAACACATTTAAATCTAGGCTGTAGCAACAATAGCCTTTATAATGCCTTTATATCCTGTGAAGATGCACACATCTGCTTTAGGGGTGAGTTTCATCCTTTGACTCTGATCTATATGAACATAAGCATGACATCCAAAAGATCAAAGATATGAATAATCTGCATGCTTACCATAAGACATGTCATAAGGGGTTCGATCACTCAAAACATTAGTGGACAATAGATTTATGACATAAACAATTGCATGAAAAGCTTTAGTTCATAAGTATTTTAGGATCCCACTATCAAACATCAAGGAAAGGGCAGCCTCACTAATATGGCAATGCTTTCCTTCTACTACTTCATTTTGTTGTGGAGTATGTGCAGATGAATTTTGTTGCCCTCCCGTTAGTTTAATGTAGCATGAGATGTCACTACAGAAGAACAATATTGGTTTACAGAAATGATCATTAACAAAGTTTTTAAATTGTGTAAACGTTTCAAATACTGGGGATTTTTCCTTGAGGGAATATTAATAAATCCAAGTAGGACCCTGGTTTTTATGAGTCCCCCGACTCATATTATTATCATGTATGCTCCCTCTAACACCTATTTTTTATATCGTTCTTGGATCTATATTTGTGGAGATCCATGATCTACACTATGATGATCACAAATATAAAACAAAAATAACATGAAATAAAATTTCAAAACATTTTGTTTAAATTTTTTTCCTATCCATGGGATAGAAATATTTAGTTGTGGACGTTCATCTTAAAGATGAACGTTTGTGAGTCAGCGGGCTAGTGAGTCTGCTGACTCATAAAACACATTTTCATCCAAGTTTATCGTGAAAAACGTTCACAAAAATCTTATAATATCTGGTGTAAGAAAAGCAATTGGTGCAGATCCCTCATGGTAAAGCTTGAAGAGAAAGAGAAAGAATAAGAGAAAAAAGTGTGTGAAATCCCCCTTGATCTAACTTGGGGAATGCGCGCCTCTCTTTATCAAGTATATATAGTTGTATTGTACAATTAGGCCCTTGAGTATGATGCTTATGACAACATGGTACAAAACAAACTATAAATTGACTATAGTTATACATTATACATTATTTACATGTTCTTAACAGTCCCCACATATGAAAATGGATTAAGTAAAGATGTGATGAAGCTCTTTTATTGGAATTTTGGAAAAGGAAATTTCAATGTTTACCTAATTGACAAGCATGACAAAAAGATACTGACAATGATGGGATTAAACCCTCTCTACCTAACCTGCTGACTGAGTCATGACTGCAATGACCTAGACGGTGATGCCAAACATTGACATCACTTATTTGAAATGAAGAGACAAACAATGAGGGCTTCTTCAATTTATTATTCGAAACATATAGACGGCTTGTCAAATCACTTCAGCAAACGTTGTCCTGGACAATGGATCCTTCAAGAAACAAAGGATGGTGTAAAAACAATCTATGACTTATTTTCTTGAGTCAACCGAGAGACACAGACAATACTTGATTTTAGCAACTAAAAACACATTGTTCAAAAGTATCGACGAGTGGAACAGTTTACATGTACACTTATATGTATGCGATAAGGAGCGGGGACCCATCTCCAGTTATTACAGAAATTACTAGAATAAAGGGTTAGAGATAGAAATTTACTAGGATCACCTATTACATGGTTAGCTCTGGAAACCCATATCCCAACCCCATAATGTCATGGCTTCTATTGATGTGTTTAGGGCAACAACTTTGTCTTCATTACTTGAACTTTGTCGCTTCTGATCCACTACAATATGATTTCAGCGACTGCAAATATGACATGCCACCATACTATACCCTGGATTTGTATTCTGCGGGTAGTAATTGGCGCATGAAGAAGGCCACACCCTGAAATGGACAGAATCCATCTAGTCTTCCACGACCTCTGGTGCCATGACCCCCTGTCCACATCCTCCTTTTCCATCGTTATATGTTGCAGGATTACTAGCTGTGATCAACACGTCATGAGGATCATGATTCTGGTATGTGTTTTCTGTGTAGGTTCACTATGGAAGAGGGACTCATTAACAGGTTGTTGGATCATGGCAACTTGATCACCAAGCCCTTTAATTATGTTATAAGATTCAATTATTTTCATCTTCTTTTGCTTGGATCGTTGAAGTCCCAGCTTCAAGTGCATCACACGTGCCGTAGACTCCTGTGAGAAAGATTTTTGTGAAGCCTTCCATAATTCTGAAGTTGTGGGAATTCCAATGACTACAAGGATTTCTTTTGGGAGAGTTGCACTGATCTATCCAATGAGTTGCTGATTGGTAGCAACTGATTCTTTATATGAGAGGTCTGTGAAAGAGAGCTTTATTTTGCCAATCTCATTAATGTGATTTTTGATAGGGAGATAGAAAGAGGCTTTGAGGAATCATCTAAGTATCACATAAGTTTCTGACCACAAACGAATGGTTCGATGATGGCTTTCCCTGTTATGAAATTGGATGAAGTCAACTTTGTGGTGACAATAGAAAATGGGTTGAAAGAAGGCATTATGTTGGGCTAGAAGTTGAGAGGAAAGAGAAAGGGTTGTTGGAATATTAGGCACGTGATGCCTTGATAAAGAAATGTGAGCACTTGGTGCCCTAGAGGAAGAAAAGACGTGATCCCCTGGATAGAACACATAAATTAGGGTTTTATAGAAGGATAAATTTTGAGATTTTACCTAGAGGAATGAGAAACAGCTGTTGGACAGATAGGTGCATGATGCCCTAGAAAGAGAAGATTAGCCGAGATGCCTTAGAGAAAGAGAACTGGAAATTAGAGAGATAGAAGAAAGAAGGGCATAGAGAGAATTATGGTTTTAAGAAAATAAAGATAAAGAGGAAATAAAGAACCTTTTGTCATGGTTTGTGTGGAGAAAGATGGCTGCTTTTTGCTTTGAGAAGGTTGAAGAAGATGGGTGCTGTTTGCTGAGAGAAGATTGAAGAAGATATGGTGGGAAGATCCTTGAAGATCTAGGGTATTCGAACCAGCTATGATACCATGATAGAAAAGCTTGGATTGTAGTTACCAGGATCGCCTACTTTTGTTGGTGATCCCTTCTAGGATCCTGATGTTGTCCTGAAATGGATCTCTTCGGGATCTCAATATTTAAATTTGGGATCTCAATCCCCACTATTAGGGATCCCAATCCTGCTGTTCGGAATCTTGATTCAAACCTTAAGGACCAAGACAACCACCAAATACCTATCCATGAAACCACTTGCCAGATTCATATCTTTCGTGGTCCATCAAATACTTATCCATGTTTGAATGAAGACTCTTGCCAGATACATATCTGGTCACCATCGCCTATCACTTGCACTGAATCTGCATCCTTGCTTTCTCCCAAGATTGCTGTCCCATCAGTATTGATATTTTTAAAATGGTCTAGTCTTGCATTGGATTATTTGTTTTGTTTCTTCCACTTCTTAAGGTGATATATGGACACAATTTGTAGTCCCCTTTATAAGAGGCAACTTCAGCAGCTGTTGATATTCTCCATTTCAAGGTTCTACCAAAACGATAGGGAGGGAGGGAGGGAGGAAGGGCTGACCCAGGATAATTGGACAACCACCTTTTATTTTTTGTCTTATACAGGTGAAACTGCCACATCAAGTTGCTCCGAGTGGAACCAGGCTATGACTTGGAGACAGCAGTTACATGTTGAACTTTGCTCCCACTTCATATGGGTATTTTTCTCATTAAAAAACTTGCTGTTGTCCATATACTTATAGTTCACCCATTAGTACCAAAACTTTTTCTCGGAGCATGAAACCTTTGGATAAAATTCTTTATCCTATGTTGCACAATTATAAGGATTATAGGATATCAAATATACATCTCAGCCACATGTTAGCCTCTCTCGATGTCCCTATTATAGATTGCTATAGAAGTTTGCAATGGCTTAATATGAAATCCATGCATGTTGCTGGAAGCTGCTGCCAAAGACGAGCTTACTGAGTGATTGTGTTGGACGTAAGAACTGCCTTTTAAGCTGCCAAAACCTAGTGTCCTTTTCTATTAATTTATTTGGCTAGATTCTTACACGAATTGGTTACGGCTTGATTCAGTTGGAGACTTGCGACAAATTGATTTGGATGTCTAGGAATATCAGTGGTTTAATTGAGGACCTGTTTTTTTGTCCATGATTTAGTGACAATTGTGCATGTATTGGAAGCTAACTGATAAATACCAGTGTCTGCTCTGGATGCAATTTGATTTCCTTAGAAGCATCTTATTAAGGCTTCCTTCCTCTATTATCACAGGTTTTATTCTATATAACCATTTTTTCTTGTGTGAAATTCGAACTCCAGGCGTGCCATTGAGGATATCGTAAAGCTATTACCTGGACCACATATGGAACTCAAAAGAGTGGGTACCTATTGCACATATGTTGCTGTCATGATTTACTGGCATTTGTTTATTCTTACTGATTATGTATGCCATGCACGTAGGAGGGATATCCCAACAGTTCAGTATTGGAGACTCAACAAGAAGGCCTCGCCAACCTCGATAAGTATGTCTGCATCTTACACTATAATAAATGGGAAGACTAGATTGATACAAAACATTTGAACTGTCTGCCTTGGAAAATTCTGCACAACACATCTTTTTCCCTTTCCCTTGCTAAGGACACTGTTGTAAAAATATTAAAGATATCTGTGGGAGTGTCAGTAGATAAAATTCGCTGAATAGGCTTGAGACCATTGTTCA
This sequence comes from Amborella trichopoda, assembly GCF_054954075.1. NCBI lineage: Eukaryota > Viridiplantae > Streptophyta > Magnoliopsida > Amborellales > Amborellaceae > Amborella > Amborella trichopoda. Next base: position 31,788,589 of record NC_142342.1, read on the forward strand.
CAAAATCGCCCGATCTAACCGCTAACCACCCTGTTAGATTGGAACCAGCTGGCCGGTTCTGGTTTTGGGTGGTTAGGGTGATCAACTAGTATTTTAAAAAAAAAAGTTCAAAAAAATGTATATAAATTCTCAAAAATAAGGAATTTGATTTGTAATGCATTTTTAAATATTCTTTACATTATGGTAAAGATTAAAAATTGTTTTGGACATTAATACTCACTTTTATATTTTCCCATCCTTTTTATAAAATTTTAAAAATAGCCATTGGAAAATATAAAATAGGTTAAAATCCATATTTTTTCATTAATTTTCAATTTCATTTGAATGTGTTTTGTTTCAATCATTCTTTATATGCTTTTCATATTTTAGTAGATTTCTTTTCAACATTTTTTTGACTGCCCGTGACTTGTCCGGTTAGAGCTGAATTGGCCGGTTTACTGGTTAGGCCGGTTAAACCGCTTCCAGGCCCATGTCCGGTTAACCATTTCGATTCAATTTTGCGAACACTGCTTGAGACTTGCTAGCGGTTGCTAACTTTGGGTTCAGAAATCAGTTTTCCTTCCCCAATTAAAAATAATAAATAAATAAATCATTTTTCCTATGAACAGTACCGAGTATGCCCCTGACTTTGTCTCCATGAAAATCATGATTTTTATCTGACTTGGACCAATGACGCCCTCTTCAGATTTGGGACTTGACAAATCAAGTTTAATTTTCCTATTAGTAAGTTTGCTTCATAATATTGACACAAATATACACACATGGCGACAACTCTATGTGAATTTAGTAGGGATATACGTTCATTGCATTAGGAGGTATTATTCAGAAGGTTTATGTACATGATATTTCTATAAGGACCAATGTATGCGAGGTTCTATTTTTATGTTGGCAGGTTTTGTCTTGATGACAAAGGTACCCTGTAGTTGAATGAGCATAGCACTCTTTTGTATTTTTTTTGTTTTGTGGTGAAGCTCAATATACGTCTATAACTTATGGTTGCTTGAATTATTTGGGATTCATATAAAGATCCCTTAACAGTTGCTTATTTTAATGCTTGATCATTATAAGTCATGGTTGTTAATAGTGCATAATTCTCTATGTGTCAGACGCTGCTTTCCACTTTTTCCCCTCCACCAGACAATCTGTCTTCTTAAAAATGTATTTTGTTACAAAATTTCGGTATTTGAAACACCAATATCTTGTTTTTCTTTTAAGAAAAAAAAAACACTTAGATATTCAAATGCTAATCTCTTATTTATTTTTTAAAATTAAAAATAACTGGAGGTGTCAGTGCTTGTATCATCACTACCTCATGATTAGTGTCTATGTTTTGGAAAACAGATATTTTGAAATTATATTTCATAACAAAACGAACGTTTTGGTGGAGACCGTGATTGGGAAGTGCTTCTACAAATTAGTACCAAAAGAATAAATTGATGAAGTGTTAAAGTCACCATCTCGAGAGGTGATGGATAAAAAGCTCGTAAGTTCGTTTGATGGACCTACAATTAATAACACCTGGTAAATCTTATTATCTAGTTATTATACAAAAAGTGCTGCCACAGTGTGAATCATAGTATGTTGTTGAAATGATGTTCTGACTTCTTCTTGCTACTTTCCTGGACTATCGCTCCTGCAAAAATGTTCTTAGGGAGAAATCAGTGTCCAGGGAGGTACTTTTTGCGAAGAAATATGCTGTAAAATATCACAGGAGACTCCAAGCATCTTTCTCTTGCTTGTGTATTTTGTATTGTTTTACTTATCATTATGTGTTGTGATGTAGGAGCAAGTAACAGGCATGCACAATGGAAGAAAATCAATAGAGAACTTTACGAGATGCAAATAAAAGTTGCAAGCCCTGCGTACTAGGGCCTAATATCCTATATATTTCTTTCAAAAGAAAAACAATAGAAATCCAAAATTTTAAAACTCTAAACTAAAAAAAGCAAACCTAATTCCTATTTATAACCATAACTTCTATACCTATTTAAGATTTTCTTGTTTTCTTCACGTCTCGCTGCATCAAATGAGTATCAGAGTAGGCTTGATCGCTGCAGGATTAGATACCCGATAGCCGTACAAGTTCCTCGAGGCTGAGTTGCACAATCCATTGCAGGCTAGACTCAAATGTTGGATCTGGTGGTCCATGGAGCTGCAGACCCGGAAGGCATGTTGGGTGAGTATGAGCTGCATGACATACGTGCAAACTACCCTACATTTTAGGGATATTTTCTAAAAGTTTCAGAAGAGAATCCGTTTGCGGTTATCTTTCGGATTGCAAGATTGACTGACAACTTATTGACATAATTGGTGTGCCTATATATGGTGAGGATCTTGATGAAGAACTGGTGATCAGAGAGGCATATGATGGAAACTAAGCTTTTTGTGAGAAGGGTTTTAAATTTTTTTAAATTTCAAAAGTTTAACAGTGAACACAAATGAATTTTTTCAACTATTATTCATGAAGGATTTTGGTCAAGCCCATAAATATACACAATATGTTATTACATGGAGATCCAGTGAAGGAGAACCAAAGTGCATGTTGGGACTACACCACCAACTGCAAAAATGAAGGAAAAATACAAAGGTATGCAAAGCACATAGAACATCAATTTTTTGAAAAGGAGCGATTGCATAATGAACTTAAGGACGAGTTATTTTCGAGGAGGATAGAATGATGCAGTCATTATCTAGGGATCATAACTTTTCACTCACATGTCCAATCATGGTGCTTCAAGTTGCAAATCAAAGATCTCTCATTATCTACAAAGGCTATTCCTAGGGTTTTTCCAGAGCTTTGCTGTTTTGGGCCTCAAATCCTAGTTTAAATTATATGCCTGAAAATAGTGACGAATTTTAGGATTATTTAGAGTTTTTTTGGTATTTATTAACTATTAGCAGTATTTTGGAGTCTTAAATTGCTAATACTGATATGAAGTTAATTTTAGGGTTTCAAATGCTTATAAATGGACTGTTTTGTATCTGTCATAGTGGAGCTTTTGAGTTCTAGAGTGGTGATGCTCGATTAATGTCGTTGCACTCCCCCTCTTTTGAGATTTTCTCGCTTTCTTTGATTCTCGCTGCATCAAGGAATTATTGATCCTACTAAATCTACCCTTCACAGGAAATACAAAATAATTCCTGAAAATTTCAGACAAGTCCAAAACAAAACCAGAACAACTAAAAACATCCATAGAAATCCTTTCACTGAACTCTGGGCATCGAGATGACTTGTCGATATTGATGAAGCTTTTTGAAAAGTTCTGGAACGCTTCAAATGGACATCCAGGTGACAAATCATGCCTTCCAAAAGCAACTGCAACGTGTTGTGTCCTGGAGTAATGTACTTGTAGCTCGTAGATTATTAGGACAAGAAATTTTGTCATTCTACTGCCTCTCTTTTGTACTTCTCACACTCAATAGTCATATTCTGTTTCCATTTCCTTCATGGTACTGAAAGCATGATTCCCAGACACTTCCTTTGATTTGCAAGAAAAGAAAATTTTCCTCAACTGAATCAAAACAGGATCTAAACCCTAGTGTGTCAAATTGGGATTCGCCCAAATGATTACCAATCAGCATACCCTGGCACTTCCTAGCAAAATCAAGAACCTTGGGTGATTTTTCCCATGTTTGACAAAGTGTTTTCCACCCTGTCCAGATTTTAAATCAGATTATTCATAAAACTCTTACCAAGGTGTGATATGACTCTCATATGAAAGTTGTCAACAATCAACCTGTTCTGACCAGTTTCAGTGTGTGTTTTCAAAAGATTTATTTTGTGCTAAACTATTTGCTATTTGAAATGAAAAATATACTTAACATGTACTCTGAACTATTTCGAATTAATGTGCCAATACACTTTGAGGTCATTTACTGTATCATGGAGGATATAGTTGTATTTTGTACATTATAAGGTACTTATTAATGTATCAATACACTTTGAGGTATGGAGGATATAGACATTGTAAGGTAATTATATTATAGCCTTTCACATCTGTACTTCTTATTTTCATGCATTCTTATATGTGGACTCTCAATCTCCCGAAATTTTCTTGGCCTTTAATTGTCACATCACTCAAATGAGATTCAAAATTGGAAAAATGCATCAGAAGGACTTAGTAAAATGCAGTGTGGATGAAATGATGAATGGTTTCCCGTATGCAAAACAGGAGAGGTACTATGACTTAGATCTTTGATTGTTGGCATCATGATGTTTATTGGTTATGCTTTCCTTGGGAGTGATGTATTATTAATCAAAATCAGATTGTTGTTTCTTGTTGCTACATATCTCCAAACTTATTATGGATGGGACCTTTTCTCCAAACTCTTGAGCAGATTGGTAGATGGGCGACGGTCTCTTGTTTTGGTTGTCTTTATTGGAGGAGTAACATTTGCTGAGATTTCTGCTTTACGATTTCTAAGTTCACAGGTAAAATGTAATGGAGGATATGATTTCTCATGATATTATTTCTAGTTACCATCTGAATGCATTAATGCTGATGCTGATTTTACATGTTCCCTATTCTGCCACTGATAGCTTCTGCTCATGTACCTGAGCTTAGTATGGGATGGCTGGTTCATATTGTTTATATGGTCAATATCTTTCAATATCCAAACAGAGTGTTTTCATTCAGTTGTGTGTGTATTTTGTACCCGCAAGAACAATTTGAAAGTAAAATCATGGTAGTTATGGCTTTCATGTGCATTATAAAAGCTGTCATTTACAAATAATAAACAGTCACTGCCAACAGTTATTGCAGTACATGACACTTGACGACAGCTTTCATTGGACCTGTTGTGGGAATGGTAATGGGGTAGGATCAAGGAGATGGAAAAATTTGAATTTATTGATTGAGAGCTCCTAAAAACTTGAAAAGAGAATTTTATGTATCATAGTTTTTGGGAAATATTCACGTTCATACGAGGTTACGTATTATTGGATCATTCTTTGGGTTATGTAGTAGGGATTCTAACTTTTGGGGCATTCAAGTTGGCTTAATGAGTCTTAGATCGAAATTGCATCTTTTTTATTTTTTTGAGATGCTAAATTATTAACTTGCAGTGGATCCAGATTTTGACCAAACATGGTCCCGGTCATGCTTTGTCTAACAAACTTTGGCCAATTGAGGGCCAAGCACGTCCAATTCCCGATCATCATGATCATCATCATCAGAACCTTTTTCCAACCACTTGGTATCAGCTATACAAATCTTGGTCCGCCCCATATCTTTTCAAGATCCATGGAAAGTTTTGGCAAGGTTTATGTTGGGTGCCTACCGAACACAACCCACCTCTTTTACCAGAGCTTGGGACAGGTTAAAAGAAAGTTTAAGGTCCTTACCCTTCCTAGACCCGTTCAACATGCGACACTAATCATGAAAATAAAGTGGACATCAAGTTCCCCCTTTTTCAAGTATGACAGGCTACACTCCTTAAAGGCACTGCCGTTCCAATTCTTGATACGAAATGATTTTTATCTTAGGTACTGAGCGAACCAAATTCGCTTGAGGTTTGTCCAAATTAGTAAAATGAGTTTTATAAATGATTTGTCGCCAGCTAGAACATGACCATCAGTGATACTAACCTTGATCTAGAACATTTTCTAGTTGATACTTAGTGCATCTTCCTTCATAGTTTGTAGTGAGAACATTTCCCGTTTACTCATTACGTCTATGTGTCAAGTCTTGGAATGTTTTTTCATATACATTAGTCCTAGAACAAGTGCCACTTTGATTTATATTCACAGGAGGCCAGTAAACATATAAAAGTCTCAACAATAACGGTTTCTGCTATACCTTGCTTATGTTTGCTTTAAACGTGGTTTGCGTCATTAAATGGTAGTTGCAATTTTCCAGCTGTATCCCTTCAACATAGATTTTATAGAGTTGTCTGCCTAAATTACTGTAATTGAAAAAATTTCCAATAGATGCATCCACATTTAATCCTGTCCTTGTTCAATGATTTATAAGCCAAACAAGCCAAAACAGTAGTCAGAATTCATATCAATGGGGAGGTGTCGTTGAATTAGAAAAACATACATTGGAGTTAGAGTATTAAATAGTATGTAGCATGCTAATGCTGTAGAAATGCCAGTGCTTGCTCCCCAGTGTTGTCAATTGTCTCTGACTCCTAACATGCATAAAAGCCAATTATAGGTTAGTCTGCTTGTATGCATTGATTAATCATGTGGTAAAACATTTATTGGCTAGATTTGAGGAATGGTTACACATGTTATTCTCTCTTAATGCAAGTTATTTGCGTGTTTTCTATCAAGCATGACATTGTAAATATAAACCTTTTGAGTGGGTCCCTGTTCTCACTTCCCTGATGCATGATTTGCAGGAAGGAATGGCCTATGACATAATCATTGCCACTACGAAGATGGTGAATGGTCAAACCTTGCTGGAAGGATTCATGGAGATCATGCCATAGAAATGGTAGAGTATGAAAATTGGCATATCCAATTCAACAATGAATATGCTATTTGAACATATGCCCTGAATAATGAACTGACATTTGTTTCAGGAAATTCTTCAGGTTTGATTTGCTGGGTTTTATTTTTGTCTCCTGCAATTCTCAGAGATTTTCAATCATGGCTAGGGGGACCGAACACACAGGAATTGAACAAATTACACGAGAAGGCTTTGTGGATAAATTGGTGAAGCTTTCTAGAAATCCATGAACTTTGTTCTTTGCTTGGGAGGAGAGTGAATTGAACCACTTGTTAAGAAACTACGTATATTGTTAATGTCTTTGACGTGACATTTTTGGTTCTTAGATATTATTCTTTCTTGTGTTCTCATTTGTTTAATTTCATTGCAGATGTTCTCTAAGTTCCAAGGAATTAGAGACTTTTGTATTTGAAGTAGGTTCAAGGCCTTGGTGGACAAGGCCTTGGACCAACTTGTAAATTTCCTAGTTTACTGAAATCTAGCAGCCAAGATTTGGATTTGCTGACTAAGCCCACAAAAGTGTGGCACTAAATTGCTAGTGCGTACTGTTAAACACCCTCCGTCATGCATGATCGCAGAGCTAGGCATGTAGAACTTCTTGTGACAGCAAATTTCAATTGATTCGAATACGTACTTGTGGTACTATGGGTGATTCCTTGTGGCCCAATTATTTTGACCCACAAACCTATATGAGGGAGTACTAGCTTTAAGTGACCCTTTGTAGGAGGTTAGCTGGTGTGATGTGGAGCGTTGATGCATGTGCACATGTGCGCTAGAAACAAAGGCCATTAGTAAGGACATTGGCAAGATGGTATGAACAAATGGCCAAAATAGTGGGGCTTTGGTGAACCATTTGGACCAAAGAATGGCTAGCAGATTTTAACAAGACCTGAGCATGACCAATGTACAAGAGGCATGATTGGTGGTACATTTGGGTTTGTTGACCAATAATTTGTGGGATTTTAAATTCATTATAACAATTATCATCATCAGAACTTTTTTCTAACTATTTAGGGTCGGCTACATGAATCTTAGTATGCCGTTAAGTCTTCATGTCTTTTCTTTCTACTTCTAACTATTTCCCTTTGAGCTTTTTACTGGAACCAACTCGCACTTCCTAATAGGTGTTGTACTGAGTCTGTCATACACATGACTAGTCCACTTAAATCTATTTTCTTTCATCTTATTGTCTATTACAGCTACACCTAAGTTCTCTGTATGAATTTATTTTGACTTCTATCTCTTCTTGTCTTGCTACTCATCCATTTCAACATCTTCATCTCAGCTATACAAATCCTATGGGTATGTTGTTTCTTGACTGCACAGTATTCTGCCTCATAAAATGCAACTGGTTTCATAGCTGTCCAATAAAACTTCCCTTTCAGCTTCGTTGGTGTATATGGCGATCGCATAAAACTTCGGTAGCACATCTCCAATTTCACCCAGCTTTAATTCCAAGTTTGTTATTTTCCTCGATCTCTCCATTTTCTTGGATTATTGACTCAAGATATCAAAAGTGCACTCTTTTTAGTATTTTTGGTTGTCAATCGTGACTACTTTTTTGTCTGTACTCTTATTATTACTAAACTTGCATTTTATATACTCTGTTTTAGTTTGACTAATTTTAAAGCCTTTAAATTTCAGAGTATCTCACCAAAGTTCTTTGTGTTGATGTCACTTTGAGTCTCGAATTGAATTGCACAATTGCCCTAGGTTTAGGCTTAATGTAACACTTATAGGCTATGTGAGAGTGAGAAAGAAAAACCATGGTAAGCACGCATTGCTGGAGGCGCATGGTCTTGAACTGCAACGTTAGGTGGTGACTAGCAATGGAAGTACAGTTCTTAATACGATGTGATTAATGGTCGAGTGTGCACGTGCATGTTCTCGTGTGTATCAAAGCCCTCGGCCAAGACCCTTGAGGGGCTTGTGGTGCCCTTAATCTATAAGTATACAGTGCAATAAAATGAGGCATGTCCCTTGTTCCCTCTCTTGTGTGTGTTGGTGCAAGCGAAAGCCTAATTTGAGGGAGTCAAAGCCACACGGTTAGGCTAGAGGAAGAATAGCTTTGTTATAGTTGGTATTAGTGTTTCTAGACTCAACCGAGGTGACTCGGACTCGACCGAGTTACTTGGCCTCAGCCTATAGGCAAGGCTGAGTACCCTGTACCGCTTTTCTATGTATATTGTTATTTCGTGGCTTTAATCAAGTTGTGTCTAACTGGTTTGTTGGGCATTATATAGGTCTTTGCTACCTTACTTTTAACTTACCCACGCTTCTCTCTCCTCTATCCCACCAAAATAGGGGCTCCGACATTGTATAAGTACGGTCTGGCAGTAGGGTTTCGGCACTGTATAAAGTGCGGTCCGGCAGTAGGGTTTCGGTACTATGTAAAGTGCGGTCCGGCAGTAGGGCTTCGACATTGTGTAAAGTGCGGTCCAGCAGTAGGGCTCTGACATTGTGTAAAGTGCGGTCTTGTAGTAGGGCTCTGGCACCGTGTAAAGTGTGGTCCGACAATTGCAAAGGCGGTGCGGTAGTAGATGTTATTGGATTCTAGGGCTCCGACACTAGGTAAAAGGCGGTCCGACAGTATTCAGTTTCGGCGTGGTAGTTGTCTTAGGGCGGTTTGGCACTTATGCGTTCTGGCAATGTGCTACTGGGTCCAAAAGTCAACGTCAAATCTAGCCAAAATGATTTTTGTGTACGGGAAGAAGTCAATGTCAAATATGGCCAAAATGAAAGTCAACATCAAATCTGGCCAAAATGATTTTTGTGTATGGGAATAAGTCAATGTCAAATCTGGCTAAAATGATTTGTGTACGGGAAGGGCATTTCCGTTTTAAACAAATGGACTTTTTTCCTTGGGGGTATTTGCATAGAAAGTTTGTTTTGGGGGAAAAAGTGAGAAAAGTTAGGTTGAGGGTAAGTTGCATAGAAAGTGTAGTCTTGGGTTTTTTTTGTAATTTTCCCTGAACTTTATGTATTTTCATTATTTCATTTTTTTTAGCATGACGTGAACTCGCCCGAGTTACTCGGACTCAGCCGAGTGACTCACCTCATCCGAGTACCTTTGGCTAAGTCGATTTTTTGAACACTGGATGGTATAATAGTATGGTTTGATGACCTTGGCCGTTGGTCAGAATTGGGAATGTGTCACTGCCTTGGAGGTTGGCCGTTGGTCAGAATTTGGGAATGTGTCACTGCCTTGGAGGTTTAGATTAGTATCTTCGAGGCCAACTTGGATGAGAGATGACCCTAGTGATGCTTGAAAGAGTCCTTCATGACAGGTTTTGTGGGTTTCCAAGAATGCGTGACCTTTGTCAAGAAGGCCTTGTATAACATTAGAGGTGGGTTAAGAGTCTCGTAGCATGAGAGTACCAGAGCAAAGGGTGTTCGAAGGTGTGAAGGACTATAATTTTCTGTAGGACATGAAGCATAGAGGTTGTTGATGCCCATGAGGAATACTGTGTTGGCATATATACCATCTACCCCATGGAGATGCCAAACTTAGGTGGACGATGATGTTAGGCACACTTGGAGGTGCAAGGTGAATACCTTGGAAAGCATTGAAATAAGAGTTGAATTATATATTTGTTCCAAGAAAGGTTTAAAAATTTAGCAATTTGGATTGAAATCACCCAATCCCAATTGAATTTTTAGCTGGACAAACTGGACCTTTAAATATGAATCACCCAATCACCCTTGGATCGCCGATTCTATTATAATGAATCGGTGATTTGTTACAATAGCGAGTCGAAACGCTGAGCCAGTAATGCTCATTGGGGTCAAAGTTTGATTTTTTTTTTTTTAGGCTTTGTGATGCTTTTTTATGTTTTTCTCTGCAATATTTTGGGCCTTTCCAATAAATTATTGATCGAAATCGTTGTAATATGGCTATAAACTAGGTTTTGGGAATCAAACATTCATAAAAGAAAAATTTCAATCGATTTTGTGTGCCTTTTTTCACAATTTCTGAAAATTCTATCATTTTATTGATTTAATCTTCAATTTCAAATCATTTTTGCTACAATTTGGTACGTTTAAAAGAGAATCGAAGCCTTTACATAATATGTATGTTGATTTGTTTGATCTACATAAAATTGTGGGTCGACTCTTGCTCGAAATATTTCTGCTGAAAAACATGACCTCGATCTAAAATTGAAGATCCCGATAAGATGTATAGCTCATTTTGGATAAAATTCAGTTGTCGTTTTTTATCATCAATGCTTAATCTCTCAAATAAATTAGGTAAGTTTATTTATCATTTAGTAATTTTTTTCTATGAATATTTTTTTGCTCGCATGTGATGAAAAATTTTCGGTTTTGAAAAATCCACCATTTTATCGCTTTAATCTTCGATATCAAACCATTTTTACTGCAATTTGGTAATGTTTGAAAGAGAATAAAATCCTTTACATAATATGCATGTGTGGGTGGAATTTTTCTCAAAATGTTGCTCCTCAAATATGTTACCTTGATCTGAAATTGAAGATCCCTGATCAATTTATAGCTCATTTTGGATCAAATTGAGTTGTGGTTTTTTTATTATCAAGGCTTCATCTCTACAATAAGTTAGATAAATTTATTTATCATCTAGTCATTTTTTGTATGAATATTTTCTTGCTCGCATGTGATGAAAAGTTTAGGGTTATGTAAAGTATGCCATTTTGTCGATTTAATCTTTGACATCGAATCAATTTTGCTGCAATTTGTTTCTTTTGAAATAGAATTGAATCCTTTACATAATATGAGTGTTGATTTGTGTGGGTGGATTTTTGCTCAAATCGTTGCTGCTGAAAAATATTACCCCGATCCAAAATCGAAGATCTTCATCAATTTATAGTTCATTTTGGATCAAATTGAGTTGTGGTTTTTTATCATCAAGGCTTCATCTCTCAAATAAATTATATAAATTTATTTCAATTAGTAGTTTATACTTATGACTTTTTCGTGCTTGCATGTGATGATAAGTCGAAGGTTATGAAAATTTGCCATTTTATCGATTTAATCTTCGATATCAAAGCATTTTATGCAATTTGGTGTGTTTGAAAGAGAATCGAAGCTTTACATAATATGTGTGTTGATTTTTCGATCTATAGTAGATTGTGGGTTGATTTTTGCTCGAAACGTTGCCCAATTTTAGGGATAGTTGAGAAATTGGTTTTTTTTTTAAAAAAAAAAAAAAAAATGATTTTGCTAGATAAAATTAGGTCTTGATGCATATAACGTGGGAATAAGTATTTTTTTTTTCTATTTTTTAACTATCTTCAATTTTATCTCATGACTTTGTAAATTTCAGGGGAAACTATCGACTTTTTTAATTTTATTTTTTTAATGTTATATTTTTCTGTTAATAATGTAGTATGTGTTATCTTTTTTTAATTATTATTTTTTCAGTGATAAGAATGAATGGTTAACAGCCAACCAAACTACAAAAATGTCTTAGTATTCACATATGTCTACAAAATAATGAAATTACATAATGCACCACTCCCAATTTTTTTTTAAACACTAAAAAAAATTATTTTTAGACACTAAAAAAAAATTGTTTTTAGATATTTTTAGTAATTTTTTTATTTTTATTTTTGCTAAAACCTACCAAACCGTCCGATTCTCCAACCTAGATCTCCAATTCAATAATCGATACGGTTTTTTGTGATGGCCGATCCGGATTACCAATCCATTTTTTATACCTTGGTTCCACATGGGTGTCTCGTGAGGTTTTACGAGGGCCTCAACTGTATGTGAAGAAGTTCGCATCTCTCATGTTAGACATCCCGACGGGCGTGAGTGCCGCAAGTGCTACTCAAACTATGGTAAGGCTAGAGTTAGACCTCCTTTTTCTGCACCGTATGAGGCGGTCGGAGTTGTGGTGGCAGCAGCGGATCTGACCAAGTGGATACAATGTTGGCAAAGGACTTGACTACGTATACATGAGAGGAGACTCTGTAGTAGCAATGAACCTAAGGGTGTGATGAAGAGGACGTAACTAAGTTTTTGTCAAAGCATATATGAGCCTTGACTGCATATGTGAGACTTGGGTCACGCCAAGGTTATGGGGACCCAGTGCAAGGCAAGCGTCTCAAGAGGATGCCATGGTTAAGGTGGGGGAGGTTGTTCCCCTTCTGAAAAGCTTGCGACACCCTTGATGATAAAACAAATCACAAAGGACCTGCAAGTCTAGTGCGGACTTGTGCGACTAAGCTATCTCTTCTATCCTGTTCTTTACATTGACAAGTCCATTGGAGGTAAGGCTATTCAAGTAAGTACCTCCTACCTTGATGGACTTAAGTGGGAGGTGAGGCTGGTATCATGTGGAGACATGTGGACTAGTCACATAGAGCCTGGTGCAAGCACAATGGCCGAGATGGTTGGATTTGGTGTACTATTAAGAGTAGTGTCCCAATGCTTGGTGTTCGACCGATGATTAGCCTGGCCTGACAGGATATGGGCATGACCCATGTACAAGATTCACGACTAATCATGCCTTTGAGTTAAGCAAGAGTGTTGATCAGTAATAATCTAGTGTGGTATTTGAGTTTAAGTTGTGTAACTGTATTAGGTATGGCTCATGTAAGGTCGATAATAGCTGAGCAGATATGGAATGGGCATATGTGGTTATTGATAATTGTAATAATCATGTATGTGGCCTATTATGTAGATATGTAATGGGCCTATTATGTGGTTATTGATAATTGTAATAATCATGTATGTTTGAATTGATATGTATTGATAGCATTGACTTCTTTTTTAGGTTGATTTTTAATGCTCGGCGAGCTTGTAACCACCACACCTGGTGGTGGGAAGTACGGTGGTCGAATACATAATCGTTCACAATTCTCATTCGGGACGGTACACATGGATGCGCACGTTTTAATGATTCAGATTGAATATAGCCTCGTCATTGTAAAAAGAAAAGAAAAGAATGTAGCCTCATGTAAAGGCGGCAAAGTAGTTTCATTTTCAGTTTTTTATTTATAATTTATGTTTATATGGAATTTAGGGCATAATTTTTTTTTTTTTTGACAAATTAGGGCATAAATCTTTTATATGGCATTTTAAACCATCGTGATCACTTATCCCAATTTATTTGGAGTCGGCTAAATAATTTGAAAAAAAATTTAACCATAATACACCTAAAACATTTAGGGGTATTTTGACCAATTTTTTATTAAAATTATTTTTTCCATTTTTTATTTAGTGTGTCATATAAAAAATGAATTACACGTCAAATTCTAGATAAAGATAAAATTTGAATAAAAATAAAATTATCTTTTAGCATTGGATTTGGGTTCAATCTAACCCTACACCTTACCACTGTAGGTCTGCCTGATATGGACATGAGGCTTTCCCCTTTTACTCTTTTCATGTTACTACTGAAAACAATGAAGCGCCTTTATTTTTTTAGGAAAAATATCTCTTTATCCCTTATTTTTAAGTTTCATATTTTGATAAATCCAAGATTTTAAAAGATATCTTTTAACCCCCTAGTTACTTTAAACATATTTTTTAACCTAAACAAATGTGAGAAAAACATGCTCTTTCTAAACACAATCATTTCTTTTTTTTCACTTATATATATCCCAAACTTCTCTCTTTCTCTCTCTTCCTACGTCTCTCACTCTCTTTTTGCTCCTGTATTTCTCCAAACACCTCTCTCTCTCCTCCCGGTAATCTCTCACTTCCATATAATTCTTTTCTCTTTAGAAGTTTGGAAGGATGACTTTTAAAAAAGGAATGTCTTTTTAGATTTGTTTGACCTAAAAAAACTGGTTTAAATTAGCTCAGGGAGTTAGAAAAGAAAAGGAAAAATAAAAGAAATAAAATCCACATTTTTTATGCCCCAATATATCTTTCAAAACTTTGGGTCTATTGTGAAATGAAACTTCAAAACAGAGGGTACGGAGATATTTCCCCTATTTTTTATCCTAATAACATCCAATTCAAATAGAATACTATTTTAGAATCATGCAACCCAAAACTAATTTTCTAAGAGCCATGCATATGTGCGAAAGCGCACCACGGATACTAGCATCCCATGATTTAGGGTTGGTAATGGACCCAGGACCCAATGACCGGACCGACCCGGGTTTGGATATGGATCAAAAAATTGGACTCGACAAGTCCGGGTCCAAATATTGAACCCAAACACTATTTGGGTTCGGGTCTAGGTTTGGTTCTTGTAGACCTCGACTGAATAATGGTAATTTTTAATATGTATAATATTTTAATAATATTTAAATTATTATATTTATATATTTTTTTGTTATAGTATTTAAATTATATATATATAATATAATATTTAAATATATATATATTTATATTTGAGTCGGGTCTGTTGCGACTCCTACCTTGATTCCCCTGAAGAATAATACCTCTTAAAAATGCTTTCAAAACGAGTGCAGTGCTCTTGCTCCTAACATTTTGGTGCCCTTATTCAGGCAGCCATTACACTTATGATTAGGGTTCCAAAAATCGTCATTCAACCTGTTCGAATGGGGCTGGTGGGATTGGGGAGATGGGGATATGTCCTGAGATGCGGACGTTCTAGGGAAGCCCAAAATTACCTGTTTCCATAAGGTTTTGATTTTTATTTCTTTTGGAAATTATTAAAAATATATTTTAATTTTTACTTAATTATAAAACGCCTAATTATAAAAAACTTAAAACTTTCATAAAGCCTGTCTACACTTTTTTTTATTTTGTTTTACTTTTAGGTTTTTTTTTTAATACCAAAATACCTTTCACAGTAATCGTATTACCGGAATGTTATTTTTTCTACTAATGCTAAAAAAAACAGCTTCTAAAAAAATGGGCAAATTTCTCCGCACTTGCCATTTTTAGCACCAATATTTTAGGGAATCCAAAAATTTAAAATATTTATAACAACATAAAGTCTTTCTATCGTCCAACCCCCCTATATCCTTTCTGCAGTGGACCATTTACTCAAATAAACAGCAAAATGCCACCGTTTTTTAAACAACCCTTTTCATCCCGGTTAGCCTCTTCGTCTCTCTCTCTCTCTCGGAACTCCATTTCTCTCTCTCTCTCAAAAGACGTGCTTCTCTCTCTTCCCCCTCTCTCTCTCAACATACCGCACCTTCTCTCTCTAGCCCCTGTTGCAGCCCCAACATGCTACAAGATCTTTCTCTCAAAACCCCGTCTATCTCTCTCTCAAATACCCAAAGCTCAATTGCAGAAACCCACTCACTACATCGTCTCCCTCTCTCTTCTCTCAAAACTTCGCTCTCTCGGTATTATTGTTGATATGGATGAAACTATCAAAGGGCAGCAGATTCACTGTTCGGGCATAAGGCTGGGTTTATCATATGGGTTTTCTTCTCTGTAACGCTCTTCTGAGTATGTATTGTAGACGTGGGTTTAAAACTGAAGCTATCGAGGTTTTTTAGGAGTTAAAACAACAGGTTATTGTCCCTTGGACTGCCTTCTTGGAGCTTCTAATGGGGAGGAATATATCAAAGTGTTCAAGGATCTGCGTAGGAGTAAAATGGAAATGAATGAGTACACTATGATCAACGCTTTGTTAGCAATTTCTCATAAAAGAAAAGAAAAAATGCGTTGTCAGCAATCAGAAGTTCAAAGCTTTTGCTAAAGGGAAAACAACTTCATTCTCTCTATTTAAAAACTGGGTTTGGGTCTTTTGTCTGCGTAGACAATGCATTGGTTCAATGGATTCAGGTTGCAAGAGAATTGATGATTTTCAAAAAGCATTTGATGAAATAAAAGAAAGAGATGTCATTTCATGGAGTGCCATGCTTCTGATGTAGCTTTTATAATTTTTTCATGGATGAATTGAGTTTCAATGAAACCCAAAGCCGCCTTTTGGAAGGAATTGCAAGCCTCTACAAAGCTGTAAAAACAGTACAAATCCATACCCACATGATGAAATTGAGAGAGAGAGAGACGGCGTTTTGAGGGAGAGAGGACGAAGTTAAAAAATGTTTCGTTAAAAGGTGTTATTTCATCATTTGTTTGGCTCAATAGTACATGGTCAAAGAGGTCTAGGGGGTTGGAGGATAAAAAAGATAGAGACATTAAGTTGCAGGTTCGAAACTTTCATGGGCCATAGTGATTAAGTATGGTTTTTCTTTTAAAAAAAAAGAAGAGATAGAAACCTTGCTGTCAGAAATATTCAGAATCCTTTAGTCTATTGAGAAATGGTTGTCAAAAATAAGAGATACATACGTATTTCCCTGAAAAAAAACATCGGAAGGATCGGCAAAAGTATAACGCCCTCTTGCCTCTTTTCGCTTTCCCACATGAAACCTGACGCCCAACTTTGCATCTAAAACCCTTCAAGAGGTCTCTCTCTGTAACCTTCGCAAAAAGTTTCTCTCTTGAAAATACGCACATACATAATCTCTTTAAAAGATTCAACTCTCTCTCAAACTCAGATCTACGCACGCACTAACACCCTCAAGAATCATCTCTCTCCACATATCCACAACAAAATCCATCTCTCCCCGCTGATCTCTATCTATCTATCTCTTTCCAAATGCTCTTTCGATCTGCAATGAACCAGAAATTTCCAAACGCTCTTTCGATTTGCATTGAACCTGAAATCGGAGACCTTTGAAACAAATTGATGGGTGGAGAGAAGGTTGTCAGGGCTTCAAATGGTTGTTGCGATATGAGGCCTCGTGCCGGTGCAGGTGGCACTCCACATTTGATCACTTCTTCCTCACATCCTCTGCCTTCTCCTTTTTCCATTGCGGTATAAAATATAAATTCTGTAATACATGTTATGTGCTTAAAGTATCGTGATGTTTAAGGCCTTCACAATAATGCAATTAATGTGAAGAATATTTTGGTAAAAAAAATCTAAAAAAATGAAGCAAAAGGGGTGTAGACGAGTTTTATGAAAGTTTATTTATTATTATTATTATTATTTTATTATTTTATTATTTTATTTAAGTAAAAATTAAAATATATTTTTGATAATTTCTTCTTTTTTTTTCCCTTTCTTATATCCCTACATTGATCCTCATCGAATATCACCCAATCAAATCGGTCGATTGGGAATTGATTTCCTAACATTTCAGGGCCTAATTCTGTTTTATAATCCCTTCTTCCATTCAAACCATAATTTGATCTTGTTATGGTTTGATCTTGTTAACCGTTTTTAAAATGAACAGATGGATCATATGCAATATACACTTCCAATGCATGAGAAGTCATCACTTAAAGTTACTCCGATGGATCATATGCAATATACACTTCCAATGCATGAGAAGTCATCACTTAAAGTTACTCCGATGATAACCTCTTATTTACATATGATACTCCGTACTTTTAAAGTTATTATAAGACTATTTACGTTTGGTACAAGGAGGTCGTAATCCCCGTAGTAATTAGATATGAAATCTGATGGCGGTGGATGTTGACAGTTTTAGAAACCAAATATTAAGTTTTCTATCTTGTATATTACAAGATATTAAGTTTCATATATTTGAATTTCCTATTTTGTGGGATTAGAGTTGTAATGAGATTTTTCCTAAAAGGCAAGAGTTGTAACTCTATAAATCTTTGGTAAATCTGATTAATCCCTATGAATAAAATACTTGTTTACTCTTTGTGGATGTAGGCTTGAATTACGTATATGTCTTGTTGATCTTTGTCTTTCTTGCTATGTCTGTTATTACAAATTCTACATGGTATCAAAGCATGCGGATCAATCAAATAAGCAATTACATTTTGGGCTGAATGGGAAGCAAATTCCAATAAGGAAAAATCACGATTCCGAAAGTCTATCCCTATGATGTGGCCTTGATAATCTTGCCCTAACTTTCACCTTATAAACGCCTTCACCAAGCTTAGCATTGATAATTCCTTCAACACATGCCACTGCAACATCGTGGTCGGCAAAAGCAACAAAGCCAAAGTGATTCCTCTTAGCTGATGGCATATTGCGGGCACGTTCAACTTCCATGGCCTCTTATCTAATATCCACGGACCTAAAAATTGCACTTTTACAAGCAGACTAATGTAGCTGACAATAGCGGCCGTCTTGGTGTAGCCGCTGCTTGCGATTAATACACTTAATCGTCCCATAAGGCGTCCATATGTTCTTTTTGAAAAGAAGTTTGTTCTAGTTAATCTTCGGCCCTTATTTCAATAGTATTGTTGGCACCTTTCCTCTATTTATCGGGGACGATTACCATAGAGAGTTATTTCTCGCCATCATTGCTACTAATCATGTAACAGTGTACCCAATTTCACCTTGATATTGATGTGCCCTTGACAATTTCTAGAGACAAAAACTGTCATTCTCATTGGGAGTTTTGGTTGGTTCTTATTGGGTCATCTTCTATTATTTAATCGCCCTTGTTATTGATTAGGTGAGTCTTCTAGTTCTTGTTATCTCTATATAATGGCAGATTCAGGAAATAACTCCAGCATGAAACTTACTATTGTTCTTTTTTTGAAAAATCTAAATTTCGACACATAACTATGAAAAAAATAATTAATTTTGATTTCAAAACCTCTGAAGAAAGTGTGGAGAAATCTTCTCTGGCTGCTAACAATGACAAGTATGAAACAAAATGGCTTCAAAATAATGGTGGGTGAGAGAGGCCTACAGATCTACCTCTTAGACCGCAACTATTCAAACTAATTACTGCAACTGTGATCATTATCAATAATCAAGTAACAACAATGGTTCTTCCTCCACACATGATCTTTCTTCTTCATTCTCGGACACAGTTAGCCCTTATGCTTCTATGTCTTCTTATGACATTTTTCTTTGGATAATATACTCGGAGGCTACAGATTAGATGAATGGTTACCTACAGTGACTATCCAACCTAAAAAATAATAAAAATATGAATCTTGTGTCTATTGCTAATGGTTTCTTAATTCCTATCCATGGTGATGATAAGGCCAATTTTTTCTCCAAGTCTCATAACTCAGAAGTTCTGTTTATGCCATCTTCTTCTTGTAACTTAATGTTTTTTAGCAGAATTACTCAGAGTATGTATTTCAATGTTATTTTTTCTCCCAACTCTGTAACTTTTCAAGAAGGGAAGAACATTGGTGAAAGAAACTTGTCTCATGAGCTATATTTATTTAATCAGGAGGCTTTAGTTGCCAGTTAAGATAATTCTGATATTAATAAATTGTGGTATTGGAGATTGGACACGACTCAGATAAAGTTTTAAAATTTTAATGCCCTCTCTATCTTTAAACTTTCATTCTTGTGAATTCTGTAATTTTTCAAAATAGACAAGGCTTCCTTTTCAGTCATTTATATATGTTTCAAAGGAACCCTTTTATTTGATACATTATGATGTGTGGGGACCAGCCCCAATTGATTCTTATGCCGGCTTTAAATATTTTGTTACTTTTATTGATGATTGGTCTCGTGCTACTTGGATATATTTATTGAAATAAAAAACAGAAGTTTTCCCTGTGTTTAAAGAATTTTCGAAACTGATTTCCACTCAATACAATGGCAATATTAGAATTATGCGGACTAATAATGGCACAGAGTATGTGAACAAAGCTTTTTCTGAGCATTTATTGAATCTTGGTATTATATGTCAAACATCATATGTTGGAATACCTGAATAGAATGGAGTTGCTGAAAGAAATTATAGATACATTTTGGAAGCTACAAGGTCTTTAATGTTTCATATGCATGTTCCAAAAATTTATTGGTCTGAAGCTGTTTTAACTGCTTGCTATCTAATTAACAAATTTCAAAGTAAAAGTCTTAAGGATAAATCTCTCCATGAAATTTTAAAAACTAGGAAAACATGATTTGTCCCATTTGTGAGTATTTGGATGCGTGTCTAGTGTTCATATAGCTAGGCACAACCATGATAAACTTGATAAACATTCTAGTAGATGTATATTTCTTGAATACTCCTCAACTCAAAAGGGATACAAATGTTATAATCTCACTACTAGAAAAATGCATATTTCCATAGATGCTCAATTTGTTGAAATAGAGTCCTATTTCCATTACCCATTGGAGAGCGGTTTGGAAAATAGGATTCAAGGGAGCTTTCAAGAGGTTGTTTTCCTTTGCCTAATATTAGTACCAGTGATGTATTCAACATACCCGAAATAAGTCATGATGATCAAGGCGGAGTTGAAAAAAGTCATAATGATCAAGTTAAAGTTGAAGATACATCTGAAACTCACCAAGCTGGTTTAGAAAAAGAAAACCCTGTTGTGGCCTTACTTGAGTTCCATCTCTAATAATTTTGAGCCAACTTATTTTTAAGATGCCAAGGAAGGCCATGAAAGAGGAACTTCCCGATCCTGAATCTGGCAGTCCAGATCCAGAATCAGGCAATCTGGATCGGGTATCACTTGGCCTATTCTTGATTCAAAGTACTTGATAAGAACCATACTTGAGACCAGTGTTTAAAAAATCGGTGATTCGATCCGAAATCGGGCATCGCCCAACCTGTTTTGGATTTGGTTGAAAAACGGGATTTAGAAAACTTGCTATAGTAAATCGGGTTGATGATGTCACAAACCAATGAATCTCTATAGTGTGACATCATAGAGGTCGAGTCACTATAGTGAACCCGATTTTTTGAATAGTTTTCTTATAAAAACGTTTGGGAGCTTCATGCTCACTGCATAAGCATCTTTATATAACTTATGATGTTGAGGCCACCTTTTTAAGGTGACATGCTCCCTCCAAAATCTTGGATGTAGGACTACTTTTAGCTTTCTACATTCCAATGGCAAGTTCATCATTGTTTTATCAAATGGGAGTGGTATTTAAATGGGTAAAAGCTTAGAGTGCTTTTTATTAGATGCCCAATGGTAGTTGTTTTGCTCCTTAGGAAGCTATCTCTCTACATGAAATAATCAACAAAATAATTTTGTTTAGATTAATAATATTTATTTTCTTTTTTATAATGCACAAAAAATAAAAGTACATATAGTTACGTTTTAATTACATATAATTACATAAAGAAATCCTATTTAATTAATTTACAAAAATTAGTATAATTATATTAAAATTATTATTATTTATTTATCTTAATTATTGTTAAACTTATGTCAGTATAATCATATGAATTTGATCACATTAAAATTTATAGGGGGATATTTTTTTTTAATCATATGATGTGGAAACATTTTCTAATATTTTTTAATCATGTTTACTATATATTATAATTACCAATTATACATTGATAACCAAATCTTATATAAATATTAATTTATTTATTTATATTATAAAATTTGTAATATTTTTTTATTATAGTTGTAAATAAGATTTTCTTTTAAGATATTATAAGACATTTTAGATTTGTTTATTTGTATAGTAAAATAATTATAAAACATAAAATTATAAACCAACAACTTCAATTTCAGTATATACGATTATAGTTAGTTAGGTTATGATCATTTTGAATGAGTAAAATGGATAAATAAATGTTTGATACTTTGAAGTGATACTAATTTCACTTTACGTGGGAAATTAATTTTTTTAATCTTATAAAATAGATGTATTTTCTAATATTTTTAAATTATTTGGATAAAATATTATAATATTATATTACAATTAATAATTATACAAACATCCAAACAGGAAAACAATATCTCAGTATGCATCTGTTTTTATAAAGTAATGAATGTACATAATGCATCACTCCTAATTTCTTTTAGGAACTAAAAAAACACAATTTTTAGATATTTGTGGTGATTTTTTTAAAACATTTTGGAATAAAAATTACTGATTCCGTTGATTCTCCGATCCGATCCACCGATTCCTTGATCTGACACGAGTATGGGTGTGACTGATTCAAGTCACCGATCCAGTTTTTTAAACATTGCTTGGGACATTGTCAAGTTACCTAAAGGGAATAAAACAGTTGAATGTAGATGAATTTTTAAAATCAAACATAATAGTGATGGATCTGTTGAGCGATATAAGGCCAGTTTGGTGGCCAAAGGATTTACCTAAACTTATGGAGTCGATTGTAAAAATATTTTTGCACCAATTGCCAAGATGAATAGTGTTCATGTTCTTTTTTCTATCGCAATTAATTGTGGGTGGTCTTTGCATCAGCTGGATGTTAAAAATACATTCTTACATGGTGACTTTGAAGAAGTCTATATGAGTCTTCCTCCATGTCATTCTAAAGAAAAGGAGAAAGGTCTTGTATGCAAATTAAAGAAGGCTTTGTATAGGCTTAAACAATCACTTCGTGCATGGTATACCAAACTTAGCTTAGCTTTGACGGGTGTCGGGTTTCTTAAAAGATCAGTTGATTATTCGATGTTCACAAAAATGGGAACTTTAGGTACAAAAATTGTACTAATTTATGTTAACGATATTATCATAACGATATTATCATTACAGATAATGATAAAGAAATCATCAGAAAGCTTACAAATTATCTTCATAAGAAATTTGTCATCAAGGATCTTGGTCAACTAAAGTATTTTTTAGGTATTAAAGTAACACATTCAAGAAAGAGACTTTTCATTTCTCAAAGGATTCTTAGATATCTTAAGTCGTCACCCGGCAGAGGTGTTTGGTTGAAACCCAATGGTTATACTAATATTATTGGTTATTTTAATGCTGATTGGGCAGGTAGTCCAATTGACAAGAAGGCCACTACAGGCTATTTATACATTGGTCAGACGAAACTTAGTTATTGAAAAAACAAGAAACAAAATGTAGTTGCTCAATCCAGCATAAAGGTCAAATATAGAGTTATGACTTCAACTACAAGTGAATTGATGTGGCTAAAGTACCTACTTCAAGATATGGGATTCCTGTTAGCATATGGATATCTTAATGCATGGATATCTATATTGATATACATCACTAGGAATACATATCAGTATGTATGTGTATATGTATAGGTATATATCTCTTAATTAGATGTCTCTTGATTATGATAAGATTAGTTAGTAATTATCCATAACTGTTGGGATTTATCTTTAATTTTTACTGGTCATATATTTATATGGGGTCTTGTATATTCTTGATTAATTAATAAAGAGTTCTCTGCAGTATTCTGAGTTTCTAATATGGTATCAGGCTCCTCAACCTCATATAAGAGCTTGCATCTCAGATCTGAAGTTGTCGGATCTGAGCTCGGCTTCAGATTCGTTCCGACTCTCTGTCAAACTGCTGCACCCTTTCTCTCTCTAAAGTGATATCGGTACAAAGTCGGATTTTCTTCATTTAGGTGACCCCTATTGCAAGCCTATGTGAAACGCACAAAGCTATGGCCCTCAAAATGGCATCACACCATGCCCTAGACTCTTGTACTTTCCACCTCCATACATGGAAACCCTTCATGTTAGACTCTCCCTTCTTTTAAACCCAACACAACACAAATCCAACAACTCTCTCTCTCTCTCTCTCTCTCTCTCTCTTCTTGATTCAAGAACCCAACAGAATCCAAAAAACTCTCTTTTTCTAAATAAAAAAAAAAAGTCTCTCTCTCTTTTATGTTAACGTCCACAAGCATCTTAGGTTGAAGCATACATGGAAAAGCTTTGTGCACCTCTTAGCCCCGCACTCATATTTCTAACCATACTTCTCATCCCTTATTTTTCTCACCAAAGGATCCAGGGCCTCAACAGTTGCTGCATCTATCTTATCCTTAACAATCATCACTTCCAATGGGTCTTGACCATGCAATTCGAATTTCCTCATTACACTTTGAAGGATCCAACACAAAGGAAAATATGACCCGACCCCTGATCTTGACATTACCATAAAAAAGTCTCCCCCTTTGTACAAAAACCATAAAAAAGACTCCCCCCTTTGCACAAAAACTTCAGCTCTCCTCTTCGTCCATGGTTGAATCAATCAACACTCTCAGTTTAATGCGAGAAACTCCTAAACCAAGGAAGCACTGCCAAATACCTCATATTTGCTTTCGACTCTCTGCCGAGTTATGTTTTGACTATATGCAAAACAACCTTTGTCTCTGTTCTGTCCTATGTTCTGGACTGCGAGTTATTGAATCTATCAGTCTCTGTTCTAGCATGTGTTCTGGACTATGAGTTGTTGAATCTATCTCGGATCCATAACGAGTTCTGTTGGCTCTTCCAAGTGTCATTCTGTACTTGATGTTCAAGCAATCTGAGCATGGAGACCACTGCTTTTATTGGTCACGCCATGTACGTGAAGACTTAAAGATCCAACTTGTTCCTTTATGCAAATTATTGGTCATACTCCAGCTGATTTGTATAAAAGCATCTTGAGTTCGAGGGAGAGTGTTAGCGCATGGATATCTATATTGATATACATCGTTAAGAATACATATCAGTTTGGATATGTTTCTGTATGGGCATATACATCTTAATTAGGTGTTTCTTGATTATGATAAGATTAGTTAGTAATTATCAATAACTGTTGGTATTTATCTTTAATTGTTACTGCCCGTATATTTATACGGGGTTTTGTAGATTATTGATTAATCAATAAAGAGAGAGTTCTCTACAGTATCCTGAGTTTCTAATAGTTCACAACTGTCAATCTAATGGAGATATTCTATGATAATCAAGCAGCTATGCATATAGCCTCCAATCCAGTTTTTCATGAAAGAACCAAGCATATAGAAGTTGATTGCAAGTTTAATTCAACAAATGGAAAACCACTTGAAGATGTAGGCCGCTTTCAGAGACTTTGTGGGCAGATTGATTTATTTGATTATGACATGACCAGATATAATGTTTATAGTTTGTCTAGTGAGTCAATTTATGCATGCTCCTAGATCATGTCACATGGAGGCTGTCGATAGGATTCTCAGATATCTTTAGTCGTCACCGGGCAGAGGTGTTTAGTTGAAACTGAATGGTCACACTAATATTATTGATTATTCTAATGCTGATTGGGCTGGTACTCCAATTTACAGGAGGTCCACTACCTACTATTGTACATTGGTCCGAGGAAACTTAGTTATTGAAAAAGCAAAAAACAAAATGTAGTCGCTCGATTCAGTGTAAAGGCCGAATATAGAGCTATGACTTCAACTACAAGTGAATTGATGTGGCTAAAGTACCTACTTCGAGATATGGGGTTCCCAACGATCAATCCAATGGAGTTGTTCTGTGATAATATAGTTTCCAATCCAGTTTCTCATGAAATAACCAAATACATAGAAGTTGATTGTCAGTTTGTGAGAGAAAATGTTCAATAAAAAATTATTAGTACTTATTATGTTTGAAGTGAAGACCAATTTGTAGACATGTTTACCGAAGCTATTATAAAGACAAAGTTCCATCAGATACTGTCCAAGTTGGGCTCCATTGATATCTATGTACCAACTTGAGGGGGAGTGATGACAGTTTTAGAAACTAGATATTGAGTTTCCTATTTTGTATATTACAAGATATTCAGTTTCCTATATTTGAGTTTCCTATTTTGTGGGATTACAGTTCTAATGAGATTTGTTTCCTAAAAGGCAAGAGTTGTAACTCTATAAATCTCAAGTAAACCAGAGTAATCCCTATGATGGAGATACTAGTTTACCTTCTGTAGATGTAGAGTTGAACCATGTATATTTCTTGTTGATCTTTCTTTTTCTTGCTATGTCTGTTATAGCAAATTCTACAGGAGTATCACTAAGTTCGCAGATCTTTCTTTTGGGTTGAGCCTAATCAATGCAATGCTCCTAGTAACCTGATTGCACATCCAATGGTTGAGATTGATTGTGAACTTATACACAAAGTAAATCGTCTTATGCACACTTTTTCTAATTTTATTATGGAAAAGTATAGAATGAGAGATCATGTACTTTTCATACAAGGTGGCCACAATTAATCTTCACCATTGAATGTAAAATTAGGTGGCTACATTTGTACTATTGACCAAGCTCAAACTTTAAAAAAAATTCTCAAACTTTGTGACATACCCAAACTATCAAATTCCATATAGGATGGTAGAAAGTAATTGCGACTACCTTGTATTAAAGGTAAATAGTCTCATTATATACAATCCCTTTTATTATTCAATTAAAAGAAAATACATTTTTTTTTTAAGAATCCCAATCGGCCAGCAAATATGTCCGGCTTAAGGCAATATACTTTTCAATTAAAAATTTCTCAAAATTTCTCCAATTTCTCTAACCTTTGAAGAAGGGCTTGAGCGCTTATGGGGAGTGATCTCCCCATAAGCTTTGAAGAGTTCCTAAGAGCTTATGGGGAGTGCTCTCCCTACCAAAGATGAAGGTTTTTCTCTACCTTTCCGATCCCATCATCCTCTCTGTCTCTCTCTTGAATGTTCTCTTTCTCATCTGCTCTCTCCCCCCCCCCCCCCCCCCCCCCCCCCCCCCCCCCCCAAGGAGTGCTTTCTCTCTCTAAATCCCTTGTTAGTCTCTTGCTCTTTAATGGTTCAATGGGGTATGTACCTATGTGGCTTCTCATACACATGCAGTTGGTGGGGCAAGAGAAAAAGACCACTACCCATCATCATCGTCGTCATCCAAGCTTTGTCCTAACTATATGGGGTCGATTAAATTTTATCCCGCCATTCTGCTCTATCAAGAGCCATACCTTTAGAACGTTAAATAAAAAAAGAAAAAAAAACAGAGTCATACCTTCAGTACGATCATAAGTCACCATATCTATATAACATAAGTTTAGGATTTATGAAAAAATGTGGCAATGTTTTACTTTGGTTGCCTACCTTAACCCTCATCCTTTACCCAGGCTTAGACCCCCATGATCGGTATGGGGTCGGCCAATATGAAGTTAAAAATGACGTTACCCAGAGTTATATAATGTGACCATTTGTCTTTTGTACGAAGTGGTCACAATTAATCTATACCATTGGATGTAAAATTGAGTGGTTGCATTTATTTCATTGATCAATCTCAAAATTCAAAAGAAATTTTCTTGAACTCTGTGACACACCCAAGCTATCAGATTTCACATTACATGATTAATTGTGACCTCCTTATACGAAAGCTAAATGGTCTTATTATATACAATCCCTATTAATAATAGGAAAATTATTTCATGCGCGCCGGACCACATTCCTACAATATGCGGTACAAGATATAAAGCATTAATCTTAGAGATGGATGCAAATAAGTGGTCCATCTAAAGATAATTGAAACTAACCGTCTAAATGTTTTCTTTATAAAATCATTATTTTTATTTTTTAAAATTTACTTAATTTTTTATATTCATAAGATCCATATTAGAAAATCCATCTCAAAAATAGACTTTTAAGAGTGGACACATTTCTACATGGTCTCATAGAAACCGTGTTCTTTAATAATAAGTTGAAAACTTGAAATACATGAAAGTAGATGCACGTTTCATGTGAGAGGCCTCAAAAAGTACAACATGACACAAGCTCTTGCCACATGTGATGAAAATGAGAGAGTGGAAAGATATTTTGATGAAAATGGGAGGGAAAGAGAGAGGAAAGATCTTCTGATTGTGAGGATCATCATCCATGAAAAAGGCTTTGGTGGGATATTTCTTTTGGCCTGCATTGTCTGGTCCTTGGTTTGGAGCACATCGGTTTCTATGAGATATCATTGGTAGGTTAAAAGTACAAATTATATTAAAATTCAAGTCCACTATAAATCACATGACTATAGAAAATTAAGTACGGATTCAGATTTGGTGAATCAGCCTAAAAAAATGGTCCTCTTAAGTATCGATATTTCTATTTTAAAGATGGAGGTTAAAAAAACTTAGATACATTGAATGTTAGAATAGATGGTGGAAAAAGAGAAGGGAAAGGTTTCTATACTTCATCTCCAGTATAGAAATTCTATGTTTCTTCTACTTTCCAGCCGTCCAATTTTGATCAAGAGAGCCACTCACCGTTTGATTTTAGATCCGATATCTCAAAGTATTTTATTTTTAGTTATATATATATATATATATATATATAAATTGTACGAATATGAAATTTGGTATGTGTCATTTTCTCATTGAGGCTCACCTATAAAAAATATTAAAAATAATTTTCGATAAAATATAATGATCAAAATATCCCGTGAAATTTCAGGGGTATTTTGGTCATTTTATTTTATTGATTTTTTTTACATATATATTTTTTGCTAGTGCAAGTTTAATAGAGGATTGGACGTACAAAATTTCGTATTAAAATAGTTTGTATAAAAAAAATTAAAAATAAAATTGTGCAGAGACATGATATTGTGATTGGGACAATCTTAGCCCTCCATTCAGAATGGATGGTTGGATAAGGGGAAGTATATAAATTTTATGTTGTAGGGGAAGCATAGAAAGCTCGTCCAAAAGAGAAGATCGAAAAATTACTTTAATTTTTTTTAAAAAAAATCTAGATTCATTATCATCATCCTAGTAGAGACTCACAACCCGAAATTTTGGACCTAAAATCCATGTTTAAGATGGATTTTAAAGGGAGACAACAGATCAACAGATGTGCCGGCTGACTCATCAAACAGTTTTCCATTAAGTATTAATAAGGTTGTCTAATCAATGGCTGTGGAGTGCGGATCCTAAAATTGAATCATACTTTTGGATCCGATTCATGATAAAGAAAATATCATATAAATGATCCGATTTTTTTACAAGAATATAAATGATCTGATCCATGACAAAGAAAATATCATTTTAAAACTGGCTTACTCTTTGGATCCCGAGAAGATATCATTATTTAAAGGGTGCGGTTTCTATAAGGTTGCAACCTTAAACAATTCAATTAAAGCGCACCTTAAAATTTTATCATAACATGTATTTTTGTTATAAAAAATTCTTAGCATTATCTTAAAATCTATTCTTATAACTAATTAAAAATTTTAAAGTTCCAAAAATGGTTAAAATCAAATAGATCTATAAATATATAAAAATCTTGAAAATGGACGGTCTAGATAATATGTTGCAAGTTGTACTATTTTTGGGATTCAAAAACTTTTTTTTTTTCTTTTTATATTCATAAATCTCGATGTCGAGATGAATGATTAAAGAGCTTTTTCAATATTAAAACAACATTTCCGATAGATGCTACATTTTGAGGTTGCAACCTTATATAAACTTTTCCTTTATTTAAAAGGGCAAACCACCTCACATGCAACAATGGAGGTAGCCGGACAAATCAGTTTCACTCAAATATTCCTACAAATTGGAAAATGTCTAGAATAATCTAATCGGATTCAATGAACCTAAACAAATAGAGGTAACAAATAGAGGTATGGTAATTTAGCACCACTCAAGTAGATCAATTCTCGTGATGCAGATGCCTCTATAGGGTTCGAAACCTGGAATATAAATTTTAACTAAATTTTTTTAAATAGGATTCAAGACCTAAAATAAGCTAGGGTATAAATGTTATTTAGTCGTTCAAGCGAAATGTTAAAACTACCCCCTTATTCTGGGTTCCAAACTTAAAGTAGGTTTATTCTGACATAAAAGACATTTTGGTAATTTGGCTCCTCTGATGTAATGGAACAAATTACAAAAGCTACCACTAAAAGTCCATGATTCCATGCTCATAACAAGGGCATGTAACAAAATGCTTAAGGAGGAACTTGAGTTACATCATCTTATTTAAAATTAACAACTTTATTGATAAATTAGTTCATTTTAACCATCTTAGTGCTTTTTTGAGGTGGTGTTGACCATTTTAATGGTTCCTTTAGTTATCTTAGATTAATTGATTTGTCTATTTGAATCAACTATGCAGTATGCTCTACCTTGAGTTTTTAAATGAAAATTTAAGATCCACTTAAAATGACCAAATGATTATTTTTAAAATAAAAGATCCAAATTTTTTCCTTTAGCATAATGTGGAGGAAAGATCCCAAATATCGTGAATATTAAAAGGTACCTAAAGAAGCATATAGGATTCTAGCTCAAGTGAGCAAAACGGGCACCAATTAAGGTATAAATTTCGCGCCCCAAAATTTGGGGATATAATCCACTGATTCCGATGACCATTCAAAGAAAAAAAAGATGTTGAAATGCACCATAAAATTGTATTATTATTTTTATTTCTTTATTTTTCTTTCACACAAAAGAGTGGTTTAAACATCCCCGGTCGACATTCATTGTATGAACCATTCTTTCGCTAAGGGCACGTTTGGTATGTGTGAATGTGAAAGTATTTTTAGGTGAAAAAGCTCCCTCATGTGATTAGTTGTGGAAGTTTTCTTTACCATCAATTAGCTGTCAATTAGTATAAAATATGCGTTGCGAACAATCAATGTGAAAAAACTCCCACACTGATAATATAGGGGTGTTTTTGCACGTGAAAATACATGTGTACTAAATGAGCCCTAAGAATCTGATAATTATGTGTATTTGAATATCCAATGTCTGAACCAGTTACACTGATCTCTTGTTTTAGCTCCAAAGAGTTGTCTGGACATCTTAACTATCTGCTTAAGATTAGATAATTAAGGTAGAAACTGCCTCTTTCATTAAAAAAAAACAGAAAAATCTCAACTATCTAATCCTAAGCAAATCGTTAAGAGTGTATATTGTATTTTAACTTTAATGTTTTCTATGAATTGAATTAGGCCCACATTTTGAGCGTCCATATTTCTCACCACGATACCAGTAAAAAAAAATACAAAACAAAAGTTCAATAAAAAATAAACAAAATGAACTTGAAAGTTCGACGTGAATTTTGGTAATTTTATTTTGCTCAAAATTTGAGTCCAATCTAATATATAAAAAAAATAAGGTTAAAATACAATACACAATTTCAACTATCTCATCAAAATTAGACAACCGATATTTTTTGAGTGAAAGAAGGGGTTCGGACATCTAGTGTGTGAATTGCTCTTTTGAGAAAAAAAAACCAAGTGTAAGTTGTTCAAACACTAGATGTCTAAACCCCGATGGTTGTCATGTTTTTTTTAGTGAAAAAGTGGTTACAAACTACTCATTTGGGCTAATTAAAAGTAACGATGATCTGGACGTTGGATGTCTAGATTGTTCAAATTGTAAACTATTTTAGAAGCCGTTTGGATACCTGGAAATATATTGTCTGTGAAATATATTACTGGCGTAATACATTACTGCGTAATATATTACATGCAAATGGACTGTTACTGTTTAGGTAGTATTTAGATGCAATCTGATGAATACATTGCTACTGTTTGGCTATGTCAGGAAGAAATATGGGAAATGTATTACCAACATTTTACCAGCACTTACTTATAAACTATCATTTCTTTCTTTTTTGTCACAAAATTTCACTGAAATGCGAAATTAAAGTCATCATCACATCATTCCAAAACTATTTTCTAATAACAATATCATCACCATTCTAAAAAGATTTTTTAATGATAACTGTACCATTTTAAAGTCATCATTACACCATTTCCTACTTATTTTGCATGCCTTTGGCACTTACATGGAATCGCATGTCTTCTAACATGATTAGACTTTAGTTTCAATACGATAAATCATTAGAATAATGTGATTGAAATAACATATTTTTATTATGATAAGCATTATTTTTATTTATTTTTTATAGAAATCTTTCAAATATCTCTATATGATTTCAAATAAGAAATAAATTTATGATACCAAATTCAAAATCTTTATGGTACAAGTTAAAAAATGGGAAGAAGTTTGATTAGTAAACTAGAAGGTTTGGTAATTACAGTAGAAAATTTTGAGGCATTAGAGGAGACTAAAGAAATAGGACTTATCCACACCAAATTAACTGGTTAAAGAGAGATAAAACACCTTATTCAAACCAGTTATTAGGGCTCAAGAAAGTGAGGCGTCGGGCTTAGAGAAGGATGAAGCATCTTATACAAACTAGTTATTAGGGCTCAAGAGAGGGGGCGGGCTTAGAGAAGGATGAAGCATCTTATCCAAACCAGTTATTAGAGCTCAAGAGGGGGTGGGCTTTGAGAGGGAGGGAGCACTTATGCAAACCGATTATTATGGCTAAAGAAAAGAGAGCGTAGGGCTTACTAGAGAAGCATGGCTTTGGTAAGTTACTCAGACGAGTTTGAGAGAGGAAAAATGGCGGGTTAGCATTTTTTTTTCAGCGGGCATCGTGTCTGCAAAAATTTCTCAAAGATTGTTAGGGCCGTAAATCTTGGGTAAACTCTTTCTATTTCCTTAGTATTAAAGTATACCCAAATAGTGGAAATATCATATTTCTTTGTAATCTATTGTCATGTAATAGATTTCCAGGTACCGAAATTGCCCCTTAGTAAAATATAGGTGCAGAAAAAGAGGGGCAAAAAAGAAAGCGAGGGACAGTTTGGGCATCCAATGTCTAAATCGCTTTTTAACTCAAAGTAAAAGAAAGAACAAAAAAAAAAAAGTGAAAAAGAGAGCAATCTGGAAATTTGATGTCTAAATTGACGGTAAAAAAAAAAATTTTAGAAAAGAGAAAATAGTAGGATGTATAAATATAACTTACATAAGACCTTTTTAATTTTTTAATATTTATAAGGAGCTTTTTTTTGTAAATTCCATTTTATTTTTTGTTTTGTTTTTATAAGGTGAAATAAAGATGATTTGAACTCCACCATGGCGGATCCGACACCGGTCGTGCTAGTCCCAAGCTCGGAGAGCAGAGGAGGGATGCGCTAGGTGGCCACCAATTCAAAACGTTGCCACATTTTTGAATCCTAAACCAATGTTATATATTCATGCTAAAGTGCACTCTTTGTAAGTGACGCATTGTACTGGAAACCCGATGCAATGATAAAATGAGAAAGAGTTAGCTAGGGCAACCCCTGGAAGCAAATCGTTACAATGTGCAGTTGCAGTGGTAATCCTGTGCCATTTTGGATGAGCACCGGTAAAGAAGCATAGTCCAAGAGAATAGGAATCATTTAGCTACATAAAATGTAGGAACTCAAATAGGTAAGAGTATGAAGTTAGTGGATACAATAAAATTAAAGGAAAGTCAACATAGCTTGTCTATAGGAAATTAAGTGGAACGATGCAAAAGGTAAGGAAATTGATGGATAAATACAAAAAGATAATATTAAAAATAATATAAGCATAATAAGAAACAAATATTTTAAGGATAAAGTAATAAATGTAAGAAAATAGGTGATAAGCTCATATTAATTAAGTTTGTATTAGAGGAAGAAATAATTAATGTAATTAGTGCTTACACGATACAAGTAAGACTCTAGGATAGAAGTAAAAAACAAAGACGAAATGGATGGACTAGTCCAAAGAATACAAATAGCGAGGAGTTTTTTTTAGGAGAGGACTTAAATGGTCGTATAGAAAAAAAATGCCAAGGAGTATGAAATGGTATATAGAGGATATGGATTTGAGGAAATAAATAAGTTGGTTGATGTTATACATGATGTTGCTTCCTCCTATGACCTAGATATAGAAAACACCTATTTTAAAAAGTGAGATGAATATTTAAAACTTATAAAAATGGATCACATAAAAACTAGATAGACTTTTTTCTAATTAAGAAGGCAGATATACTATATTACAAGGACCATAAGGGGATCCTAATAGAGAGCTTGACCACGCAATGTAAGCTCATAGCTAGGGATACCTGCAAAAAGAGATGGAAGAGAAGGAGTGAAGTTAATAAGAATTCAAGTACTAAGTGGTGGTAAGAATAAGCTGATCAAAGAAGAAAAAAGAACTTTTGAGCTTGAAGTTAATGTTATGTGGAATGAGATACCAGATTATATTACGAGAGTGGAAAATGAAATCTTAGAAGAATCCATAGAAAACTTGGTGGTGGAGTTATGAAATGCAAGAGGTTATTAGTGAAAACCGATTATACGGTAGAGCTCAGTAATGAATTAAAAAAAAAAAAAACTTAGAATAATATAAAAATACTTAAAAAAACCCTAAGAAAATAGTAGGGTGATTTGTATAAGGTGAGGCTCTAAACAATCAAAGTAAAACACACCTTCAAATAGTGTCAAAAGATGTCTTTTCAATATTAAAAATCTTTGTGACAGCTTGAAAATTTATTTTCATCTCTAGTTATAAAATTGAAAACTTCAAAATTAGTGTAGATCGAGCAGATATATGAACATTAGAAAATTTTGAAAATTGACGGTTAAAAAATGCATCACAATATGCACTATTTCTAAGACTTAAAATCTATTTTTCTCATGTCCATACATCTTGAGGTCAAGATGATCAATTTTAGGATTTTTGGGCTTCAAAACAACCTATTTTAGTTAATTTTTGAGCTGTGCCCTAAATTGATTGTTTCGAGCCTTGCCCTTATATAGATTCTTTTCAAAATAGCAAGGCTAAGCTTAAGACATTAAATGATCTATTCAACAAATTAGGGGCAAGAGAAAGTGAAAAAAGATGTTTCAAACGAGGCAAAATAAGAAAGAGGAAGTGCAGGGATCCCGATCATATTAAATTGCATCAAGAGTGGGGATCAAAGGGTCATGGTGAAAGAAGATGAGGTCAACAAAAGGTGGAGAATTGATATTAAAAAATTGTTAAGTGGTGACACTATGGGAGCACAACGCTAAGAAGAACCTCTGACATTGACGTGTTCAACAAGACATTAAGAACAAAAAAAATGCTAGATGAATAGAGAAAAAGTATTATGGTACCTATTTACTTCATAAAAAGAGATACAAAATTGTACAAACCATCGAGATATCAAACTTAAGAGCCACACTATAAAACGGTGAGGTAGAATGATTGAGCAATATTATGACATGAAATGAGTATATCAAAAATTCAGTTCAGATTTATGCTAAGGAGGTCAACAACTAAGGCTATTTTCCTACTTACATAATTAATTAAGAAGTTTAGAAAGAAAATAAAAGACCTTGATATAGTCTTTATAGATTTAGAGAATGCATACAATAAGGTACCTAGATAGTTAATTTGGTGGATGTTAGAAAAGAAAAGATTCTCTAGGGGATATATTGCCATGGTGCGAGATATGCACAAGGGAGAGATGACTAGTGTGAGGACAACTAGTGCAGTGATGAGCGAGCTTTCAGTGACAGTAGGCCTACATCGGGGGCCAATACAGAATCTGTATCTCTTTATTTTAGTTGTGGATTAGTTAAATTGACATCTATAGGATGAGGAACGATGATGTATGTTGCTCATGGATGACATAGTCTTGATTCATGTGACTAGAGATGGCGTCAATGAGAAGTTAGAAAGGCCTTATCCTTGAATAAGGGTGGCGATCAAAGAATTTCTTTTTGCACTCCTAAATTAGAGAGGAAGAGCAAAAAGACACATCATTTGTTTATAATCAGTGTTTCAAAACCCAGATTAGCGAGGTGGATCATCCACCCCACCCTGCATATCTGTGTTGGATTGTTAAATTGCCAATTCAAATTGGTTTTTGAATCAACAATCCAAAATAATACGAAAATAACAAAAATAAAATAAAATAGGGGCTTATGGGGTGAGGATTTAGCGGAGACCTAAGAAAAATCATATAGCTCAAAAAGAAAAAAAAATGAAAGGTGGGGTATTAGGGGGAACTAGGTCGGGACCCATACCTTCCTAGAGCTGGTTGAGTCCTGGCCAATTCCTGTTCCAGATTGATGATTCCCCAGTCTAATTTATACTACATTATTAAGACATAGTTAATGGATGGATACATGTCGCAATAATCAAATAGGATCCTATATTTATAAGGGATATAGGACATGTGACATTGAAATAGAGGGACATTAGAGTATGGTATACTGCTATTATTTGAAAAAAATCTATAAGATAAAGACTCTCTTGAAAAAGATAGCAATGGGTACTGGACCCCAAAAAAGAAAAGCGAGAGATGGCTAGATAAGAAAAAGGTCCCTAGAATATAGGAGTGATATTTCCCCATATGATCTACTTTTAGGGGTGGTAACGGATCTGGGTTGGCTAGACTCGAACCCCTAAATAGTATTTGAATCCAAACTTTGGACCCATAACTGGACCCGTTGGGTCCCGAGTCTACCCATCTGGCCTCGGGTTTGGTGGGATCCATTGCCACCCTATGGCTATATGAGCTTATTATTGTTATTATTATTATTTCCTTTTTTTACCATCATATACCCTACGACTATTAGCTTCTTGTTTTTGCCAACAATACTGTAAACCTTACCCATATTGTGACAGTATGAACATTTAGTGGGTGCCTAAAGATATACGATGGGATATATAATTGCGATCATATACGCTATGACTAAGGGTACAAATCGCGTCCGATTGAATCCTAACCCGAACCCAAATAATATACAGGTCCAAAATTTGGATCCATACCTGAAGTCGGGTCTACTTGTCAGTAGGAGCTCCATTAAGATAATGAAATGATTACAAAGGGAACAAAAAGAAGAAACTAAACATAAAAAGAAACAATTAGGTACCCCTATCTACTTTTGTTATATTACATAGGTATGAGCAACCATTGTTTTCTTTCATCTTAATATCAAAAATAATTTTATTTCTATGAATTTAATTATATAATGGGTGTAGTTTCCATAAAGTTGCAACTTTAAACAATCCAACTAAGGTGCACCTTCAAATTTTATCATAATATATAATTTTGATGTAAAATGTTCTTAGGATTATCTCAAAATCTATTTTTATATCTAATTATAAAATTTTAATTTTAAAAAATGGTTAAAATCAAGTAGATCTCTAAACATATGAAAATCATGAAACTAGAGATGTACTATTTCTAAGACTGGAAATCTTTTTTATTTTTTATCTCGATGTCGAGATGATCAATCACAGGGTTTATTTTCCGATGGATTTTTGAGGTGCATCCATGGTGGGTTTCTCAACATTAAAATAACATTTTCCGATGGATTTTTTAGGTGCATCCATGGTTCTACATTTTAAGGTCGCAACCGTATATAAACTTTTTCCTCCTTATATAATTGCTGAGATAGTATTTTTTAAACAATTTTAGTCAATGGGTAATAGTATAGCATCCATGGGAATATTACATTATACGTGGTGGACACTTAATGACACCAATAATAAAATAGCGAGTCAAGGCTTGGAAAATAGATAGATAGGATGGATGCGTTAGGTGCAGCTACTTACCCAGTTCCTGCCGGAAGGGGCGAGAGAAAGACGACTCATTCAGGCATCTTCACCCACATTCACAAAAGATCTCTCTCTCGAATAGAGGCAAAAAAAAAAATTGATTACAAGCCATCCCACCAATTCATTACCCCCTCTCTGTCTCTCTCAATTGCCTCCCTCTCTCTCTCTGTGAAATAAGGGGCATACCAGTTTCATTACCCTCTCTCTCTCTCAATTGCCTCTCTCTCTCTCTCTCTCTCTGAAATAGGGGCAATGAAATAGCCATCACACCAATGTCATCAGACACCCTTCTCATTAAAATTTCATCAATAATTACAACAAATGAAAACAAGTTTAGTTTTGCCCAACTCAAAACTAGCCATCACACCAATGTCATCAGACACCCTTCTCATTAAAATTTCTTCAATAATTACAACAAATACTAGATCAAAATATTTACATCGACAACACAAGCCACTTTTTTCCCCAACTATAATCTCTCTGTAACCCTTTTTTGCTAAAACCTTCCGTAATCATTCAGTCTTACTGCTAAATACACCGATAAATGTTCTTGGGTTTCTATTTCATTTTTCCAACTAATTGCCGTGCGCTGCGCGAATTCTGATCTGCCATTCTCCTCTTTTATCAAGAGTCATACTCTCGGTGAAGCCACAAAGCTCCATATTTTCTTGGGTTTCCATTTGATCCTCCAAAATAGGCTCCAACTTATTAACAAGAGAAACACATTTTCTCACAGGCCTGATTACTGCAGCTGGTGCAGTCTCGTCCCACACCTGCACGTTCTTTGCTGCCTTTGCCATTCTCTCTCTCTAACTTGCAGTGAAAAGTGAAAAAAAATCCGTCTCTCTTAATAGAACGTCAGTGAAAAACGAAGAAAAAAAAATGAAGAGAAAGTGGTTTTGGCATAAAAAGATATGCAGAGGATGTATCCCTTATATAGATAATGAGAGAAACTCAAAATCTCCGTCTCTATCTTCAAATGGTAACAGATAATGATTCTCTTTTCAACTTGCAAAAGAACCTGAAATCACGAGAGGAGAGAAATTCAAAATATCTCTCTCTCTCTCTTCAACTTTCAACTTGCAAAAAAAAACCCGAACTCACGAGGTGGGAAAAATAAAAAATATCTCTCCTTTTCTCTTTTCGACTTGCAAGGGAAAGAAGGGTTAAAGAAATGCAGAGGAGGTATCCATTTTTATAAGGGTAGAGAGAGAAACTGAAAACTTTGTGCGCGTGGAGAGCAAGACAGAATGCACGTGCGATATGCGCGTGATTAATAATTATCAATTTGGTGGTTGGTTTGAGTAAAGTGAGGTGTGGTGAGGTGCGCGGAAGCAGGCGAGAAAGGGGGCAGGGGGTGCGCACAAGTAACCACCGACCCAGAAATACTAAACTCCTGAGTTTTGATTCAGGGAAAGCTTTATATGTTCTCCCTACAACATACAAGTTTTATGCTCTCTACCATCCGGCCGTCTATTTTTTATCAAGAGATTTATTCGCCGATTGATCTTAGATCCGATGTCTCAAAGTATTTTATTTTTAGTTTTTTAATACAATTTTTTTGAATATGAAATTTGGTATGTGTCATCTTCTCATTAGGTGTACTCAGCGTTTTAAAAAACGCCGAGTCGAACCGGACTCCCCCGGTTCGACTTGGAAATAGTGAAAAAGGAACCGGATCGCCCAAAAATCAGAAATCGTCCGGTTTTAGAGAGAACCGGACGATTCTGTACAGTTAATCGCCGATTCACTGTACGGAATCGGCGAGTCCGAACAGTGAATCGGCGATTCCGTACGGATTTTTTTTTTTTTTTTTTTTGGTAATCCATGATAGATTTTTTTGTAATACTTGATCGATTTTTTGTAATCCATGATCGAATTGTTTTTGTTTTTTTGTAATCCATGATCGAATTTTTTGGTTTTTTGTAACCCATAATAGAATTTTTTGTAATCCATGATCGAAATGTTTGTTTTCTTTTCTTGTAATCCATGATCGATTTTTTTGTTTTTTTTTTTTTTTTGTAACCCATGATAGAATTTTTTGTAATCCATGATCGAATGTTTTGTAATACATGATCGAAATGTTTGTTTTTTTTTTGTAATCCATGATCGAAATGTTTGTTTGTTTTTTTTTAATCCATGATTGAATTTTTTGTTGTTTGCTTTTTTTGTAACCCATGATAGAGTTTTTTGTAATCCATGATTGAATTTTTTGTAATCCATGATCGAACTATTTTTTTCTTTTTTTGTAATCCACGATTGAATTTTTTGTTTTTTTTGTTTGGTTTTTTTTTGTAATCCATGATCGAATTTTATGTAATCCATGATCGAATTTTATGTAATCCATGATCGAATTTTATGTAATCCATGATTGAATTTTTTTGAAAATTTGTGATTTTTTTTGTTTAATCCATGATCGAATTTTTTTTTGTAATCCATGATAGAATTTTTTGAAAATTTGTGATTTTTTTTTTAATCCATGATCGATTTTTTTGAAAATTTGTTTTGTTTTTTTTTTAATCCATATTATTCAAAGAGAAAACGAGAGAGATGATGATTCTGAGGCCACCCTATCCCAGCCATATTATTCACATATCGAGTCCCAACAGCAACAGTGTAGGGATGAGCACGATATACTGTAAATTAAATGCTGAATGGCGGTTCATGCAGGGAAAGAACATATCAATATTCGCATATTCATTCAAAAACATGAAAATTCTTAATAGAGTACCCTCATTTTTTATTGAATTCCTAAAAACCAATATTTATAATGAATTTTAATAATTGTTTCGAATTTTTTTTAAGCTTTATTCTGACCGATTCACCCGATTCCCGATCCGGATCGCCGATTCGCCGATCCGGATCGGTTTTTTGGAAGCCCGATCCGGGTCACCGATCCGTTTTTTAAACCATTGGGTGTACTTATAAAAAATATTAACAATAATTTTTCAATAAAACATAATGACCAAAATATCCCTTGAAACTTTCAAGGGTATTTTTATCATTTTATTTTATTGAAAATATTTTTTTTATATTTTTCGTTAGTGCGAGTTTAATATAGGAATAGACGTTCAAAATTTGGTGTCAAAAAAATTTATAAAAAAAAATTAAAAATAAAACAGTGTAGAGACATGATGATTGAGGCAATCTTAGCCCTCCCTTAAAAAATGGACGGTTGGATGAGGGAGAACATACAACTTCTATGTTGCAGGGAGAACATAGAAAGTTTTTCCTTCGGTTATAACATGTTGATGGGTAGATGTCAAAATTGGCGCATGCTTTTAATAGTCCCCTTTCTCTCTTTTTTTTTATTTTAACTTTACAGCCCCCTAGTGTCTATACTTCATAGAAGATCTATACTTCCCTTACCATCCAAGCCATCCAATTTTGATCAAGAGAGTCACTTATCGTTTGATCTTAGACCCGACGTCTCAAAGTATTTTATTTTTAGTTTTTTTTATAAAAATTGTATGAAATTTTTAATATATGTAGTTGTATTTTTTCTAACATTACTTTTAGGAAAAACACTGAAGTTTCAGATGTTCAAGATCTAAAGTAGTCTTTTTGCTCAGATCCAAGCTTGCCACCCTGACGTGTTCATTCTAAGTCGGGGATATTAAAAACTTCAAAAATATTTAAAAAAAATATTTATTTTTAATATGATTATTTCTGTTTTCTATCATTTTTGCGAAAGCGTATTTTCTCATTTTTCCCTTCTTTTTAAATTATTTCTAAAATACCCCTGATCACAAGTTGATTTTTTTCAAATCCATTTTTGAGTGCTTCTTTTCTTTACCTCACATCTTTTTCTTTTTCTTTTTCTTTTTACATATTTATTCTAGTTTTTGGGATTATTTTGTAATTTAACATTTTTTACTGTTACAGTACTCAGCCCGAGTCACTCTTTCCAACACTGATCCAAAGTCACTTTTAACTTCGGATTTTTAATATCAAAAGTTGCTTTGTAATTGATTTTCATGCAACTTCATATACTTAAAATCTGAATTCAAGTGACTTCGAATTTTCAATATTGAAAGTGAAAAATCATTTTAAAAAAATGACTAGTAACTTCATATTTTCAATATTTGAAGTCAATGTAAAATTGAAAAAAAGAGAGAAAAAGAAAAAAAAAAAAAAAAAAAGCAAGAAGGGTATGCACGTAATATACAAGAATTTGAGGGATTTTTATAAGATATACCAGTAAATTTCTCTTTGCTAAATGGAATAAGATAAACAAAACAAAAACCCGCAAGTAGTTTCTTGATATATTATGGAGCAATCAAGTAAATCATAATAAAAGAAGCTTTTGAAGTGTGGCCTAGGAAACACCAAACACTTTACAGAGCAAACAAGTAAGTCGCTAGACATTTAGATTTTCAAAATTTGAAAACAACTAGATGAAGTACAATGATCAGTACACCTGAAATCTGCGAGACATTTAGATTTTCAAAATTTATCGAAGTATAGTGAAACATATTCTATCCTCAATATACATGGATTAGAATAAATAATAGTCACGTGCATTATGCTCCCTCTGGAGCATAGGTATAGTTTATCTCTATTCCTTTGGTCAAAAGATCTTTTTGGAAGGAATTTTTTTCAATCTAAAATTTTGGGAACTACGGCCATTTGGATTGGAAGAAATTAGGAATATTAGATTTTTGAAATCCAAAGAAATCTATGAAAAATCAAGATTTTCATCATGGATCTCTCAAATCTCTTATTTGGATAAACTATACAAAATTCATGGATTCCTTGCAATCGCTTCCATGTCCATTGTTGGGTAACAAAACTTGATACAGTTTCTCTTTCTAAAAGTTTAATATACTCTCTCTCTAAAACTCAAAAGTTGGGATAGTATGTCTAAAAAAAATTTTGAGATAGTTTCTCTCTCTAAAAGTTTAAAATACTTTCTCTTTAAAACTCAAAATTTAGGATAATATGTCTAAAACAAATTTGAGATAGTTTCTCTCTCTAAAATTTGATATGATTTCTATGTCTAAAATTTAATATGCTTTCTATCCAAAATTTAAAATTTGAAATTGTTTCTCTAAAAATTTTGAGGTAGTTTTCTCTCTAAAATTTTTAGGTGCTTACTCTCTCTAAAATTTAATATATTTCTCTTTCTAAAATTTTAAGATTCTCTCTAATACTTAAAACTTGAGATAGTTCCCCTCTTCAATAATTTTGAGATAGGCGCACTCTCTAAATATTTTTAAATAGTTTCTCTCTAAAATATGATAATTTTCTCTTAAATTTTAAGACACTTTCTCTTTCTAAAGGTTAAAATTTGAGATAATTTCTCTTTAAAAATTTTGCGATGGTTTCTCTTTCTAAATTTTTTTATGTACTCTCTCTCTAAAATTTTTTTATAGTTAATCTCTTAAATTTTAAGATGCTTTCTCGCTTTAAAGTTTCAAGTTTGGGATAGTTTCTCGCTTTCAACTTTGAAATAGTATCTCTCTAATATTTGACATATTTTCTCTCTCTAAAGTTTAACATGCTTTTTCTCTCTAAAATTTTGACATACTTTCTCTCTCTAAAAGTTAAAATTTGATATAGTTTCTCTCTCTAAATATTTTGAGAATGTTTTTCTCTTTAAATAAATTTAGGTACTTTCTCTCTTTAAAATTGTCATACCTACCAAAAGTTCCCTATGTTTTAGATTGAGGGAACCAATGAGTGAAATTCATGGGCTTTGGAAATTCAAAAAAACAGGTTTTGGTATGGAAATGAAATCATGTAAAAATAGGTCTTATTTCCATGATTTTGATTTTTTTGATTTTAAGTATCCTAGTCATTAAGCAATCCAAACAGTGGATTTTGGCAATATTCAAGATATTAGAAATCTATGCCTTAAAATCCATGTACCCAAATAGGGCCTAAGAAATTTGAGTTTTCTAAAATTTAAATTTTATCATCCAAAAATTGGATGGTCTGTATTCAATCTCGAGATATTATTTTTTTCGAATGTATAGAATAGAAAATTAGAAACATT
The DNA here is from genome assembly GCF_054954075.1 of Amborella trichopoda. NCBI lineage: Eukaryota > Viridiplantae > Streptophyta > Magnoliopsida > Amborellales > Amborellaceae > Amborella > Amborella trichopoda. Next base: position 31,831,987 of record NC_142342.1, read on the forward strand.
TCTTCATTGAGGTTAATCTATGAGTTAAAGAATTTACATCCCCAAAATTTAGAATGATAACGTTTGTATAAGGGTGTGGCCCGAAACAATCAAATTAAGGGCGCCTCAAAAATTCACTAGAAAAAATTGTTTCGATGTTGAAAAACCCTCAATTCAATCATCTCAATCTCTAGATATATGGACATGAGAATACATAAATTGTAAGTCTTGAAAATAACGCATCCTATAATGTATTATCTAGGTCGTTAATTGTCACAATTTTTAAGTGTTCATGGATCTGCTCAAACTATATTATTTTTTAATATTTAAATTTTATAATTAGAAATGAAAATAAATTTCAAACCATCATAAAGATTTTTTATACTAAAAAAACATATTTCGGTGCTATTTAAGGTGTGCCTTACTTTGATTGTTTAGGGTCTTGGCCTCATACAAACCACACCCAATTTAGAATTTTAAAATGGGTTTGGTTTGCATAAGGTTGAGGCTCAAAACAATCAAAGTAAGGCACACCTTCAGAAATTGTTGAAATATGTTGTTTTAGTACTAAAAATCTTTGTGATGACCTGAAAATTTATTTTAATATCTAATTATAAAATTTAAAGCTTGAAAAATAGTTTAGATCGAGCAAATCTAAAAAAAATTGAAAATTGATCTGTTTTTAATACTTGAAATATATTTTTTCCTATATCCATACCTCTTGAGGTCGAGATGATCGATTTGATGATTTTTAGACATCAAAACAACCACTCCTAGTGAACATTTCAGGTGCTCCATAATTTGGTTGCTTAGGTTCTCACCTTTATATAAACTTATTTCTTTTTAAAACTAATTCGATATGAGATTTTACCCCAGAGAGTAAATGAAAATTTGATAAGTAGCATATCTTTTTGCATAGATAAAACACCACTGTTTTGGTTGTGGAGGGCAAGGACTAACCAGTATGACCTATGAAACTAAACAGTTGACAACTTTTCCCCCAAGTATATGCTTCTTAGCTACTGACGTGGCAATGATGGATAGAGATGAGATCAATTGTTATTATCATCACGAATATTTTTATTTAAAATTGTGGTTTGAAGTATGGATGAAACTTACTCTTGATGGGTATACTCATGAATATTTTGATTTAAAATTATGTTTGAAGTTTGGACGAAAATTACTTTTAATGGGCGTTTTTTTGTTTTTTTTTACATTTGACTTCTTAATGGTATCAAAATCAAAAGTGATGCCCAAGTAATACCGGATTTCATAAGGGTGCCAACCGGGTCCGGTGGACCAAATGGTTCCAGAGTGCCCTAGATATGCATACTCATCCCTGGAATAGGGATTAGGATCCGGGACCCGACCCGTGCCCGTCATGTTACTATTCGGGTCCCTTGACCCGACTGATAATTTCAAGCCACCAATAAAAAATAGAAAAAAATATAAAAACCCTCTAAATTCAACGCCAATATATAAAAAACTTGCACAATATTTTTTAGGTAAAAAATTATGAAATACCTAATAAAATCTAAGAAAGTGATGACTATTTGTTGATAATTATAGAAACTATATATTGAATTTCCTATAATCAGTTTAGTAGCCAAATATTGAGTTTTCTATATTAAGTTATTTGTGGGATTACTATTGTAATAGGATTTGTTTCCTAAAACTCTATAAATATCTGGTAAATCAGAGTAGTCCGTATGAATGATACAGTGGTTTACTTTTCATGAACATAAACACAATTGTCGAACCACGTATATCTCGTGTTGATCGTTTCTCTCTTTACTGTAAATTCTACATGGTATCAAAGCGATCTATTATTGGCCGTTGATAACTCCATAGGCAAATTTGTTCTTACCAAACGCTGCACTATTTCACCAACGTTTTATTGACTGGTATGCTTTGAATGAGAGAGCTAACGCCAGAGAGAGAAAGTCCGATACGTTAGTTTTTGCGGATCAAGTTAAGCCCGTCATATTTTGTTACGATGTTCTCTTTGCAAACTTTTGGACATTGCCTTTTTTGTTTTTTTTTTCTCTTTGCAAAGTTAATTGCTTGGATTGACAGAGCCCAACATTTTGGCGTCATTATCTTTGCAACGATTTCTCGTTTGCAAGTTTTGTTGCATAACTGTTGGGGTATGCAAATTGGGTTCTCTTGGCAAAGTTTTGGCTTGCCGATATTTTGGCTTAACAATGTTTTTTTTTGCAAAGTCTACAAAGTCAATAGCTTTGGATTGACGACCTTCTTTTTGGAAAGTTTTTTTTTCTCTCAATATAGTTGCTGGTCCAATATTTGTAAGATATGGTTTTGAAGGAAAGCACCTTGTTCTTGTGATTGCGCTCAAGCTGTTGGATGGATATTGGCGAGAGAAAAAAAATCGAGCTTATTGGGGTCTTCAATTATTTCCAATTGAGGAATTTTTTATTATTTAATTGTTATTTACCGATCAGGTCAATCCTTTATTTATTTTTTATTTTGAAGATAACTCCAACATGAAATTTATTATTATTCTTTTGAATGGACTCAATTATCTTATGGAGGTCACACCGATAGATATAAGGCCAAGTTGGTGGCCAAAGGATTTACTGAAACTTATGGAGTCGACTATAACCAGCTGCCAAGATGAATATTGTTTATGTTTTTTTATCTATCGCAGTTAATTGTGGATGGTCTTTGTCTCAGATAGATGTTAAAAATGCCTTTTTAGATAGTAACATTCAAGAAGACGTCTATTTGAGTCTTTCTCTAGGTTATTTTAAAGTTTAAACAAAATGAGAAAATGTCTTGTATGCAAATTAAAGAATCCTTTGTATGGACGTAAACAATCACCTCGCGCATGGTATGTTAAACTCAGCTCAGCCTTGATGCGTGTCAAGTTTTTTAGAAGTTCGGTTGATTCTTCAATGTTCAAAAAAATGATAACTTCAAGTACAACAGTTGTACTCATTTATGTTGTCGATGTTATCATTACAAGTAATGATAAAGATATCATCATGAAGCTTAAAAATTATCTTCACAAAAAGTTTGACATCAAGGATTTTGGTCCAATAAAGTATTTTCTCAGAATTGAAGTAGTACATTAAAAAAATGCACTCTTCATTTCTCAAAAGAAATATGTATTAGATCTGTTGAAAGAAATTGGAAAACCAGGAGTCAAACCTGTTGACACTCTTGTTGATATTAATTACAAGTTTAATTCAACAAATGAAAAACCTCTTGAAGATGTAGGCCGCTTTCAGAGACTTGTGGGTATATTGATTTATTTGACTGTGATATGACCAGATATAATGTATGCGGTTAGTCTTGTGAGCCAATTTATGCATGCTCCTAGATCATGTTATATTAAGGCTATCGATAGGATTCTAAAATATCTTAAATAGTCACCTGACAGAGGTATTTGGTTAAAACCGAATGGTCACACTAATATTATTGATTATTCTGATGTTGACTGGGCAGGTAGTCCAATTGACAGGAGATCCACTACAGGTTATTGTACATTGGTCGAAAGAAACTTAGTTAATTAGAAAAGCAAGAAACAAAATGTAGTTGCATGATCCAGTGTAGAAGCCGAATATAGAGCTATGACTTCAATTACAAGTGAATTGATGTGGCTAAAATATCTACTTCGAGATATGGAGTTCCCAACGGTCAAGCCAATGAAGATGTTTTGTGATAATCAAGCAGTTATGCATATAGCCTCCAATCCAATTTTTATGAAAGAACCAAACACATGGAAGTTGTTTGTCACTTTGTGAGAGAAAAAGTTTGGTAAAAAATTATTAGTATGCCTAGTGTTCGAAGTGACCACCAACTTACAGACATGTTTACCAAAGCTATTATAAAGACAAAGTTTCATAGGATACTGTCCAAGTTAGACTCTATTGATCTCTGCGCACCAACTTGAGGGGGAGTGTTGATAATTATAAAAACCATATATTGAATTTCCTATATACAATTTAATAGCCAAATATTGAGTTTCCTATATTCAGTTATTTTGTGGGATTACTATTGTAATGGGATTTGTTTTCTAAAAAGCAAGAGTTGTAACTCTATAAATCTCTAGTAAACTAGAATAGTCCTTATGAATGAGATATTGGTTTATCTTTCATGGACGTAAGCACCATTGCCGAACCACGTATATCTCGTGTTAATCTATTCTCTCTCGCTCTTTATTTTTTCCTTCATTGCAAATTCTACGCTATTGACTAACAAATAAATTTAATGGCAATAGACTTAGAGGCCAATCCTCCATTTAACAAATTGTTTCTTCCATATATGTGCCAGTTGCTTTAATGCTTTAATGGAACAAGATCCAAATCAACTCCCAAAATACGTAGGCCCCTGATTTTATGTATCATTCATCAACCAATTAACAATTATATAAGGAATTGCAAATAAAAATACATAATATGGATTCTCTCTCTTTCAACACAAACACAAATTCAGTTACTATCTTTCGTCAATATACACATCTCTCTCTCTCTCTCTCCCCCCCCTAAAACCAGTTCAACTCTTTCCTCAATATGCATTGCTCCATTTCAAAGAAGTTCATCTGTGACTATAACAAACGACTTAAGAATATAACATGATCATCTCAAAAAACAATTGCTAGATTTCCTACACCATCCCTTCCTTGCCAACAGTAAGTGCTTTTTTTGTGAGGGAAAATTACTCCAATTGCTATGGTCTCATTCTTGATTCTTCCATTCTTCCACCTCCAAACCAACAATAACAAAGAGAAAAAATCAAACCACCATTAACATAAATAAATAAAGGGTTTTGTTAAGCTACACCTGTCACGACCCCACTCCCTGACCTTTGTCGGAGGGCGATAGAGCAAGGGATCATGACCGGAGGTCGCAAATGTCACTCAAGTGGGAGTGGCTCAATGCATAAAAACGTGGAATTGAGAGCAAACAACGAAAGAAAACTGAAAATAAATCCATTCATCAAACAATTATCAAGCTCAAAAGTACAACCATTTCATTTCTTCCCATATTTAAAAGTCTTTACAATTTCTTTGTGGCACTACTGGCCCAAAATACACAAAATGAGGAATACATCATATCACTGAAATCATCAAAACATATTGTGGAAGTCTTCGGAAGACGGCTTCTCGAACTTCTTGATTTCAGGCTTCCAACTGCCACCCACCTATAACACAGCTGCCACTACCCTTCACTCTACAGTTATGAGATTAAGATGGAGTGAGCTAAAAGCCTAGTAAGCAGATCACTACCCTTGCATTCAAGACTATCAGTATATACATGATAACATGATCATAGTTCATCAGAAATCGCATTTTGTCTTACGGAGTAAGGTCACATATCAAAGGGCACACGAATGCCATATAAGACTCAGTTAATAGAGCATTACTTGCATATCACAGTTACAGTCAGACAACCTTACAGAATACAGAATTCAGAAAGCAGAACAGATTAGTATACTTCTGAAGTAGAAGCCACATCGATCAGGCTAAGCCAATCCTGAATTTGAGACTTCTACCCTCAGTCAAGAGGGAAGCCAATGACAAGTGGGAGTCCCACTTCATAATGCCCTCACTCACGCACACAATCCCCAGCGCACTTCCGGGTTTTTAATAGGTTGCGGCCTTGCAAGACAACCCTCAAGCGAGAGGGCGTTACACTACCATTGGGAGACCCAATGCATAGTGCCTCGGAGAATTAGGGGGCACGACCCAGCCAGTTAATTAATTACATCTCGACTCCACTCCTATCATAGGAGTCGAGATACAGTATATGCAACTACCAATGGGGGTCCCATCGCGTAGTGGTCAGAGAATTAGAGTAGTGGCAGAAATCAGAATGCATATAACAGAATTTAGAATATCCACTTTGCGTAGTGCCCGTGACACGTATATAAATATTCATAGTGTCGCGGTATGTTAGTATTAGTATCACAGGATGACAACGTCAATATCACAGAATGATAGTATCAATATCACATAATAACAGTATTAGCATTTCAGAATGTCAGTATTTAATGCCACAAAATAACAACATCAGTATCGCCTTTTTACATCAATGTCACATGATATCTGCATCAATATCACAGAGTAAAAGAGTACCAAAGAGTAACAGTGCCAGTATCATACATTATGAGAGTCACAAAATTTCAGTATTGATGTCACGCTTTTTGAAATTCAAGCAGTGACATCCAATGGAAACAAGGCTATAGCTTCAGTTCGTTTAGAATTTGAAGATAGCTCCAAAATCAATTTTATATTAGACACATCTATCTTTTACATATGAGTGATTTGAACACAATTGGACCTTATTTGGCCCCTCAAAAGAACCCAAGAGCAAAGACCCTTTATCTGAAATCTATTGTGCATTGAAGACAATGACATGTCTTTGAAATTCTATCCACATTTCAAATCAATAGGGATTTTCAAAAAGTGCTCAACATGTGAATTGAGGATAACTCGTAGGTGGTAGTGGTTTGGGCTAAAATGGATACTTTTTTATCAGTCAAACTTAGTAATATCAGAAGCATTAAATATGTGTTTTTGCTAGAACTGTCCACATTGGCATACCTCTATAAAACGAAACGTAACTTTCAATCTAAACAAAATTTCAAAATATTTTCTTCATGCAACTTTTATCTCATTCAAAGATCTTTCAAATAGCTATGGTGGGGTCAAAAATGGACATCGTTTGGTTAATTAAAATCAATGAACATAGGGGTATTAATGAAAAATCCAGAAAAACAATCCACAGTAACATATCCTCTCATTTTGAAGCATAACTTCATTTTTGTTGAGAATTTCAACAGTGGGAAAAAAACAAACATTTTACTAGACTCATGTATATTTCCAACGGTGGTGGTTTGAAGTCAATCGGACCCCATTTGAAAGTTCAAAGCCTCCGATAAGAATACACACATTCCTGGAATTCACAGTGGCATAGGACATGTTTCAAGAAAACATTCCATAGTCTTTATTTTATAATTAGAAACATAATAAAAACTATTTTCTCATAATGTACATACATAATATGCATTTCTCACATAATTTAATAATCATATATTCATTCTCAACATCCACCACTATCATGGAACAAAAACCCAAAATTTACTTTCACTTCTACTGCTCATTCGCATGCCTAAGTTTCCATACATTCCCATGACTACAATACAAGGGTAATAGATCCACTTAACTAATTAACAATGGAACCTCCTCCAAACCTTTGCTCACTCGCCCAACAATGGCTTCCCACAAAGCCACTCCTTCCCTTGTATCTTAGAGAGAGAGAGGGGTAAGAATGAGGGGCGTGGGTGTGAGAAGAGGCTTAAGTACTCATGGATTTGGGGTGGCTGGCCAAGTGTCACCAAGGAGCTCAAAATCTAGACAAGTGGCACGTACATCAACATGCATTAAACAAGTGTCACGAGCAACCCATGCATGTCAGAGACACAGCAGGCGCTGGTCCTCTACACAGTCGGCACTGGGCTCTCTACTCAGCCGGTGCTGGCCACAACTTCAGCCAGCGCTGCGCTCTCTACTCAGCAGGCGCTGGCGCTTCTTCCCCTTCACAGCCGGCGCTGCACAACCCAACTGGTGCTGGGCAACTCAACCGGGGCTGGCACTTCTTCCCCTTCACAGCTGGCTCTGCACAACCCAACCAATACTAGGCAACTCAACCGACGTTGGCCTCTTCACACAACTCCAGCTGGTGCTGGCCTCTCACTTCTATACGGCCGACGCTGGCACTTCTTCACCCAACTCCAGTCAGCGCTAGCTTCTCACTTCTATGCAGCCGGCGCGGACTTCTCACTTTTACCCAGCCGGCGTTGGCACTTTCATATCCCTGCCATGGCTTCTAACTGGCCGGAAAAAGTTTAGGTCGTTACATCATCCCCCCTTAAAAATATTTTGTCTTCAAAATCGTTAATTGAATAAATGGGGGTACAATGCCCGAATCTCATCTTCTCGCTCCCATGTCGACTCTTCTTGTGAATGATACTGCCATAAAATCTGGACCAGGGGAAATCTCTTTGTTGCGCCAAACTTGAACCCTTATGTCTAGAATCTCAATTGGTTGCTCAACATAAGTTAAGTCTTCCTTAATTGGGATTGGCTCATACCTCAAGACGTGATTCGTCCTCAATACTGAAACATGAAAAACATCATGAATATTGGCCAACTCGGGTGGTAAGGCTAGTAGGTATGTCGCGACTCCGATTCTTTCTAGTATTTCAAAAGGTCCAATGAATCGCGGACTTAGCTTCCCTTTTTTTCCAAACCTTATAATTCCCTTTGTTGGCGACCCTTTCAAGAATACCCGATCCCCTATTTCAAATTCAAGGTCCCTTCGGTGATTGTCGGCATAACTCTTCTGCACAACCCAACCGACACTGGACAACTCAACCGGCGCTGGCCTATTCACACAACTCCAACTAGCGCTGGCCTTTCACTTCTAAGCAACCAGCGCTGGCACTTCTTCACCCAACTCCAGCCGACGCTGGCTTCTCACTTCTGCACAGCCGACGCTTGCTTCTCACTTCTACCCAGTCAGCACTGGCACTTCCTTATCCCGTCACGCCTTTTAACTGACAGGGAAAAGTTTGGGTCGTCACAACACCACTTAGTGGTGTAGACCCTTAAAGTGCTCAGCATTTTTTAACACTAAATTACCCTTGAATTGTAATATAAAATTTTTAAAGTAGGAGCATTTTTATCATTTAGCGGGGTAGAATGGATATTTTTATAAGAAAATAGTGGCATTCTATTAGTAATTAAAAACAATTAATGCATCTTGTGGGTAATGTCACACACCATATCGGTGATATCATTGTCCACTATTGTTAATAAATGTTTTTTCTTCTATTAGAAATTTCTAATTTACCTTTGACTAATTACTTAAAATACCCTTAAACAAAAAGTTACTGTACTATAGGATAAGGGTATCTAAATGTCTAAAAATGTTGAGCATTTTAAAGGTCTACACCACAAGTGGTGTAGCCTAACAAGACCCATAAATAAATAACAAACCACCATAACATAGAAATGTAGGACATAATGCAGTATCAAATGCCCTACATGACATTTAAGCCCAATAAAATCAGATTCACTAACATACTATGGAATGAACATGTAGATTGAACATAGAATATAAAAATCAATTAATAGTGTGCTAACGGGCACACAACATAGAAATCACACAGCTAAATGTAAAATCAGCAACTGTTAACTCCATTAATCGTGTGGACATAACATAGAAATTGCATAGTTAATTGTGAAATTAGTAAAATTAGCAATTGTTTACTCAATTAAATGTATGTTAACGCACACATAACATACAAATCACACAGTTAACTGTGAAATCAATAAAATCAGCAATTTTTAGCACAATCAATAGTGTGTTAACGCACACATAATGTGACATTGACATCGACAGTAAACATAGTAAGATAGTAACATTGTTAACACAGTAGATACAGTAAACAATGAACTTAGTAAGTGTTGTGAAATACATGAAAAAATATTACAAAATTGATACCTAAGATATAGGAAAAAATTCACTTGTCCAATATTCAATCACAGTCCTCAATTGTATCATCAACAGTAGTTGATTTCTACTATAAAAAAATATATGGTGATGAGGTGATACAAGAAATTATGATGGTTCAACAACAAGTTAAACTGTGGGAACCATATATTTTTTGTTAGTAAAAATCAACCAATGCAAGTTTATATCAAGGATCAACAACGCTTACAATTGGCAATGTTAAACTACATATCCTCCAATATTTGTCAAACTTCTTTTTTCATTTTTCTGGTCATATAACTAATATACTAAATAGGGCTCAAACACCATTCTCTCAAATAAAAATGAATCACGCATACTTTGGGGAAATAAAGATTAACAGTTGGATACTTGGACCCCAAAAACATTTGTAGCATCACAACAAATTTTCAAACAATTACAAATGTGCCTTCCTCTCTCCCAATCAGACTCCAATAAAGCCAAATTAGACATTAATTCCCTTTGAGCAAAGTGATAAAATGCTTCTTTTAACTCAAAGGCAACTTCTAGTAGTTTGTATATCGAGTTCCATCGAGTTAGAACATCAACACATTTTTTTTTTTTTTGCTTTCAATCCAAAGGAACTTGATTCCCTTATTAAATATTTCTTGCCTTCCTTGGGATCCTTTAATGAACTTGATAATATCTTGGATATTATCAATTATCTTATGTATTAATCATATTCCATCTTGCACAATATGATTTAGATTATAAGCGCAACAATACACATGGAATATCTTACCATCAAATGTAAGTGCAGCCTTTCGAAATAATTAAGGAACTAGAGATGATACTGATACGTCATTATATGAAGCATTGTCCAAAGTTATGTTAAACAACTTGTTTTCAATATTTCATTGCATAAATAAATCCATGAGAATAATAACAACATCTCCAGTATGAGAAGATAACACATACGCAAAACTACAGACTCTTTTTTGCATAAGCCATACATCATCAATATAATGGGTAGTCAAGCATAAATAACCTTGGTTACGACATGATGGCCATATGTCGTGGTGACTAATGAGGATAATGCGACTAGGAATCTTATCTAAAACCTTATGCAATTTCTTTTTTTCTTTTCTGTACATTTCCAAGATGTCAGATTTTATAGTATGCGACTAACCTTCTTAAATAATGGTTGTAGATTTTTTACAAAAGTTTTAAAGCCAATATGCTTTACAATTGAGAAGGGGTACTCATATAAGACAATTATTTTTGCTAGATCACTTCTACTCCACTCTTGACGAAATTTATAATTGGGACCCAGTTTCTATGTAGCCCAAACCGCATATGTAGAAATGCGGGCCTCTTAATAAATATATTTTTGATATGGATTTTAAGGCTTAATTTTTAAGGACATGTAATCTCTAACATAGCAATCATGAATATGATAAATAAATAAATTTTTAAAACTAAAAATAATAATTCTAGTAAGAAAACACTTTGAATCGTTAGTTTCCATTGTTTTTAGATGGAACACCTACTTGCATCTATCTCAAAAGATGGATGCTTTACACTTTCTGGACTACATATGTAGAAATGTGGTCCAGTCTGCATGAAACAATTTTCCTTATAATTGCTTAAAACCTCTTCCCCTTTTTCAAAAGAAACCAGTATCATTTGCTGACCTACACCTAGACACACTCTCTTAGAATATGCTATTTGCGTTTTTTCAAATGGCTAGTCCCATGTTTAATAACGCCAACTAACTGCTTCTTACAATGTTTGCAAACAACTTTTAAAATACCTTCTGCATCTGTAATTTTTTCAAAACCTTCCTGAAGTGAAGAACTAGTTTACGTTTAGGGAACTATGGGGTGACAATGGCATCTCTTTTGCTTCCATATCTTGATTTTCACCCTCAAAAGACATGATTTACTGAAAAAAGAATACGAATTGTTCAAAAAGCAGTTGAAATACTATAGTTCTTATGACCTATGTTAAGAAAAACACCACAGTTCGAAATACACATTCATAATCGAAAGGCATGATCATATTAAGAACACAATAATATCAAACAATTATATAGCACCAAAACAGATGTATATGCACAACTAGAAAGACATGTATAAAGAGAACTCAACAACAAATAAGAAAAAAGAATTAGCACCAAATAAGAAAAAAGAATTAGCACCAAATAAGAAAAAAGAATCAGCAGACAAAGAGAGAGAGAGAGAGAGAGAGAGAGGGAGAAATAAGATCCGAACTTCAACCCCAATTAATTATTCAAAGCTCTTAATCTTAATTGTTGTTCCAGTATAGCCCGCACAAACAAGATCTTTAACTAAATTGAATGGTGTTCAAAACATGTTGTAGAGGACTATAAGGAAGCCTCTTTACGAGAGAGAACTTTTTCTCCTAGGAAAACCTTGATTTCTCCATAAGATGGAAAAAAAATACCTGGATTTTTTAGTCATTGCCTTTTAACCAAAAGAAAAACAAAAAAATAAAAAATTTTCATCAGAAAAATCAATTTATTATTGGAAAACGTTCGATGCCTGGCACTTTGTTCTCTCAAAATTACAAGAAAGTTACTCTCATTAAGGTTTTTCGAATACTCAAAATGGGTTGAATCATGGTCATTTAAACCTAGACGCTAAGAGTAACAAAGTTACCAAAGATCGATAAAAGATACCCGGTTTTGAAAATCCCAATCAGAGAGAGAGTTATCTTGATGTAGAGAAAGAGTAACCACAAACAAGAAAAAGGGATTATCTATAAGAGGGAGGGAGAAAGATCAAAGATAACAGATGAGAGATATGGGGATTGATTTCTTACCTTCTTCAATTTTTTGAGAAGCCTATGAGGTCCGAGCTAACGAGCTATACTCCTATTGGTATCAATAGCAGAGAGGGAGAGAGCTCAAAGAGAGGCAGAGCAGAGACTAGGGCTTGACCGTTTGGGGGTTGGTCAGTGGACCTCGAAATAGAAAAAGGGATAGAGCTCAAAGAGAGGTAGAGCAGAGAGAGCATAGAGACTAGAGTTGTAAGATACTATGAAAGGCTAAAGGCTAGGCCTAGGTTTGGCGTTTGGACTGTGAGAGAGCGAGAGACTAGAGGTTTTTGGCTTGACCGTCTGGGTTACGTGGTTGGGATGAAATTAATCAGAGGCCAAAAAAAGGGATTAGATTTAGAATTTGATATTTTCCTGTATCATTTGATAAAGTTAACGATGGGAGGGATTAACTATAATTAGATTATAATCATTTAAGTTAGTTGCATTCTAAAACATTTAATAAGTTTCTATTGGAATAATTAATAATTAATAAGTATTTAATTAAAATTATAAACATAAAATTAATATATTAATTCTTATATAATAAATCCATATCAGGTTCAGGTCGAGTCCACTGAAGTGAACCCGGACCCAATCCACCAACTCCAAGCGCTGGACCCATACCTGAACCCATGTCAAATCTACCCGACGGGTCCCCGCTCAAGTCCAGGTCTATTGCTACCCCTAATATAGTGCTACTCCGCATTCCTTGATAGCTTTCGCCTTTTGTGTTGCATATAAGCACATGTCAAAGTATTTCCCGTAAACTCTAAGATAAATGTGGTGTTTCACATTGGCATGTGTTGATACAAGGCACAATCACACATGTAAAACAATTGAGATGTTCCCAAGAGTTCAAACTTGGGCCTCATGTGTATGAATGGTAAAATCTACCACTTTGCCGCTTATTTTGTGTTAATAGATGGAAAAGTGGTTGAATCATGCCACTAATTTAATGGTAATAGATGGAGAAATGGTTAATGCAAATCATGTTTAACTAGTGCTATGCACATGCCTTGCAAGTGATACATAATAGTAATAATTGAATAACTTTACATATGTGACAATATTTTCAAAAGAAAAAAAAACGACATAGGGAAAGGCATTAGTGCTATTCAGCTAAAAAAATAGGTGCATTGCCTTCGATCGCATCGAAGAGTTTTCGAATGTAAGAGAAGCATTATCAATAACTACCACAAAGCAAGGGCTCCTACTACTATGATTATGAATGTCTTTAGAGTGGAATCTGGTGGTGACAATAATCTAGACTTTTTGGAACGTGATTGTTGAAACAAGCTTAAAATTCTTAAGAAAAAAAGCCTTGATAATGATGCTCCATTGCTCTTAGATTATTTGAAATGCATGCAAAGCAAGAATCCTTCATTCTTTCATGCAATAGATGTTATTGATGTTAGGTTAAGGAATGCATACCAATTTTTTGAGAATGTGGTTATTTTTTATACAAGTTATAACACTAATAGGTTTAAAATGCCTTTCGCTCCATTTATAAGGAATCAACCACCACACATATTCTACCTTATTTCGTTGTGCACTTTTAGGAGATGAATTAGGATTATCACTTTGTTTGACTATTTGAGACATGGCTTTGAGTAACATATGAGGAAGTTTCCCTTAAAATAGTGGCATGTTTTGCAGAAACGGTACCCAACTTCTTATTAACTTTTTTTAAGATGTGCCATTTACAAAATCTGCAGATAGTGCTTGGAAATACATAAGTGATAGCTCCTTGCATGTAGTTGTCTTGGTCAGTTATTGTTGTAGTTGGATGTTTGGATCAAAATAATTGAAAAGCTTGAAAGTTCGTGTAGATTAATCATTGATAACTATGAGCTAAAGGAAAATAATTTATTAACATCATTGTCTGATATCCAAAACTAGTAGATATCAGTCTATGTGCGTGGCACAGTCTTTACAATTGCTCCACAACCCAGCGAAGCGAGAGCATGAACCATTTTTCCATGGGTATTGTAACTCGCACACATTCTTGCAAGAATTTGTTTCTAAATATGAAGAGGCCCTTGATCGTCGTTATCATATGAATCATATTTAGATCATATCACGTCTTATTCTGGATCGAATTTGAGCACATGACTACCTATAGAGAAACATGCAATAGATGCATATACTAGGACAATGTTCTTTAAGTTTCAAAAGGAACTGGACGAAGTGATATCGATTATGGTAATTAACGATGAGGAGGACCTTTCAACCAGTACATACAAGTTGGCGGCATATAGAGAAAATAGCAAAGAAGATATAGTTAAATTTGATGCCACTTAAACCGAAGCAACTTGTAGTTGTAAGTTGTTTAAGTTTTCAGGGAACCTCTGTAGACATATGTTAATTGTTTTTCATCATGAGCACGTTCAAGAATCCGACCCTAATACATTTCTAAGTGTTGGACAAGGAATGCCAAGAAATGGGCTTTGTTAGATGAGCAAAGGAGTGATAAAAAATTCCATTGACTAGTTATCTTCTCAATACAACTATTTATGTCACGAAGCAATTGACTTTGTAGAGATTGGGGCAAAATATGCATATGTTTTCAATCTAGTGTTGTCAAGATTTCAAAAATTGTGACAAAGGGCTCTCTTACAAGAAAGTATTGAAATGACAATTGCACAAGTTTGCGCTATATATACCAAAAGTGAAGGGGGGGAGGTTATGACAGCAAGTGAAGTAAGCCACGATTCTTTACCAAGCAATGTTATATTGTGAAATCCATCACTCACAAATACAAAAGGCTGCGCTTTAATTGCAAGAGATAAAACACTAGCAGAGAATAAATCGCGAAAGCTTATTACTTGTAATATATGCAAGAAAGTGGGTCATGATTCACGGATTTGTTCATTGTCTAAAAGTAGTGGTTCATACATTGCACGACAAAATATCAATTGTTTAGTACTCTTTCTATCTACGTTTCTCTCACTTTCACCACTTGTATGACAAACTCCTTTATCTTTTTAACTTTTCAGCATTCATAATAATCCTATGCCTGTGGATTAGTCATCAAATGATTTGATTAAGGAAAGTACCTCATAAGTAATCTTTAGGTAGAGAAAATCCCATTTGGTTTGCAATGATTTAGGATTGCGATGATTCAGGAAGGCTAACTTTGGTTTTGTATAAAAGGGGCAAGGTTAATAGTTGTACTCTTATTGTATGTCAATCATGCACGCAAAATATAATACTCTGAAAGGGTTCCAATCCTTCTATTGAATATCTCTCATTGTCATTTATAAGTACTGGACCATGCTTCAATTTGATCAGCCCTTTGTAGGTTGCATCATCTTTTGAGAAGTTAGATGAATTATGTAACTATAGATTGGTTGGACAAGCTACTGGACTTGTTTCTCATCGTGTCTTTGATATGTCTAACTGTGCATATATATAGTGGTTTTTTGTCTTACAACTGCAATACTTCTATGTATACATTGGTTGATAATGTATATATTGTTATATACATGTACATAGTGTTATCTGACAGTATATACACTGTTAATAGTGTACAACTGCTATATACCACTGTATATACTCTGGTTTACAGTGTATACTATTATTTACATGTACTGTTATATAAGAGTATATATGTTGTTAACATTATATATACTTCAATATATTGTTATATATACATTGTTAACCAGTGTATAGACTATTATACCACTTTATATACACGATATATTTTGATACATTACAGTACTTATAGTTGCTCTTGTTGTAGTTGTTATTGGAATATGTATAACTTAACTTTCAGGTCAACATAAAAGAGTCCTTTCCAATTTCTTTCAGGTTGCTTTAAATTACATATTGAAGACATGAACAAGATGACACATACTAATACAATGATAAGTATGTCCGTTAAGACTAAAAGGTAAATGAAATCGTGATTGTCAAAGTCTTATTGTACAATTTGTCTTTGTTGATCTTCTAACATCTTGATCAATATTTCGTTATTCAATGGCAGCGATGTCCTTGTATTCCCAATATTGTAAGATACTAAGATACATATCACAAAAACCATTCCACTTTCGACATGAGTCGCATTTGTAGCACTTCCTACCAAGGTTGTCTCTACTATGAGAAGTGTATTCCATAAATTGTCAGGCACATGATGGAATGGAAATGGCATTGCGAGTTGATAAACTAGTCATTCTTTCACCTACAAGAGCTTTGGGAAGTCATGTTTAATAAGTAAAACATTCATAATTTCCAATCCAAAATAACGACATAAACGTTCATTTCAGAAGAGCAACATTGTTATTTTATGCTATGAATTCAGAACCAAATTACCAATATTTGAAGTAGTATGCACAGGAAAATAATCTGGTAGATCACATATTAGAGATCCTTTTCAATTGGCAATTTGGATAATTATTATAGATGTACACACTTGTAAAAGATTCCATTCAAACACTAAAAATGATCGAATACCAAATATTTGAAAGTGAACAGCAATGCAATAGTGTCATAGGATTAAAATATACAAACCATAAAAAAAGTAAAGGACCAAATCAAAACAATGTCTGAGAGGGGGAGCAGAAGTGAAGGAGTTCACTTCCATTAAGAGTTGCCCAAAGAAACATCCGGTGGGCATTGGCTTTAGGAGGGAAGCAACCTAACTATTAGGAATCTAGATATAAAAGTGGAACTAGAAAAGATTCCCACTTGGAGGACTGCCGAGTAGTTAGTAGCCTAGAGAAGAAGGCAACCATTTTTCTTTTCTTTCTTAAAAAGTGATCTTATGCATTGTAGAATAGAATATGATCTAATACAATACCAAGTATAAACCTATTTCTCATCTATTAAAATCATGGTTGAAAAATGTTATACAGCCCCCATAGAAAAAAATCTCCAAATAAGGAAGGAAATGCACATCGTTAGAGAGAGAAAGAAGAAGAATAATTGGGGATTTGAATACTTCAAAAAAAAACATAATCCCAAATTTCAAAAAGCCATGCAAAACCTACTTTGAGATAGCAATGTAAACCCTAACGTTATGTCGTAATAGAGAGAGAGAGAGAGAGAGAGAGAGGAGAGTAAATGGCCCGACCCGTACATTGCATTAACTTGTATGCTGAGTCAAGTTTTTATGGAGGGGAAAGAGAGAAAGTGGTAACCGGCAACTTGCTGAAAAGAAAGTTCGCCGGTGAAATTCAAATTTTAATTTGAGATTTGAATCAAGACCAACATGATCCTATAGGTCTCACGCTACTATTGGTGGCAAGGTCCTATAGGATCACTATTAAAAAAAATAGAGCATAAAAGTTTACAAGTACTATCTTTCTAGTTCTCATAAAACTTTTATTTATATTCTTCTCTCTTACAGTACCTTTGTCACTCTATAATTTCTCTCTAGGGTATTCGTCTCTATGCCTAGAGCCAAAATTCTCTCAATGCCTCTCATGCTTTTGCCTCTTGCCAAAGCACAAACAAGGATGAGCTTCTCTCTCTCTTTCTCATATGGCCTTTGTTGGCCTCTCCATGATACCAAGGACCTCACGTCCATGCCTGAAATCCTAGATATTACCTAAATAAAGGAAATGTGATATATGTGTTAGGGGACGCATAACTACACTTCATTTCCCGTCTCCCGCGACATAACATATTTCATTAGGAAAATCTTCTTTTAGGTGAAATATGATATTGTTGAGGGACCACAAAATCATGTTACTATTATTATTACTCAAACATATTACAATATCTATTACAAACCTTATAACTACGGTTTAGACAATTCCTCATTGCCATATATGATGAGGGCAACTAACTTTCCCCTCCGAGCCTACAATTTTTGTAAAGTTTCTCCCACGAGTCATATCACTGGACCTGCTGACATATTTCTTGATCAACGCATGACACCGGACCTATTCATGCTTCATATATATATATATATATATAGGTTCATGACCAGATGGCAAGCAAGGAATTTGTTTTGGAATTTGGTTTGGATGACCAATAAAGAGTACTAAAGTCGGTTCAGATGGACATAAAACCAATGACTCTCATTTCAATAGAAGCCACCACTACCTCTCTCTCCTACCCAGCACCGCCACTCTCTGCTACGCACAACCGCCTTGCTCTCCTACCCACCATCATATTCAGCCACTTAAACATTGAGCAAACACATCGTCTCCTGTATGTTGCTCATTATCTTTTACCTGCCTCTGTCTCCTACCCACCACCGCCTCTCTCTTCCTTTGAAATTATGGTTTGAAATTAGATTTTTGGAGAGCTAGAAATTAGGAGTTTACAAAAATAAACATTCTTTGATATTCTACAACCTACGTTATACATATATATATATATATATATATATATATTTAATAGATGTATAGAGCAAAAAAAGAAAAAAAAAAAAAAAGGGTTTTCTCTCTATAAAACTATTTTCTCTTACTTAGACAAATAATTCCATACATTTGGAAATAATAAAATCATGGGTCAATACTTGAACCTTAGACAATCATAATTGAGGTAAGCTGCTTTGTTTATCTTTGTACAGATTTTACCCTAAATTTTTCTTCATAAAAAGAAACTATACAACAAGTTCTAAGTCTAAAATTAAGACTGGTTGGAAATTAATATTTTTAGTTAGGGTTTGCTTAGAGATTTGGATTGCTCTATTTATTTCTAGCTGTGCCCAAAAATTTTCTTCATAGTTTTTTTTTACAACAATTGCTAACTCTGAAATCAGGGATTAATTGCAAATCATTCTTTTTAGCCTTTTCCTTGATGATTATGGATAATGGAATTTTTTTTAGTGTCTGCATGTAAAATCTAGAACTTCTTTCATAAAACAAAGTAAAACTTTAGGATTTTCATTTAAGTTTTCTTGAACTGTACTTCAATGGATAATAAACAATTCTTTTATACAAAATCAACAACAACATGTTGAGGTTTTGGATAGTAGTTTGCTCTGAAAATTTTCTATATAAAAAAGAATTTAGAAGCAAGTCCTGAATTGATTCTGTTGAAATTAGCAAGAATTTGAAATTCATATTTTGGATAATGGTTTGCTCTAAAATTGAGATGTTGCTTTGTTTTTTTTTTTAATAAATGTTTGTCAAATCTTTTCTTTGCAAAAAATAATTTTATAGCAACTCCTATATTGATTCCTCTGAAATTAGAGATTACACAAAATCAACAGCAACATATTGATAATTTTAATGATTTATTGATCAAGTGAGGCTTTTGATAATTGAAGTTGAGGTAAGTTGCTCGATTTGTCTTTGTAAATCGATTTTACCCAAAATTTTATTTATATAAGAGAATTTAGATACAAGTCTTGAATGGATTGTTCTGAAAATAGACAATTATTTGAAATTTGTATTTTTTATAGTGATTTGCTCTAAAATGGGATGTTGCTTGGCTTATCTCTGTGCAGATTTTGTCCAAATCTTTTCTTTGTAGAAAATAAGTTTATAGCAAATCCTCAATTGTTTCCTCTGAAATTAATTTGAAATTGATATTTTTAAATATGGTTTCCTATGAGATTGAGATGTTATAGTTTTGTTGTTCTCTATTTTCTCTTTCAACATCAATTTTAATTTGAATTGTGCTTTTCAGCCTTTCCATTGAGGATTGTGAAGAAAAGAATTTTTGTTGTGCTCTTATACAGCTTTTTCATGCTGAATAAATAGTTTTGTGATGTGAAATCTAGAACCTTTTTCACTTTGAGCTGCAACTTTGTTGTCCAAAAAGCGTTCTTCTCTCTTTGAAGATTTTCAGCTGAAGGAGAGAAAAAAATTGATGATGTTTTATTTAAATTATAACAAACTTCATCATAACTGAAGAATGCCATTTCTATAAGTACAAAACAGCTAACTGACTTATTATAGGGTGTTTAATATTATAAAGGCAAAGCTGAGGTAAATTGATCCTTTTTATCTATAAGAACTAAATTTTTTAAACTCTGGGTAAGTTGTTTCATTCTTTTTTGTGCATCAACTTTGTCTAGACTTATTTTTGGAAAAATAAATGTTGTAGCAAGACACTAATTTTATTATGATCTATTTAAAATTATACTTGAGTATAAAATTGGAGTCCTCATTTCAATATATCTGAAAATATATTAAACAAATTCTTAAAAATTAAAGTTTAATTCAAAATAATGATTTTTAGTTAGGGTTTGGCTCTGAAACTGGGATGTTCTTTGAATATATACTTTAAAAACTTGGAATCTTCATTTTATAAGGAAATTATGTCCTCAGGTATGAAAGTAGATATGTTAGGTAATGACATTATAATTTCCAATCGAAATTTTATGAGAAAAATCTTCTATTATCTTTCAAAATTAGTATCTTGGGCAATTAAGTTTATATGTTAAAGATTCTTTGATATTACACGCTATATATTTATAGGATGTCTAGATCACAACAAAATTGAATCTTAGAATTTTTCTTGAGCTACTACTTGAAAGGAGAAGAAAGATATAGACACAGAACATGCTGACCAAGTATAGATTTCAGAAATCAGGAAGGTAAAGGCAAAGTTGAGATAAGATACTCTTTTTTGGCCCATATGAAGTAAATTTTTTGTTGTTAGATAGTATAAACCAGATGTTGATACGATGTCTCGATCAAAACAATGTAAATATTAGGATATTTTATATATATATTGAAAAAAAGACCTATATGATATTTTGCCAAGGAATACATTTTTTTTTTTTCATCCCTTTCTTTTGACAAAAGATCACTTACAGGTGGTCTTTATTATAATAAAATAAATTTCAAAATAAAATCAACATAACAATAACACCAAGATCTTAACAACTTGATATCATTTAAATAACTATACAGTATGCTTGAGAATAAACGATAAGATTACAAGAAACAAAAAGAAGAGTGCTGGAGATTACCTCAATCAAGCTTATTACACCCCACACCAAGTCACCACCATCCGATGATACGGGATCAACGATCTAGCTTCAATCTCGAACCGGAAAAACAAATTTTGACCAAGCCACACCAATGAAACATGAACCCCTTCGATCATAAACTCAAACCCTAGATGAATTCTCTTAGCAACCTAGTTTGAGAGAGATGGATTTTCTTTTTGCAAAACCCTAAAACCCTTAGTCATAAATCCATATTTGAGAGATATAAGAGAAGAACTCCATAACCTAAACTATTAGGTTCTTTCACAATGTGAGAGAGAGATCAAACATGAGAGCGTAATGCGTGCCCCCCTTTTGGAATATGAGAGAGAAAGATGGGAATTAAGTATAATAGATAAGGTGTAGAGATTTTTTGGGTAGAGACAATCCATTTTTATAGGCTTTGAATAAGATTAGGGTTTCTTAGGGTTTTTCTAAGCTTACCTCTTCTTGTGAGATTGAACATAGACCGTTGATCAAGGGTGACTTGTGGGGTGAGAGATATGAGCCATCCATTCCATAGATGGGCCATCAACATTATGGAAGGTGCATGAATCATTATCTCCCTTTCCTAAACCATTTTCCCATCAATATATTTAAATAAAATAAATATCATGCATTCTATAAAATTGCACGATCCATGTCACATATTCCATAAGAATATGTCAAATAATATCAAGTAGATAATACTACCAAATATAAATAAGATAAGATCTATATCAATACAAATTGACCATATCTCTTTAAAACAAACTTGCTACAAAATAGATAAAGCCATGGTAAATATATCCCTTCCAAGATTTGACCACATGCCACAAATCAAACTAACCTTATCTTAAAAGCAAACAAGTGAATCCAAAGAGGGTGCGGTGTGCTACCCTTTTGTGGTACATGTGGGCCCCTACCTACATCCCACATGGTGAGCTGATGTGCAATATGGGCCCCCATGGAATAAAAAATATATATTATTTTTAAAATTGAATAAAACAATTTAAAATACATATTTGAATTTTTATAACTTTGTAAGAACAATAACGGTATTTTTATAAGTCTAAAAATCACAAATAAAATATTGAGAGATTCATAAAATTCAAATAATAAAACTAAAATCATTTCAATAAAAAAATGAACACAATCAAATTAATATGATGGGAAAATGATCCATATGGTTTTAGGAATCAAATCTGTAATAACATGGTACTCCACCTTCAACTGTGGACTACAGACCACACTAGCTTTATCCAACCGACGTAGTGTTTTCCATGACCCACAGTCCAAGCAGTGGCTCATTAGCGGGTCACCAAAGTCAGGTCGATGAATCAAGAGGTCACAATCTCAATCTGTAGATTACAAGTCCTCCCCTAAAGACAAGTCAATGTCATCAAGACCTTACGCGACCACAGCTCTATAGCGCATAAGGGTATCTCTCGCATATACATACACTTCACCCTAAAAGGTGGATTTCTGGCTTTCCCGAATGATCTATCGATATACATGCCGTGTGATGGCACATGGATGAGACTTTGGCCCCCGTCTTTGTAGGCCACCATCACACACAAGGGTCACACATTCCCTCGGCGCACTCATGAGCATATTCTTTGACCTCATCAAGGGCTAACCCATTACAACCCTTCTCGGGTTTGTTTTCCATATGAACTAAATTCTTAAAACCTCGGGTTTGTTGTTCCCTTGTTTTTTGCATGAAATTTGCCTGAATTTTTCCTATAAATAAATTAAATCTTATAACAACGTATGAATTTTGTTATAGCATCTCTTTAAAACCATTAGAAACTAAAACTTCACATTCTTAAGTATGACATGACCTTCACGTTTGTAGAGCGATCTTATTACAGATACACAAAGTTGACAACAAACATACAAATACATCAAATAACAAGTAATCTTTATTTATTTTATTTTATTATTTATATCATTGTTTAGATTGAGCAAAAGAAAAAATTCTACACAAATTACATTTAAATTTCAAATTAGCACCTTCTAAGAGGCTTTGCCTCTAAGATTGAGATGTCCCCTGAAATTATCCTTTATAAAGCTTCCAATCAGCATTTTGCAAGGAAACTCTTCAAGTATATTCGAAAGTTATATTCCAAAAAGAATTGGCTTTAGATCTAGAAAAAGAAAATAGTAAAACACATTTGATATTTCGTTTGAAGTTCTACTTAGTTTATACTTGAACGGGATTGTTATGTGATAGTCGCCATTATCTCTTATTTAGTATTCATTAGAAAGTTTGTTGAGTTACTACTTGAATGTAATAGTCTCAAGTTATGTATATAATAATATCATTTTTGTTCACTCTATGGTAAATATGATTTCTTAGATATTAATTTTGCTCAAACTTCTGTGTCCTTGAGTAGATTGTATTCATTGTTAGATATGTATATAAAAAAAGGACACGGATGGTAATTGAACTTGCTTCATCAAATGAGCAGGTCAAACCAATCGATTGATATTACTCTTCATAGTGTTAACAATTATTTATCAGCAATATTAACAACAGTATCACAGAATGTCAATAACTTACAAAGTTTTGAGATGTTTGATTGATTTTCAATTGAATTGGATTTAGAGCACAGTATTCTCCTGCTTACATATATATATTGGGTTAATTTGAATAAATACTGGGGAATTATGGTTATTTTGCAACACAATTGGATGGCACGATAGATTTAAAAGTTAAAGATAACTTTCTTCTTTAAATAAATAAATTAGTGGTGGTTTGTTGGTTTATGGTGGAGTTACCATACAATGGGATTGATAGGTATACCGTGAGCACTTTCTTGTGAGTACACCACGGCTTTGGATATTTACTTTTTATTGTCTACTGATAAATGTAGCTTATCATGGCCTTATGAATGCCTTATGAGCTCCTCACTCTTTAGATAACACTAGCCTTTATGCTTAAGATATCATTGGCAGCTCCATCTTATTCTTTAGATAACACTAGCCTGCATAGGTTTGTGATACCTAGGACCAAACTTGCACTAAGTGAGAAGCTTATTTAAGCTGGAAAAATTAATGCTTGAAGACTCTTAGACAAGAAAACAACATTGTGTGGGAGGATATACTAAAGTATATGCTGCCAAAAATATACTCGAGATTATACCTGCTTTCTGACTCTAAGAACTGACAATACAAATATGGGAATTTATCTACCAGATGATGTTTTTAGTAGCGGACAACTTTATGTAGGACTATCTAGATGAGCATCTATGAAGAATACTAAAATACTTATAAAAAGAAAAAATATTCAACATATCAAGGGTTATTACACAAAAAAACATTGTCTACACATAAATATTTTTGTATCAATGTAACTTTCTTCATTTACTATTGATATTTATCTTCTATGTATATAGTCAACATAATCTTTACTCATTTATCACCGTTTAATACTTGTGTTTCACTAACTGAATGTATCTTCTTCTTTTTTTGTCACAAAAAATGGCAGCATCGTCATCGAGTGCAAACAAACATGTAAAGCATCTTCACCTTTTCAACTTTTCTTTATTGGAAACTATAGAAAATCTACCAACTTAAATATTTGTTTTAATTGACAATGTTTATTATCACATCTACTACAAAATAAATTCACATGTTGCTATTCTCTCACTACACAACTATTTTTCAATATTCTCCTAAATAAATTTCTTCCATTTACACGAAATAACAACAGTGATTGCAACAACAAATGAGTAAGTAAGATGACTTCCAACATGTTTTATTGATTAAAATGTCTTCACTACTTATGATAAATGGACATAACCATATCTAATCTATATGGTATTTCTATATATGCTACGTTGTCTCATATTAGTTGTGAACACAAATATGGGGAAGCAAATGAACGGCATCTCCTAAAGCTTGTATTCTTATACAAAATAGTAAATAAAATTCGTTTACATTCTTTTATTTAGTAAATAATATTTTTCATCTTATAATTAACTTAATTTTACAGGGTACTGATATTATCAAAACCACCTTTCATAGAGACGTTGACTTATTCAAATCAAACCTGAAGGATGAGAACTTATACCAAATTCACAACCAAAGAATCAATTGTATTCCTCAACAGCATATACTAATTAACAATGCTTTGGATCAACCATATACTTTGATACAACATTGACTCTACTTGGAAATTGAGAAGACTTCCCTCTTGAAAAGAAGTACCAGTTCAAGGACTTTAAGTCACTTTCTTAATACCAAAGAGTCACCACTATTATTGGTAAATATTTTTATATCATATCATAACATTCATCATTTATATACTTCATATTGAAAGAAAACTAATGCGATCATGCCTGGGGAATTTTTTTTTTTATTTTCCTTCTTTTAACCTATTTTTCTTTCTTTTTTCTTTCTTTTTTTTTTCTTTTGGCAAAGATCACTTGCAAGTAGTTTTATTACAATAACTCTTGCTTCAAATAAAATAAAACTAACAAATCCAAGATCTTAAAAACATTGATATCATTAAACCAATTTTCATTAAATAAAAACAGTATTCACAAGTTTTATGCTTGGGAATATAGAAATCATATAATTACATATGGAAAGAAACAAAAAGAGAGTGTCAGATATTACATCAACCGGCCTTATTACACCCCACACCGAGTCACCACCATCCGATGGCCACGCCCTCCAATAGAACTATGAACTACTTTATCACAAATCTCAAACCCCTAGGTGAATCCCCTTAGCAACCTGGTTTGAGAGAAATATTTTTTTTTCCTACCACAACCCTATAGTCTAAAACCCCAATGAGTGATGAGAGGTCATGAGAGGGTTGAGAAAACCACCATGAGAAAGATATAAAAAATGAGAGAGTACGGTGTGCCCCTTTGGGTCTCTTGAGGTAGAGAGAAACTTTTTTAAGAGATGGAGATATTCTAAGTGGGGTGTGTCCCCCTTTGTGGTATATGAGAGCGGGATGGGAATTAGGTATAAGAAATAAGGTCTAGAGATTTTAGGTAGGGATCAATCCCTTTATATAGTGCTTGAACAAGATTAGGGCTTTTTAGGGTTTCATTAGCTTGCCTCTTTTTGTAAGATTGAATGTGAACCATTGATTTTGAATAACTTGTGGGGTGAGAGATTTGAGTCTTGCATTTCATATATGGGTCATCAACATTATGGAAGGTGTTAAAACTTTTATCCCCTATTCCTAAACTATTTTTCCATCAATAAAAATTAAATAAAATAATTTTACATTCATAATATAGTGCTTACCAAAATTATGCACAAGTCTTCTCACGCTTTCCAAAAATACTTTGAAAGCTTCCTCAAGGCAAAATCTTTCCAAGACACTAAAGCTTGAACTAACACTATGAAAGTTTCATTAGGGTGGGGTGTGCCACCCTAGGTGGTACTTCATGGGCCCCACCCACATGCAATGGTGGGCCCATTAACTTATTGGGCCTCTCATGTAATAAATCAATCTAAAATCAATATCTTTTTTTTTATAAATCCAAATTTGATGAATAAAATATCCAGAGATCTAGAAAAATTCAAATAATAACTCTAAAAATCATATATCATTAAAATAAACATAGTTAAAATCATTAGATAAGAAAATGATCCATATGACTTAGGAATTAAATAAATAAACGCTAGGCCACTCCACTTTCAACTGTAGACTACAATCCACACTTGTTTTATCAAATCAACTCAGTATTTCCCATGACCCGCAGTTCATGCAGGGGTTCATTAGTGGGTCACCAAAATCTTATCGATGAGCTAAGGGGTCGTAATCCCAGTTTGTAGATTTCAAGTTCTCCCCTAAAGACATACCAAGGTTACCTAGATCTGATGTAACCATAGCTCCTATGGCGCATAGGGATATCTCTCCCACATACAAAAGCTTCACCCTGAAAGGTGGTTCACTTTCCCGAAATGACTATCATATATGCATGCTATTTGATGGCTCTCAGATGCGGCCTTGACCACCGTTTCTGAAGGCTACATCGCACAAGGGTCACATAATCCATCAGCTCACTTATCCGGGTATACTTCGACCTCATCAATGGATGACTTATTAGAACCATTATCGCATAGTTTTCTATACCTAGATAACATAGGTTTTTCCCAGCCGATTGGCCTAGTTCGTTAAGCTCAGTTCGGTATCAACAAACATCGTTTACTTACTATGGTCCACGATGGACCACACTTCCATTGAGTTCATGTTCCACTATATAATTTCATTTTACAAGCACTCATAAGGCCTTTAATGGTCATACTCACCCAGCACATGTATGTTCATTTTCATTTCTTTTATGATTGCAAACGTCCTGGGCATCATCATGAAGATCCAAGAAGAAATTTTCATATCATGAATGACAATACGATAACTCATGTCTTCATAGTATATTATAGTTTGTCATTCCTTCACAATGCAACAATTATTTTATTTTTAAAAATAACTCTACTTTTTTATCGATAGAGGAGACACATTATAGATTAACTTATTGGCAAATTTAGCAGATGCAGGAGTTGAACCAAGTTTGATTAGAAAGCCAGTCATATTCACATACATGAAATTCCAAGGCTGCTACAGAGGTAAACTTAACATATTAAATTCTTCAATTAATATAATTTGTAATGATACATAACCATCTTAATCTTTTATGGCAGCTCTCCAAGCAAAGTCAACCCCAATAACAAAGATCATTTTAAAATCCCTTGATCTAAATATCCAATAATTCGCTTCATGGTATGCTCAATAACTTATTCATTATGTGCCTTACATTAAAGAATTCTACCCTCAATTTTCTCATCTATTATGTTCATTCAATAGTGAATTTGTACAATTCCGAGCTATGTTCGAAACACAACTTTCAATAACCCCAACCGCGATACAAGCTGGGCAATTGTATTTCAAAGCAATCCAACAAATTACAATAGAATATTTGAGATAGGTACACAATCTATTTTCTCATGAGGTAATCTTTATTCTCTTTTAGCCTACTCTTAGTAACAAAGCTTTCTTTCTTGCATACCATTGTATTATGATGGGTGGACCCAAATTTGTCAATGGAAATGGAAGAATAATTGCAATAGAAGAAACAAGAAACTCAAGATATGAACTCCAAATTTAACTCCAAAATGGGGAAGAAATCTTTATGTCATCGCCGTTGTTACCTATTTTTTTTAGTGTTTTGTTATTTACTGTTTATGTTGTATATCTTCAAGCATTTTCAATATTATTTTATTATTTTTTTATCCCTCAATTATATTTCTACGTGTAACGCACATAAATCCACTTCTTCTAAATGTGAAAATTGAAGACTAAATCTTCACACTCTACTATCTGAAATCAATCAATTGTCATCATCTTCTTTCATTTGAGAACAACATAGAATTTTACCTTAGAAAAAGAAGAGAAAATTACAAAAAAAAAACCAAGATCATACTTTCTATGCAACATACTCCCAACCTAACCTTTTCTCTCACTTTTTTCCCCAAAACAATCTTTCTATGCAAATACCCCCAAGGGAAAAAGTTCATTTTTTTGTAGACGAAAATGCCCTTCCCGTACATAAAAATCATTTTGACAATATTTGACATTGACTTTTGGACCCCAGTAGTACATTGCCGGAGTGCACAAGTGTCAGACCGCCCTATGACAACAACCGGACCGAAACTGTGTACTACCAGACCGCCCTTTAGATAGTGCTGAAGCCTTGGAATCCAATAACATATACTGCCCAACCGCCCTTTGCAACTGTCAGACCACACTTTACACAGTACCGGAGCCCTACTGCCGGACCGCACTTTACACAGTACGGGAGCCCATACTGTCGGACCACACTTATACAGTGCCAGAACCAAACTGCCGGACCGCACTTACACAGTGTCGGAACCCCTATTTTGGTGGGATAGAGGAGAGAGAGGTGTGGGTAAGGTAAAAATAAGGGAGCGTAGTTTAGTTATTTTTTTAGTTTTTATTTAGTTGGGGGTATTTACATAGAAAGTGTATTTTGGACCA
This sequence comes from Amborella trichopoda, assembly GCF_054954075.1. Taxonomy (NCBI): domain Eukaryota; kingdom Viridiplantae; phylum Streptophyta; class Magnoliopsida; order Amborellales; family Amborellaceae; genus Amborella; species Amborella trichopoda. The sequence continues at coordinate 31,861,205 of NC_142342.1, forward strand.
AAAAAAGTGAGAAAAAATATTAAGTTGGGGTAAATTGCATAAAAAGTGTAGTCTTGAAGGTTTTTTGTAATTTTCCCAAAAAAAACAACCTAGATGGAGCTAGGTACCCTTACTAGGATGCATTATTGAGAATGGTCAATTGTCCTTTTCCATTTTTTTGTTCTGTCTTTCAAGTCACATGCACATGCATGCCATTGCAAAAATTTCTCTTTTCTCTGCTGCCTGTCATGGTCAGTGGTACGCATTTCCTTCTCAATTCTTCTCTATTTTCTCACTCTCTTTATTGTTTGTCCCTTCTATTGACAAAAGATATCATGCTTCCATAGGAGCATGCTATCCATTCACTCCCTCTAGTAAAATCCAATTTAGTATAAATTTGAAGAAACGAAATATGATACTTAACATCTTTAATCCATACGCTAACTTACTCACCCCAAAAAAAAAAAATCCATACACTAACTTCGGAAAAGAAAAATTCCAAATCACACTCTTTATGCAGTTTAAAAAAATTTGTTTCAAGATTGAACGGAGGTGGTCCAATATTTTAGGATGAGATTTAAGTATTAGAAATTTAAACTTCATTTTTTCTTAAATAACCATCTAGCAATTTTTTTATTGTTCTTATATTAAAAAAATCCCCCCACGTAGGTTTTTACCAGAAGGAGTAGATGGACGGACAATACACTTCTGCTAGAGCATGGTATAAGTTATCCATTTTTGTCCAACTCATAGGCAACATAGGAGACCTGCATGGTACTCCACCACCTTCAACAAATCACCAGCCCTTGGGTTCTAGACATCCTTTATTATAAAATAAAGTATCAGTCCTGAGTTACTCATGCAAACATTCATATCACATAAATTTAAATTTGGGGAAATTATAGATACCTTCATGACCATACTTTCTAGACATGACATTCCCATACTTTTGATGTCACAACATTAATCTTAATATTATTTATTTTTGTATCCGCCCCCCAAAGTAAGAAAGTAATTTTTTACGAATGGAAATATCTATATCTTCAAGATATTTTCTCTTTCTAAAAACTTGAAACTTGAAATTTTAGAGAGAAAACCTATCTCAATATTATTAGAACTAGAAACTATTTTAAATTTTAAATTTTTAGAGAGAATATATCTCATAATTTTAAAGAGAAAAGCTATCTAAAATTTTTTTACAAGAAAAACTATATCAAATTTCAAATCGTCTCAAATTTGAAGTTTCTAAAGAGAGAAACTCTGTAAAAAATCGAAAATCTTGAGAGAGAGTGAAGGGATGGGAATGAATGTGGATTTATTCATTGGGGGAATTTTTGTCTTAAAAACATTTATTTCCTTGCTTGAGGGTTGGATGGCAAAATAATAAATAGCAATAGGGCTAGTAATGTGATTTAAAAAGTATTCAAAGTGGGCACGGTTACAAAAAGTATGATCGAGAAGGCATGCCTTAGTGCCAATTATTGTTATCTGGATATTATCATTGAGACTCTTATCGCGAAATTATCGTGTTTTCATTTCCACTCAAATATTGATTGAATAATTATCTACTTTAATATATATTAATTAAGGGTTTTATTAAGCTACACCACTTGTGGTGTAGACCCTTAAAAGTGCTCAACATTTTTAGACATTTAGATACCTTTATCCTTTAGTATAATAACTTTTTGTTTAGGGATATTTTAAGTAATTAGTCAAGGGTAAACTAGAAATTCTTAATAGAAACAAAATCATTTATTAACAATAGTGGATAATGACATCATCGATATGGTATGTGACATCACCCACAAGATGCATTAATTGTTTTAAATAATTAGTCAAGGGTAAACTAAAAATTCCTAATAAAAACAAAATCATTTATTAACAATAGTGGATAATGACATCATCGATATGGTATGTGACATCACCCACAAGATGCATTAATTGTTTTTAACTACTCATAGAATACCACTATTTTTTATAAAAATATCCATTCTACCTTTCTAAATTGCCAAAACTAGCTCTACTTGAACAATTTTGTATTACAATTCAAGAGTATTTTAGTATTAAAATATGTTGAGCACTTTAAGGGTCTACACCACTAAGTGGTGTAGCCTAATAAAACCCATGAATAATTAAATATATTATTTACTATAAAATAAATTCTAATTGATATTGATGGATTTCAATTCAAAAAATTAATTAAAAAAATAACCATGTTAAATAGTCTCTTAATGGCAGAGTTTGAAAATAATTTCTAATGTAAATCAAAACTAGAATATCAAAACTCATTATTGAACTTTAATTTAACTACACATCCATTATCAATTACTTAGAAATCTCTCCTTGTTTGCTTTATTGAGATTTTAGAGCTATTTTTAGGTAAAGACAATTTTTTTTCCAAACTCAAACTCTTAATCCCTTTTTTTTTTTTTTGTGGAGAAGATATTCCCCTACTCGGTTTTTCAGATAGCTTAAAGAGTTGGCTTTTTTAAAGGTGTCATCAGGTGGTGTCAGTAGGATTGGAAGTGACAGTGTGACAACTAGGTATGGGATGCTACCAGCACTGCCCAGCCCCTTTCCTACAAAATACTATTAATCTTACTTTTATAAACTACATAGAAGTTATTGGGAATGATTTTTACCGTAATAATAATGGGACATCGCAATAAATTCATTTCATTGAGATGTTATAGGACTTATTATTCCCAGTAGAATTTACATGCTAAAACTAAGATAAATTCAATGTAAATCTGAGATAGTAGTCACTAAGCACATCATTTTTCTTGTGTTCTAGTCAAGTGTTTTCTATGGCTGACAGAGGATTTTAAAAGCCACACATTAAATCTTGCCAGAAATAGTTCCAAGACATATACTCATCACCTTCGACAATTATGGATTTGAAAAAATAAGTTGTTTACCTTAATATAATGCATCTTGTAATACATTATCTTGAGCGCCCATTTCATCTATTTACAAATCAACCGTAAGAGTGTTTATGACTGAAGTCACGTCTAAGCTCATTTCACAAGGAAAGGTCTTCAAAATTTGCTAAATAAATCTCCTCTATATGAGATTCCTTGTCTAAGTTCGATGGATTTGAAGAAGTTTATAGGCCATATGTCCCTCACCAAAATGGAAAAATAATATATGCATATATAAAACAATATATACATATTATATATATATATATATATATATGGGTAAACCTTACGGCCAGCTATAATGAATAGTATATAGCTGGAATGGGAGCCGTCAGATCTTCATTATACGTTTCATAATGCACATCACTATTTTAATTTTAATTTTTTTATATAAATCTGATTGATATGAAATTTTGGGTGTATATACCTAACACTATTGTGCACTATATAAAAATAAAAAAAAAAAATATTTTCAATAATTTAAATTGATAAAAATATCCCTATCATTTTTTAGGGGTATTTTGATCATTTTATATTTTGAAAAATATTTTTTATATATTTTTTATTTGTGCACCCTATTTTTAGTATACATATCTAAAATTTCATTATGATTTGATTTATAAAAAAAAATTAAAATTAAAAAGACGATATGTATTCTGAACCGCATGATGAAGATCTGACAGCTCTTATTCCACCTATATTACTATTCATTACAACTGGTCAGCTATTGTTAGTTTCTCTCTCTCTCTCTCTCTCTCTCTCTCTCTCTCTCTCTCTCTATATATATATATATGTATATATATATATATATATATATATATAGGGTGCGGTTTCTATAAGGTTGCAACCTTCAACAATCCAATTAAGGTGCAGCTCCAAATTTTATCATAACATGTAATTTTGTTGTAAAAATATTTTAGGATTATCTTAAAAACTATTTTCATATCTAATTAGAAAATTTTGAACTCCAAAAATGGTCAAATCAAGTAGATCTATAAACATATGAAAATATTGAAAATGGACGGTCTAGATAATGTATTGCAAGATGCATTATTTTTTGTACTCAAAAACGTTTTTTTTAATATTCATACATCTCGATGTCGAGATGATCAATTAGAGGGTTTTTCAACATTAAAACAGCCTTTTCGATAGATTTTTGAAGTGTATCGGTGATTCTACATTTTAAGGTTGCAACCTTATATAAACTTTTCCCATATATATATATATATATATATATATATATATATATATATATATATATATATATAAGATGCTAGGCTGAGCCCAGTAGCCCATAGGATAATATAAGCCCAATGGCCTAGATTGAATCTGGGCCAATCTGACGATCAGGACTGTATATCAGTAATATAATTTCAATATTTTTTATATAAATCCAAATTGCATGAAATTTGGAGCATAAACTCTTCTCATCAAGGCGCATCTAATAAAAATATTAAAAAAATAATTCACATAAAATAAATTAACCAAAATACCTCCAAACTTTTTGGGGTATTTTAGCCAATTTATTTTATGCGAATTAGTTTTTTGATATTTTTATTAGATTCTAATGATCTTGAAGAATAGATGCTCCAAATTTCAAGTAATTTGGATTTTTTTAAAAAAAAATTAAAATTCAATTACGAAATACATTTGTGATCATTGGATCAATCCATATTCAATTTGGGACGTTGGGCATACACTGTTCCATGAGCCCATGGGCTGATAAGAACTTTTTCCATATATATATATATATAAGAAAGTCTTTCCAACGCCTATAGGTGAAAATGAACATGATTTCGCCTACTCTCATCACCATGGCTTACAACTATTTGGTAGTGTTTTATTTTTCAAATTTTTTTCTACAAATCGGAATGACTTGAAATTTGGAGCGTATATACATCTTAGTGAGGAGAACCTAATAAAACTATAAAAATAATAATTCGTAAATAATATTGACCAAAATACCCTCGAATATTTTTGGGAGTATTTTGATCACTGTTTTTCATGCAAATTGTTTTTTTGATATTTTCACAGATTCACCTATTTTTTATGAACACACATTCTAAATTTCAAGCCATTCCGAGTTGTTAAAATAAAAAATAAAAAATAAAAAAAATGAAACACTACCGGACAATCGTGACCATGCAATGAAATTTGGACGGTGATGAGCATAAGAGAAATCGTTGTTCGGCTATCGCATATATATATATATATATATATATATATATATATATATATATATATATATATATATATATATATATATATATATATATATATATATATATATATATATATATATATATATATATATATATATATATATGGTGATTTCGCCTAGCCTCATCACCGTCCAAATTTCATCGCGTGGTCACGATTGTCCGGTAGTGTTTTATTTTTTATTTTTTTCTATAAATCAAAATGACTTGAAATTTGGAGGGTATGTACATCTTACTGAGACGCATCTAATAAAAATATAAAACAAATTATCTGTGAAAAAATTGACCAAAATAACCCCAAAAATTTTTGAGGGTATTTTGGTCAATTATTTTCATGTAAAATATTTTTTTTATATTTTTCAAATATTCCCCTATTTTTTATGAATACACACTTCAAATTTCAGGTTATTTCGATTTATAGAAAAAACAAATGAAAAATAAAATACTACCGGACAATCGTGATCGTACGATGAATTTTTGACGGTAATAGGGGTAGGCGAAATCACTGTTCATTTTTGCCTATAGGCGTTGCGTATTATATATATATATATATATATATATAGGAAAAATAGTGGAATCTTTAAAAATTATAAAAAAAAAAAAAAGGTTTACATGAAAAATATTGATCAAAATACCCCTGAAATGTTTCGGGGGTATTTTTGGTCAATTAATTTTTACGAATAATTTTTTTTATATTTTTATTAGATGCGTCTCAGTAAGATGTACATACCCTCCAAATTTCAGGTCATTCCGATTTGTAGAAAAAAAAAAAACACTATCGAACAATCGTGACCGCATAATGAAATTTGGACAGTGATGAAGGTAGGTGAAACCACTATTCATTTTTACCTATAGGCATTGGAAAGACCTTTTCATATATATATATATATATATATATATATATATATATATATATATATATAAATGATAATCTACATTTTACAACACTTCAAATTACAAAGATTAATATTAGAAAATTAGAAAATTTTGAACTCCAAAAATGGTCAAATCAAGTAGATCTATAAACATATGAAAATATTGAAAATGGACGGTCTAGATAATGTATTGCAAGATGCATTATTTTTTGTACTCAAAAACGTTTTTTTTTAATATTCATACATCTCGATGTCGAGATGATCAATTAGAGGGTTTTTCAACATTAAAACAGCCTTTTCGATAGATTTTTGAAGTGTATCGGTGATTCTACATTTTAAGGTTGCAACCTTATATAAACTTTTCCCATATATATATATATATATATATATATATATATATATATATATATATATATATATATATATATATATATATATATATATATATATATATATATATATATATAAGATGCTAGGCTGAGCCCAGTAGCCCATAGGATAATATAAGCCCAATGGCCTAGATTGAATCTGGGCCAATCTGACGATCAGGACTGTATATCAGTAATATAATTTCAATATTTTTTATATAAATCCAAATTGCATGAAATTTGGAGCATAAACTCTTCTCATCAAGGCGCATCTAATAAAAATATTAAAAAAATAATTCACATAAAATAAATTAACCAAAATACCTCCAAACTTTTTGGGGTATTTTAGCCAATTTATTTTATGCGAATTAGTTTTTTGATATTTTTATTAGATTCTAATGATCTTGAAGAATAGATGCTCCAAATTTCAAGTAATTTGGATTTTTTTAAAAAAAAATTAAAATTCAATTACGAAATACATTTGTGATCATTGGATCAATCCATATTCAATTTGGGACGTTGGGCATACACTGTTCCATGAGCCCATGGGCTGATAAGAACTTTTTCCATATATATATATATATAAGAAAGTCTTTCCAACGCCTATAGGTGAAAATGAACATGATTTCGCCTACTCTCATCACCATGGCTTACAACTATTTGGTAGTGTTTTATTTTTCAAATTTTTTTCTACAAATCGGAATGACTTGAAATTTGGAGCGTATATACATCTTAGTGAGGAGAACCTAATAAAACTATAAAAATAATAATTCGTAAATAATATTGACCAAAATACCCTCGAATATTTTTGGGAGTATTTTGATCACTGTTTTTCATGCAAATTGTTTTTTTGATATTTTCACAGATTCACCTATTTTTTATGAACACACATTCTAAATTTCAAGCCATTCCGAGTTGTTAAAATAAAAAATAAAAAATAAAAAAAATGAAACACTACCGGACAATCGTGACCATGCAATGAAATTTGGACGGTGATGAGCATAAGAGAAATCGTTGTTCGGCTATCGCATATATATATATATATATATATATATATATATATATATATATATATATATATATATATATATATATATATATATATATATATATATATATATATATATATATATATATATATATATATATATATATATATATATATATGGTGATTTCGCCTAGCCTCATCACCGTCCAAATTTCATCGCGTGGTCACGATTGTCCGGTAGTGTTTTATTTTTTATTTTTTTCTATAAATCAAAATGACTTGAAATTTGGAGGGTATGTACATCTTACTGAGACGCATCTAATAAAAATATAAAACAAATTATCTGTGAAAAAATTGACCAAAATAACCCCAAAAATTTTTGAGGGTATTTTGGTCAATTATTTTCATGTAAAATATTTTTTTTATATTTTTCAAATATTCCCCTATTTTTTATGAATACACACTTCAAATTTCAGGTTATTTCGATTTATAGAAAAAACAAATGAAAAATAAAATACTACCGGACAATCGTGATCGTACGATGAATTTTTGACGGTGATAGGGGTAGGCGAAATCACTGTTCATTTTTGCCTATAGGCGTTGCGTATTATATATATATATATATATATATAGGAAAAATAGTGGAATCTTTAAAAATTATAAAAAAAAAAAAAAGGTTTACATGAAAAATATTGATCAAAATACCCCTGAAATGTTTCGGGGGTATTTTTGGTCAATTAATTTTTACGAATAATTTTTTTTATATTTTTATTAGATGCGTCTCAGTAAGATGTACATACCCTCCAAATTTCAGGTCATTCCGATTTGTAGAAAAAAAAAAAACACTATCGAACAATCGTGACCGCATAATGAAATTTGGACAGTGATGAAGGTAGGTGAAACCACTATTCATTTTTACCTATAGGCATTGGAAAGACCTTTTCATATATATATATATATATATATATATATATATATATATATATATATATATATAAATGATAATCTACATTTTACAACACTTCAAATTACAAAGATTAATATTAGAGCGAGTTGTAATGGTTGACTTATAAATTATGTGGTTTTTTTGAAAAAAAAAAATATTCTTTATGATATTTTGCTCATCAAGTAAGATTGTTTGTGTAAATATCACTAAAAGATAAAATATATTTTTGTTATTTTTATAAGGTATGAAGTTGAAATTTTTAGTTAAAGGCAAATGTACTATTATATAAATAAAATTTCAAGACATTAACTTCGAAAATATTATAAAAATTTCAAAATTACCATTGCTTAATAATTAAATTACCTATTAAAATAAAATTTTAAACAAAAAATAATGATTTTTTTAATAAGAGACTGTGTACTATGATATCACTTATGTTTTGTACAAGGAGGGCACAATTATTTTTAGCCACTAGATGTGAAATCCAATAGATGAAAGTGTTTTACAACATTCGAGAAATATTGTTTTAGACTTTGTATTAAAACAATGACACATCTTGAATCACCCGATTTCAAATCTAATGGTCAATGATGATTGTGACCTCATTGTATCAAAAGTAAATAGTTTCATTATATTGTTTTCTATTTGATAAGTATATCCATCACAACTAATTCTATATAAATACGGAGGCACTATGTTGGCCGTCTAGTCGGACCATATTGATTATATGCCATTTGGGTGTATATTATTCCATCCAAATTTTGACATATAAAATTATATTATATAGGAAAGGATTTTTTGGGGAGCATTTTTTTATTTTTCTTCCGTAGGTAACACTCAATCCAGAAGTAATTATAGGACCCAAAATTTGAAGGATGTAACTACTTGAACCTAGCTACCAACCTCAACAAAAAATAATAATAACAATAACAATATAATAATAATAATAATAATAATATATTAACTTTCAAATATTGAAGGGATTGTCCCATTTTTTTTATGGTTACATCTAGGTGTTTAAAAACTCAAAATCGAATTTCTTTTAAAATGATCATTTAGTGATACATCGGTGGATCTCACAACAAAAAATCGAAAAGGTCCTCTTAAGTACTTTGTTGGCGTGAGGGAGCAAATGGATATTTGGAGAGCATGTTGCCGCAAGAGCATAATATACACACGCATAGATACACCAAGTCACCAACACAAAAGCGACCACTTACTTGTGGTATTAAATTACAAAAAAAGTTTCTATACTTCCTCTACAACATAGAAAAGCTTGCCCTTAAATTATATCCTAAGCATGAAAGATGTGAGATCTTTTATTTATTCCCCAAATTCTCACATTCTTTCCTCTACATCAAGTTTGAGATTTTTTATCGGAAATTGTAACTAAATACCTTATTTTACCTTACAAAGTCTTTAAAGGGTCCAAAGAGAACCATTTACCAAACCTCCTCACAAAATGTGATTGTCTACAAAGAGACTATTTATCTTTTACACATGGAGATTACAATCATTATTGTTCTTTAAATTTCAAAATAGGTGGTTGTAAGAGTATTCTTGAATAGAATCAAAGTTCAAAAAAAATAAATTCTTGGACTTCATGATTCACCCCAAGCCATCCAATTTGATATCCAGCGAGTGATGATGATTATGACCTCTATGTCCAAAAGATAAATGATTTCTTTGTAGACAATCCCTCAAAGAATTTGTACAACACTTCCCAATTGCCCTTGTTCAAAGTGGGAATTGCAAACAACTACTAGCATTTTAGTAAAAGGTCTTATTTAGTGGCTCGGGCAAAATTATGAAAGTATCATTCTTTGTTAAGAGTAATGTTGTCAGATTCGTTTCGGAGTCTTTTTCAATTTGGTGAAAAAAATAAAGCAATTCAGTGCTTTGATCGATTTGGGGGAAGATTTTATACTTTTTTTAAAAAATTAATATAATTAAATTAGATATTTATATATATATAATATAAAAATAATAAAAAAAATTTTAAAAAAATACTTTTATATCGGTATTTCTTTTTTGACCGTAGCAGCCCGAAGCTTCGACCGAAGCAGCCTAAATCGAACTGAAGTAACATGATTACGCTTCGCTTCGCTTCAGTTTATGCTTAAAATCTGCAGGCTTCGGCCTCTTCAGCCGAAACGAAGTGAATTTGATAACATTGATTTAGAGTTGAGAATATGAACTATCAAATGATCAAAATACCATTTTGTTGTTCAAGTTGGCAAAGCAGAACAGATGATATTTTCATTAATTGATAGTTATGTGTTTCGAGCTCTTAACAATTGAAGAAATTTATATTCGGATGAAATTTCTATAGGGCCTAGGCTTTATAAAAGCAAAATAAAGCTTCACCTCAAATCTTCACCTGGAAAGCACTTTGGGCATCAGAAATCTTCATGATGGCTCTATAATCAATTCCAATACTAACTACAAATTTGAAACTAAAAAAATAGTCAAATCTTGCGGATCTGTTAACTCTTATTTTTAAGGGGAAACGGATGATCTATAGATGATTTTGTGCAATCTATATTATTTTTAGAACTTGAAATCCTAATTTTTTTTCACAACCATAATGTTCAAGCTAAGATGATCGATTTGAAGGTATTTCAACACTTGAATTGCAATTTTTTAGTTATGAGGTAAGGCTTTATGGTGCTGCAGCCCTATCAAATCATTTTCTTTTATGTTATTTTATCGAACCACTTAAAAAAATTACCAAAAATATCCTTAACTAGTCAGAGTCTACAACCTCAAATACAAGTAATTAGAGAATTGTTAAACAAACTTTTTAGAAAAATGCCTTTATGAGAGGACATTTAAAAGGGAAATATTTGAGACCTTTGTTAATATTTCTTTCTTCATTTCAAATCAATGATAGACCTGGGGTCCAATTAGTTTGTTGTTCTGTTTAGTCTATGTCAAAGTCTCAAAGATGAAAGGTCTCACTAGATAATTCCTCTTCTTTATTAACTTTTTTTTAACCAAAGCCAAACCGCCACTTCTTTTTGAACTTGTTTTTAACCAAAGACCATTAGTATGCTCCTGTGCGAGTATACTGTACAATAATTCTCTCTAGCAGCAAAATAGCTGCGTAAGAGAATTTATTAGATCCGAAATTTTAAGATCTATCTAAATATCACTAGATGATTATTTAAAAAAAAAAAGATTTAGAGTTCTTGAACAACTAGATCTCATGTTCATTCTTGGGTGTCATCTTGTTTAGGGACATAGAGAATGCAAAGTTATTTATTTATTTCCTTCTTTCTGGTCAGTCATTATATTTCAGAGATTACATCTCCAAATTTCGGAGTTCATAAAATAGTTTGAGTTTTGTCCAAGGGAGCAAATGGACAGTATGCAGAATGGGAGCATGAAACCTTACCGCTAATTACAAACTTCATTCATATCAACATGACAGTTGGATTAAAAAGTAGTGGGGAAAATTGACGAAGTGATTGTAAAAGACGAAGTAATGATAAATATTAAAGGAAAAATTACTAAAAACCCCCTAAAATATACTTTTTTGGCACTACTCCCACCCTAAACTTTTCTTACTTCTTTTTCTCAAAAACAATTTCTTCTAACTAATACCTCCCAACTCAAAAAGTGATATCTTTTTTTTACGAAAATACTCCTTCCAGTACCTTCATTGTACGAACAAATCATTTGGACAGATCCCAATAATATTTTTGCCGGATCGCGGTTATTATTTGCCGGACTTACGATAAATGTCGGACTGCATTTCTAAAATGCCGGACTACTTCTTTAGACAGTGATACGCCGAACCATAGACTACTAACGCCAGACCACCCTACTCATGTATCTAAAGTGCTGGACTGAGACCATGAAATGTTGGACTTACGTCTCCAGTAGTAAAATCACGGGATCGAAGTTCTGTAATGCTAGACTGCGAGTAAGATATTGCCAGACTGCATTCTCCTAGTGCTGAATAGATCGACCATAACGCCGTAGCGAAGCTGTGAAACACCAAACTTAACATCATTCTAGAAACACATGTTGAACCGCACATTGCAAACGCCAGACTGACCCCATTCCAGTAAGTAAATTGCTGGAGCACTACTTCAAATAGCCGGATTGCCCACATTACAGTAAACATATCGCCGGACAACGCACATACACTGCCGGACAACTGCATCAAAACGTCGGAGTGATTTTATTACAATGAGCAAAAAGCAAGACCGCACCCACAAAATGCTAGACTACCTACACAAATGCCGGATCGACGGTTACAAAATGTCGGACTGCCTATGCAAACGCCCTTTTTAAGGTAGAAGTTAAAAAGGGGGGGTAATTTTTTCTTTATTTCTATTTTTTTTAGGTTGAGGGGGTAATAGTTAAAAAATATGGTTTTTGAGAAAATGATGTGAGAAAAATTTAGCGTGTGAGTAGAGTGTCAGAAAGTATATTTTAGGGAGTTGTCAACAATTTTCGCAATATTAAAATTGAAGTCACGCTAAGTTTCTCTCACATGGAAAGGTATTATAAATTTGCCTATGAAATGAATTTGATTCAAAAGCCATTATACCTAAATAATTAAAGGAAAAAAAAACAGGATTTCAAGCTTTAAAAATATGGTTAATGTAATAAATTATCTAAACATTTATTTCGCCTTAAAAATAAGTATTCATAGATCCATAAGATCTATACTATTTTTTTAATTTCAAATTTTATTGTTGATGTTGAAAATTGTTTTTAGAGCCATTATGGAGATTTTTATTGCCGAAAGTGTTTCTTGGACAAGGATTTGAAAAGAAAATCTAGTCTTATAGAAATCTCATTAAAGTGTTTTGCCATACGCCATGCTATACACAATTGGATACGTGTGGTATGTAGTGCACCACAAGAGCATCAACCACCCTCACCTTCCACAAGCTCTCTGATGAAGGATGGGGATAGTTATAGATCTCCACCATCTATCATCAACTAAGGGCAACAAATGCTCCATTGTCTGATACACAGGCTTTGTGTATGGTATACCGGCCTCATTAACTTTATCATACATTTCTAATGAAATAATGAATGGTGATGGAGAGAGTGGGACACACCACAAGGCGAGATCATTTACCGTGAGACTCTCTCTCTATTACAAACATCAATTTTTTTTTACCTCCTGAAGTTTTCTTTTGTTATAAAATTTTAGGATCCACTAAAAAAAATATGGCATAGATTATTGTCGAAAATCAAATTTAGATTTTTTTTTTTTTTTTGGCCGTTCAATTGTAGGGATTCAACTTGAGATGTAGCATTGCTTGATATCAACAACTAGCCACTCAAGGCCTAAACCCAATTCTTAAAACAAATTTGGATTTTATGAACCATAAAATTGAGATTCTTTTATGTAGGTTTAAAATTTGATGATAAAGTTATTCACTTATGGTTTAAAATTTGATAGTTCAAATTTAGGTTGTTCATTCTTCTAAGCATGTCTCAAACATTTTAGTGCCAAAAAATAAACAGCCTGAAAAGACAGATAGGTAGAATGATCGGCCACCCTCGGTCTTGATTCGAATCAATAATCTAGATCATTCTCGGATCGTCCAGATCGGCGATCCAGAAAAAAAAATAAAAAAAAATAAAAAAATTAAAATAAAGGTTTATTGGGTAGGGATTTAGGGAGGATTAAGGACAGAGGAAAATAAAAAATAAATAATGAAAGAGAGTTTTGAGGATGGAACCAATTCAGCCCCGATGGATTTTGCATTCAATACAGTGATCAAAAAATGAGCACAAGATCTTAACCTAATAAAATAGGATGAGATTTTTATAAGGTCTAAGCTTTATGAAAACAAAATAAAGCTGCACATTAAATCTTCATTTAAAAAGTACTTTCGGCGACGAAAATCTCTATGATGGTTTTAAAATCAACTTCCAATATCATAAAAAAATAATACAAACCTTGCAGATATGTGAACATTTATTTTTTGAACAAAATAAACGGTCTAGATAATTTGTTACAATATACACTAGTTTTAGAGCTTAAAATCCTATTTTTTTCACAACGATAATGTTCAAGACGATATGATACATGCAAAGGATGCTTGACGTGCGATTTTTTTTAATGAGCTAGGAGGTGAGGATGTATTTATTTTGATAGAACTGCAACACTATCAATCCATTTTCCTAAAAAACAAAGGGTAAAGTTTCAATAGAGCCTAGGCTTTATGACGACAAAATTAAGCCTCACCTCAAATCCTCTTATGGAAAGCACTTGTGGCATCGAAAATCTCCATGATGGCTCTAAAATAAAATTTGAAACTTAAACAATATTATAGATTTTACGTATATGTGAACACTTATTTTTAGGATGAATGGACGGTTTAGATTATTTGTTTCAATACATACTATTTTTAAAATTTAAAATTCTAATTTTTTTCACAACTATAATGTTCAAGTTGAGATTGTCGATTTAAATGTCAATTTTCGATGAGTTATGAGGTGGCGGTTTATTTATACCGATATCAAACCATTTTCCTGAATTAAAAGTGCAAGAGAAGTGGAATATGCTTCGGAGAGGGCGGCAGCGAAACATCAATGGTGCATGAGACGCTGATAAATCTGCCGTCCATAGAGAAACGTGACACTATCTACGGCCAGATTAAATACACGTGTATGATATCTTTTCGAACACGTGCGTTCCGGAAGTTCATGTGAAAGCAGGAAAGCAATGTTTGATTATGCGTTGATTGTGTAGATAAATACTCTCCTACCCACCGCTTCAACCCCCTCTTCTCGACCCCTCCTCCAGTGGACACTTTCTCTCTCATCCGACGAGAACCGCTTCTCTTTCTCTCTCTAACTCCTGCTATAGCACCTGCTTCCAGAGATATTTATCACTTTAAAGGTACTTTCTCTCTCTCTAAGTCATGTATTATCTTGCTCTTTCTACAAATGTATTTCATCTTCTGAATCTATTTTTTTGATCATTATTTTCTCTGAATCTTTTGTTGTTTTTGAGCATGCTTTCTTTGCGATCCACAAAAATACAGGTTTTCTTCGTCTCCCATCTTGTTATTTTTTCTTCTTGGGATTGCTTCCTTCTCTTACTTTCCTAAATGGGTATTTCGTTCAATAGGGTTTCAGTTTCTGATGCGTTAGCTTGTTGTCATTCATCCATTGCTCTTCCTTTTTGTGGTCAAAAGTAATGCTGTTTTTTTCTTTCTTGGCTCCAAGTTTGTGGGATGCCATTATCACTTAAGTTTGTGGCTTTGTAATTACTATTTCTGTTGATACAAGTTATCTTGTTCCTCAAAAAATATCCTGTTAAGTGATCTTTTGGCATTGGT
Organism: Amborella trichopoda; assembly: GCF_054954075.1. Classification (NCBI taxonomy): domain Eukaryota; kingdom Viridiplantae; phylum Streptophyta; class Magnoliopsida; order Amborellales; family Amborellaceae; genus Amborella; species Amborella trichopoda. Next base: position 31,876,820 of record NC_142342.1, read on the forward strand.
CGGTTTTAGTTTTTGTGGTTCTTTGACCTAGCTTCTTTAGTTAGTCTAACAAGTTTCTCTTTTGAATGGGGATGAGTTTCTCTTTCGAATGGGGATGTGTTTTCTGTTATTTATGGTTTCCATGAAGCAGCAACTTCATATTAGTCACTAACTCAAAAATTTCATCGTGTTAGCATAAATGCGAACAAGAAATATTCCTGTGGCTTCGATTTGAGCGATGTTCTTGTGTCGCTGTCTTTTTTGGCGAATCCTCAGAGCCATTAACGTTATGTCCTTCTGTTTTGAGAGGGTTACAGATAAAATAATCAGTTATTCTTCTAGACGCTTTTCATCAATCCAAAAAAGTGAGATAATTCAATCTGACTCAATACGAGAACTAAGCCCTTTACTTTTTTTATAAGAAGTATAACTTATTATTGTTCGTTTGTTGTGGGAATTAGGGTTTCATCAGCTTGATCTTTGAAAAGGAGGATAAAGGAGAGAGAAGATGGTGTCCGATGCTAGCAAGAAGAAGGCAGCTGCCAAGAAGGCTGCTGCTGCCGCGAAGCGAGGAGGTAAGTCTGGGGCTGGGGCATCAAAGGCTGCCGAGGCTCAGAATGGAGTTGATAAGTTGGCCAATGGAGTTGGTGGGATTCATTTATCTGATCGCACTTGCACTGGAGTTCTTTGTTCACACCCCCTATCCCGAGATATCCATGTTAGTAGATTTATGGGCTTCTTTATTTGGCTTATTTGTTTCTTCTTTTAATTAGCCTCTCATGGCTGTTGTGATATCATCTGGAGTAATTGAAATTGCTTTCATAATTTTATATGATAATATTTTAAGGGTTTAATGGTGATGCAACTTGTTATTACTGTCTACTATTTATGCTGAATATCTTATAGCTTAGTGCTTTGATGCTTGATATTTAATGATCACGCTTACATCTACTGGTTCAACACTTATGTGGGGAGTATGTGGTTTCCTTGTCTCTGCAAGTATCTTCATTGCTTTAGTCTTTCCTCATATGCAGCCACATGATGAATTTGAAGGACCATGAAGGGTGGTTTGTATGTGTTGAACATTGTTGGTGCTCATCTCTTGCTCTGCCTGTCTTGTCTCTAGGCATTGTTTTTTATTTTCAATAATTCCTTCTTGTCATGTGGAATACATATTTTTTATCCATACCACTCACTTCAGATTTGTAATGAGAGTTTTAAGTTCATAATGTATTGTATGTGTTTTGTAATATTTCTCATTTCATGCTTCCTATTGCTTATGTTTTAAAGTAATCTTCAGTAGGAAATGTGTTTTCTTGGGTTATGGTATAACTTGTTTCATAGGTTTTCGTTTTTTATATCTTCCCATGATTAAAAAAGAAAGGATAAAAGTTCTGCGGTAACTTTTGCTTTGGTTCAAGACGCACACGTTTCACTTTCTTATGATCCAAACTCACGTATATGCATTTTTTTGGTGTTAATTTTTTATTGTTTTGCATTTATAGGTATTCTAACTATTTTTTTTCATGCAAATATATACACATGAATGTTGAAACATGTCCAAAACTTCAAACCATTGAAAATTTAATGAAAAACATAAACAAATCCATAGTGTATTAGTTCCAACTCTCCAATCCATACTCCATAGTGGCATACAATAATAGCCTCGCTAGCATCACAAAGAAAATTTAAATAAAAAAGGGTAAGCTTTTGGATGCTTCTTCAAACCTCTCAATTTTTTTCTATTCAAAGAAATTTGCGAAATCAGTTGATTTGGGGTGCTTCTAGGGTTTAGACTTAGAGTTTTTTTCTGCTTTGGAGGGTTCAGAACTGGGTGCTGGGAGCTTGCTTAGGTGGTCGCCTAGGCTGGTTTTTTGGGCACCCAGAGAGGGCCCCGCAAGCCCAGGCATGCGGCCTAGGGCCCTTTGGATGCCTAGGTGCGGGGTGGGGCTTTTTTTGGAACAGTGATACTTATCAAAATTTGTATGCATTGAACAACATTATCGTCAAACAATATTATCCTCACATAACAGCCCTCAACAATGGGAGATGTCAATTGGCCCCCGTACTGCCCTATATTTGTTTAGGTGACCAGAAACCGTATTGTAATTAACGTTGATATGTTCATTAAGTTGCACTCCGAAGAATCCACATGGCTTTGACTTCCATTATGGATTTGCTACTTGAATGGTTTGTTTGAAACATTGGATCAAGTGCTTTCCAAGAGGTTTACTTGATTATTAGCTTTTATGCTTCTCTCTGAGTTTTCAAGTTTAAAGAAATTCACACTCAGCTATCCTTCTGGTATTTCCATTGGAAAGTTGTTTGGATGTTCTATGCAACACTTGATTGATGCCATTCTTGTTGCTTAGACAAGGCTTGCTCCATTTCTTACAAATGGAATCCTCGAAAGATTGTTTTTCATTTCTTAGATGGTTGGAATGGTAGCTATATTTGAGCCATGCAATGAGCAGTTCACAATCTTATTGTTGCCTCCAGTTCAATTTTGTTATCTTTAGCATCACTTGGACAGTGCTTGACATTTTCATGGCTTTTGTGGATGATCGCCATTTAATTTGCATACGAGTCTGTAATTTTTAAGGAAACTTGTTCACATTTTGGGAACTAACTGCAGCATGCTATAGTATTGATGCTCATAAAATTGGTGATTTGGGTATATGTCATGAATGCACAGTTTGTGTGCTTGTCCAAATAAGTATTTTGGAACGCAACTCTATGGAATTGATTTTTTTATAAATGCATGGTTTCTAGAGATATTATTCAGTAATTTAACGGAGCTTCTAGGTATCTTTCTTATTAAAAAAAAAAAGGAAAAAGAGCTCTTAGGCTTAATGGCATCCATTAAGCAATTGCGAGGTTAGGATTTTTTTTTTGAAATATCATGCTGATGGATGTGTTAAGTGTGTGCTTTTATTCCCTGATAGAGCCATTCCATCAATGTATGGCCTTAAGGGAATTGTTCTTATATCATGTTTAAATTGTTTGGTGGAGACTGCAGCAGTTGGACAATTGGCAAGAATGTTAATTTCCAATTTTTATGACTACTTTTACTTTCTATGTAACCTCCAGGGTGATCCCGGTTATGAAGATCCATAACTCTTTGGAAAAATTAGTGATAGGATCTAAACCAAAGGGAGGCTTAAGAGATGAAACATCTTGCACCTTGACACTTGTGGCCTGCATTCTACGGTCACCTTCTGTTTGAGAAGTTGCTTTTGTTGAAACTCCCGTTGGTCCTCTAGGCTTAATGAAGTCCTCATCATTAGTTTGTATATACTTTCAGCTTTTATGGTTGTTCCTCAGTCTCTTCCCCTCTCTTTCCTAAGAGTTTCTCCTTTTCTGTTCTCAAAAAATTTCACTAATTTTATCCTAGTTTTGACGAAAACTTTTGCTCTATCCTCTCTGAATCTCATCTAAAATAGGTAGAGACTTGCCCCTTGGGGACTCATTTCTTTGTGTTACATTGAGGTACTTGTGTCCCATTTTTGACTTGGTCTCAAAATTCTATTTGAAAGGGGTGCTTATTGGCTAGCTCTGTTTTTAACCTCCGCACCACCTGGAGTACGTCGCAAAGTGTTGTATATAGCTCATTGGTCAGCATGCACTTGAAAAAAACAAAAAAATGAAGTAGTTTTGTATAGCCCATGATTTTATTCATTCACTGACACCATTGGGAGCGCACTGTTTTTGTAGTTGTTGGAGTGTATCAGTTCACAGTCCCCATGTAGTATTTATTCTTTATAATACACAATGTGTATAAGTTTAACCATTCTCAAGAGAAAGATATTCTATATGAATTTAAACTACCGTTGTTCTGCTCCCATGCACATAATATATATGATGCTCCCTTTGTACCTAATTTGATGCGGATATCATTAGTCTCCTATATTAATATTCCTGGTTGAACTGGAAATCTTTATATTCTGCAACTGTTAAGCTCTAATTCTGAATTACTATCTTCACTTCTTGATGACTGCATCTTTTAAAAGATGCACACGTACATTGTCATTGTACATGTTTGGTCTAGTAGTATTTTACCTTCTCCCCTCTCCTAGAAGCCTGTCTTCCACTGTTATCATGAAGTAAGGCATCCCCTTTCGTCTTGTAGCTCTCAGCACTTGCCAGAACATCCTATGAGAATGGGTGCCATGATCAACTTGAGTAGTCATCTATCACTAATGTCTAAATAGTTATCTATTTCAACAAAATCACAGAGAGCTTTACATGTGCAAACTGCAAAGACCCCTCATAGAGAACTGACTCCCTGCTATTACTTGTAGATTTACCTCTGTTATGCAGTACCTTATATGTCCTATCGACTGTGACTTGAAACAGATTTTCATTTTTGCACGTGATTTTCTTGTTGCTTCACTGACGAATTCAAGTGCTAATTAGGGGCTAACATCAACCTCGCCCAAGTACGCATCCCCTTCGACCAAGCCATAAAAAATCTCCCTTGACTTACTTGGAGCCCTAACTCTATCATCTCAGTGAAGGTTGTGTCCTCCTCCAGTTTGCGTATCTGTCCATGCATATGCTTCACCTAGGTTCTCACTTGATAATTGATTGCCGAACCTCTTTGATGGACATCTAGAGTTCAGTGATCCAAAAAAAATTATATATATATATATATATATATATTTATTTTCATGGATGTGGTTGCAGTTTATTTATTAAGCTTAATTGTTTTAATTTATATGCTTCCCTCTTTTGCCTAAGAAAAAATTCCACTCATCCATCATTTGCTTCTTTGATTTCTCTGCTTGCACATGTCAATCTTAGATAGGTGATGGAAGTGTCGGACAGGATGACTCCATATTAAGTCCTGGAGCTGTAAGGTCCATTGAGTTTTTTTTAAGAAAAATAATCACAAAAAAAAAAATTGAGATCATTCCCTCCTCGAGCTGGCACTCTGGCTATCCTTCCAAATAGATTGTCATGGCATGAACTAATTTTGCATTTCCCTATTGGCATCCTATGTCTCACTTTGGTGGGCTTCCCCTGAGGGGATACTGAAGGTGTATTTCCTTTTATGCACACTTCCCTCCTCATGTGGATGATCCCACTGTGTTGTTTGCTACAGGCCAAGTACAAATATAAAAATTTATGAAGTATATAAAAAGTTTATATATGCAAATATCAAAACTCAAGAATAAAAAGAAAGATTGCTGTCCAACCCCACATCCTTACGGCAGTAGCAGATACTTTGGGGTGTAGGACTGAGGATTCGTCCTCCACCTCTTTGCATTGGAAACCCAAAGCTACCCAGTGGAGCCACATTGAGACAAATTTGACTGTAGATTGGTGGGATGGAAGGGAAAGTATTTGTCCCCTGCCAGTAGCCTCACCCTCATCAAAGCTACAGTCACCAACGTTCCCATCTTCCAGATGCCCTTGTTCCATATGCCAGCCTTGGTGACAGATCGCCTAGGCAACTCATTGATGAATTTCCCCTGGGCTGGTGAAGGTGGAAGAAAATGCCATCTTATTTCGTGGGCCAGGGTTTGCACACCCAAATCTCAAGGAGGATTGGGTATCCGCAACTTGAGGCATAAGAACCTGGCTCTGCTCAGTAAATGGTAGTGTCCTTCACTACTCAGGACAACCACCTTTGGCAGACCATAGCGTGGCACAAGTACCGCTGCGAAGCTCATGCCTGGCTCCCTACTACTAGGGTCGGCCCCATCATTTCACTGGCCTGGAGATCGCTGCTCCACTGTTTCCCCCCCCCCCCCCCCCCCTCACTAGTAGCCTCTGTTTCTACCTCTGCCAAGGCCATTGGTTCCTCTTTTGGTCCCACCTGTGGCTAGTCCTGGCCCTACTCAAAGATAGGTTTCCCTATCTCTTTTGGGTCGCTCGAAACACTCTCGCCACTGTAGCATATAGCTTTCAATTGTTGGGCTGCATGAGAGTGAGGAATTCTAGCTTCAGAAGACCTCTCTCGGACCTGGAGATTCCTGAATTTCTAGCTCTATCCACCATCCTTCTCTCTATCTTCCTTCCCTCCCTAGGGATCGATGTACTTTCTTGGTCTCTTCTTTCTACAAAGCTCTCCCGCAACCTACCTCCCCTCCCAACCACCACCCCTCTTTAGTGGGTAGAGCTCGGTTTTCTCTCATCCGACCCAAGATGAAAATGTTTAGCTAGATTATCTTCTTTGAGAGAGCTGTCACTTCAGACCATCCAAAAGACATCCAGGCCTTCCTCTCTCCGCCATGGACCAAATACGGTAGCTACCTGTGCCATGCCTCTGTTGCAGCAACATTTTGGGTTATTGGTTGGAGCAACAGTCGGATTCTTAGAGGTAAATCCACTATTGTCATGGCCATGTTAGAAAAGGTGACATCCTTAGTGACCTTTTTGACCAAAAACAACAAGTCATTCCAGCATTATTCCTTTTTGGATTTCCATCTCAATAGAAGAAATTTGCTGGCTCCTTAGAGCAGCGATGGTCTCTTGTTCCTCTTTATGGAGACCACCTGAGTGGGACCAAGACCAAGTGAAGCGCAACTTCGACGGCTGCTCCCTCGGCAACCCTGCCCTGCAGGAATTGGGGATATTTTCAGAAACTCCATTGGAAATTCTATTCTCTCTTATTCCCTCGTTGTCGTAGACACCAACTCTGCCATGGCTGAAGCTTTAGCCCTTCTTGTGGCCCTACGCAAATTTCATCCTTTGTGGAGGTTTTTTTTTGAGAAAAGTTTACTGGTATTGAGTATGAGAAGTAAATATACAAAAAAAGACCCCTTAATTAGGTCGAATATCACTTAGAAGGTGAGGTAGATACAAAAATTCTATACATGCACTTTGTGATAAAGATCAAGACTATAGCTGCCAACAAAAACTCGTGAGGCCCATTCCCAGGAGTAGATGCTACTCCCTCTTCCGCTAAAGCATCAGCCAGGGAGTTGCCTTCATGCCAAATGTGGGTCATGAATTGTGGATTTGGCAAGTAATGTTGAAAATGTCATCGAAAATGTGGGCCAGCCTCCAGGGTTGAACAGCGGAGCCCAAAGCCTAAGAGATGATGGATTTAGCGTCACCTTCAATGGCAATTTGGTTTGCCCACTCAGTCTTATAAACTCTTAGGCATTCGAGTAAAGCATTGGCCTATGCTGTGGTACTATCAGCACGACCAAAGGGTTTGGAGATAGCAAGAATAGTTGAGCTAGAAGGGTCCCTGAACAATCCTCCAACCCCGGCTGGTCCTGGGTTACCCAGGGAGCAGCCATCAAAATTCAATTTGATCCAGGCCTGTTTTGGAGGTCTCCATAGCAGGTAATGAACGACCCTTGAAGAGGTGGAGTGGCATAGCACCTGCCAATTGTACTGGAAGTCCGCTGATAAGTTGGCCTTAAAACGTTTGTGGTTCTTGCTCCAAAAGATGACCATAGTTAGAATTTTTTCTTTGAGGTGTTCAGGTGAAATGCTTCCTCCTCTGAAAATTCTGTGGTTTTGTTCAATCCAAATGAACCACAGGGTGGCTGAAACTGGCCTTCCATAAGATAGTCCCTTGTTCAGGTTATGGGAGAAATTGAGAGAGGTTAAAGAGACTGGGGACAGACTGGGGGTGACCCTAGTTTAGCAAAAGAGTTTCAGGAACTGCCCCAAAAGGAATTGAGCAATGGTGCAGTGAAGAAAAGGTTCGCTCTCCTTAGCGCATAAACACATGGGGCATCGGTTACGCAAGGGAACACCATACATTTGCAATTGATCCACAGTGAGCACCCTTTGGTAAGATGGTCAGCCAATTGAAAACATGTGACTTTGGTGGGATAAAGTGCTTTGGCCGAAGAAGGGAAGGCCTGCGGGGGATTGTGAGAAGCAGCTGAGGCCAAGTAGCACGAATCCACAGAGCAACAACCCGAAGAGTTGAGTTTCCAGATGAGTCTATCCTCGCCTGTGAGAGGGAGATAGATGGGTTGCAAGAGTGCTTAGAGTTGGAGGAAAGACCCTAATCCTTGGTCATGTAAATAGTGCCTAAAAATGGGTGTCCAAGAGTGATTGTGGCTCAATTGGGTAAGTGGTCGAGGAAGGAAACAACTTTGTTTGTAGCAAGGAGAAAGAGGTCAGGGAAAGAGTACCTCGGGGGGGTGTGACCTACCCAAATATTCATCCAGAAAAGAAAAGAGTTTTGCTGCCACATCGAGGGAGGATTCTTGCATTGGCCTCGTAAAGGTCGTAGCATCGGATGATGGAGCGCCAAAAACCAGATGAGAGGCTATCGGTGTGGCAAGGGGGCATCCATCTAGATGAGTTTGATGTGGTATTTGCAGGATAGAACCTCCTGCCAATGGTGACCCTCTTGGGTAAAAAGGTGCCACCACCATCTGGATAATAGAGCAGTATTGGAGTTTCTCAAACTCCAAATGCCCAACCCACCTGTGCCTTTTGGCCTGCATACCTTCTCCCATGTGACTATGTGGTATTTGTTGGCTGAACCGTCCCTCGACCAAAGGAAATTTCTCATTAGTTGCTCTAGTCATGCAGTGATTGAGGCTGGGATGTGACAAAGGGTCATTTGATAAGATTGCCTTAATGAGCGTGGTTCTCCCAGCTGAAGAGAGGAAATGGCCTTCCAACCAGCAAATCTGCAGTCAAACTTGTCGATGATGTGTTCCCAAATATTTTTCTTTAATTTTCCTAAGCAAATGGGTAGGCCAAGGTAGGAGGCTGGTAGAGACTCTACCCTGCAGCCCCAAGATTGTGCAAATTGGGCAATAACACTCTTATTATTTAGTGTTATTCCAAAAACATCATAGGTTGGGCTTCGAGATCTTCGTCTTGCGCCTGGAGATAGGCTTGCATCTTTGATGAAATCATTAACGTTTGCAGGGATACATATATGGTTTATCAGCATATCTGGAGGGGAGGCCAACACCACAGCCGACACCCTTGCTAAAGATGGAGCCTCACAGCAGATTGTTTCGGAGTCCTTTGAGTACCTCTTTGAGCTCTATTTGTCTTTTGTATTATGTTTTTGTAATCATGCATGTATAGCATTTTGTGGGCCCTGTAGGGGTTTTTGGATACGTACACCCGCTATGTGGGTGCTTCATTTCACCGTTCTACCTCTTCAGCAATGCAAGGCCAACACCACAGCCGACACCCTTGCTAAAGATGGAGCCTCACAGCAGATTGTTTCGGAGTCCTTTGAGCACCTCTTTGAGCTCTATTTGTCTTTTGTATTATGTTTTTGTAAAATGGCATGTATAGCATTTTGTGGGCCCTGTAGAAGTTTTTGGATACGTACACCCGCTATGTGGGTGCTTCATTTCACCGTTCTACCTCTTCAGCAATGCAATAGTTAACATCCGCCCCGTGCCCCCCCCCCCCCCCCCCCCCCCCCCCCCCCCCCCCCAGCCCAAAAAAAAGGATTTTATGGAGCTCCTCCCAAAGTTCTATAGTACGAGATTCTTTGAATGAATGGTTGGAACATATTTAGAACTTGTTAGAAATTATTTTTTCTTTCCATGATAAATTGTTAGAAATGTATTCTTAGAAATGGAAAGTTAAGGACCGAGGTGATTCTATCTGGGAAGTATTAAGTTCTTCTTGGGAATCTTGGAACATCTCCTAAGAAAAATATTTTCACCTGTCACAAGTTGTGCTATTGCATCTGACTTGATTAACCACGACAGCTTTCTTAAAAAAAAGGAAAAGAAAAACAAAGATATGTATTGGCCATGATTTCGGATGTAGGGAGGGAGGGATTTTTTTTTATTGGCTGGATATTTTTAAACCTCGAATTGAGCAGCACTTGAGAACCTATAAACCACCCTCTATAAAGGTTGTCACTCTTCTTAATTTTTAGTCTCAGATACAGGGGTTGAAGAAACTTAATACAACACTCTTGCCCTTATCTAAGGGCTGTGATTGTCCCCTAAAGTCGTGTAGGTCAGTTGAGTGGTTACATCCTGATTTATGATGCTCTCAGATGTGCTAAGATTGGCACTTGTCATTTGACACACTAATTATGATCATTACTGACCCAATCATTACTCACCTATGGATTACTTCTTTGTATTATGCCTATTAAGTTTGTTTCTTGGACTAATTCTGTAAAATCTAATACCGCTTTTCGATCCTTCAGTTGACGATCCTGCATTTTCTTATAGTAGGATATGGCATATATAAATTTCATTGGGGATATCTTTACACACAAGGGAATTTCAGATAGAATTTTTGTTTTGTGAGTAGGGAGTATGTGTTTGGAATGTTGCTTCTTAAATTTCCCATTTACTTTAAACATATTGCTGAAACTCATATTTATTGAATAGTTTTGTACTCGTTCCCTGTATGCCAGTAACAACTGGATCACAGTGGTTCTCTTGATCATTAGATTTCAATGACAGCAGCATCATATCTTAATCCAGATATTATCTTTTATTATTTTTTGTGGCTATATGAAGTCTCCACGATCAATTTTGTCAATATTGATACTTACTGTTATATTTGGCGTAATTTATTGGTGGAAGTTTGAATTTGCCAGTTCCATGTTTTACTTGTGTGCATCACGTGTGTGGCTGTGTGCATGCGTGTGAGGGTTGACCTTTAATGATATCTTCTGTAATACAGAGAAATGAGGAAGGAAAAATAAAGAAACAAGAATATTGCTTGATCATTTAACATTTTTGTTTGGGAGTCAATAGAACGTGGAATGTTTCAAAGCCATAATTCTTTGTTACTGAAATGTTGATGTTCCTTCTCTGACCTTTTGTCACTTATCATCGTGTGATGCAGATAGAATCCTTATCTGTTACCTTCCACGGCCACGATCTCATAGTTGATTCCGAATTGGAGCTCAATTATGGAAGGTAAGCTGCTTCCCTGGGATCATGCATTTTCTTCACCCATCTGCGATCTCACTACATAAATGCCCAAAAGCTCTCTTAATATCTCTGTTTCCTCCAGGCGCTATGGTTTGCTTGGGCTGAATGGCTGTGGAAAGTCCACTCTTTTGGCAGCTATAGGATGCAGAGAACTCCCAATTCCAGAACACATGGATATCTTTCACCTTACAAGGGAGATCGAGGCTTCTGATTTGTCGGCATTAGAAGCGGTTGTCAGCTGTGATGAAGAAAGACTGAGATTGGAGAAAGAAGTCGAGACACTAGCTGCACAGGTCAGCTTCAGGAATGCTTGAACATGAGTTTGGGGTTTCACCATTGTTCTTCTTTCTGCCTTGGAAATAAGATTTTGAAAACTTAAATATTTATTATTTCCCTTTTATTAGGATGATGGTGGTGGAGAGGCTCTTGATCGTATTTATGAGCGTCTAGAGGCAATGGATGCATCGACGGCTGAGAAGCGTGCAGCAGAGATCTTGTATGGTCTGGGCTTCTCTAAACAGATGCAGGCCAAGAAGACTAGAGATTTCTCTGGTGGGTGGCGTATGAGAATCGCGTTGGCAAGAGCTTTGTTCATGAATCCCACCATTCTATTACTAGACGAACCCACAAATCATCTTGGTAACGAAGTTCTCAATTAATTGTATTCATGTCCACACTATTAAGTGTATTGCTTTTTTAGATTAAAAGACACTTCGCATCATGAACATGATCTAGCATCTACTAGAGACCTTGTGCTTAGTGTTTCTTTTGTTGCCTTTGTGTCAAAATTATTCAATATCTGATAAGAACATGATACTTCGATAAAATGAACTTATCCTCATTAGCTGAGAAATGAGGTATTACCTATAGTTCATAAATGTTAAATTACAAAGACTCTCTGGGATTTCTTAAGTGTACAAGAGAAATGACCAAAATGCATTTTTCTTTGAATGTGATGTCTCAACAGATCTAGAAGCATGTGTTTGGTTGGAGGAGACACTAAAGAACTTTGATCGCATCCTGGTGGTGGTCTCCCACTCACAGGACTTCCTCAATGGGGTGTGCACCAACATCATCCACATGCAGAACAAGAAGCTGAAGCTCTACACTGGTAACTACGATCAATACGTTCAAACGCGCCAAGAGCTCGAGGAGAACCAGATGAAGCAATACAGGTGGGAGCAGGAGCAGATTGCCTCCATGAAAGAGTACATTGCTCGTTTTGGTCATGGTTCTGCAAAGCTCGCACGCCAAGCTCAAAGCAAGGAGAAAACCCTTGCGAAAATGGAGCGTGGTGGTCTCACTGAGAAGGTGGTGAGGGATAAAGTCTTGGTCTTTCGCTTCACTGATGTGGGTAAGCTCCCCCCTCCTGTTTTACAGTTCGTTGAAATTGCCTTTTGGTACACCCCGGAAAACATCATATACAAGAAGCTGGATTTCGGGGTTGACCTAGACTCGAGGATCGCTTTGGTGGGTCCTAATGGGGCAGGGAAGAGCACACTATTGAAGCTAATGGCTGGGGATCTAGAGCCCAAGGATGGGATGGTGAGGAGGCATAACCATTTGAGAATTGCTCAATACCATCAGCACTTGGCTGAGAAGCTCGACCTTGAAATGTCCGCTTTGCAGTACATGATGAAGGAATACACGGGCAATGAGGAGGAGAAGATGAGGGCAGCCATTGGAAAATTCGGGCTTACTGGAAAAGCTCAGGTGATGCCTATGAATAACTTATCAGATGGGCAAAGGAGCCGAGTCATTTTCGCATGGTTAGCTTGGAGGCAGCCACACCTATTGTTGCTCGATGAACCAACTAACCATTTGGATATTGAAACCATTGATTCGCTTGCTGAAGCCCTCAATGAGTGGGATGGGGGGATGGTGCTCGTTAGTCACGATTTCCGTCTCATCAACCAGGTGGCCAAGGAGATTTGGGTGTGTGAGAACCAAGTGGTTACAAGGTGGGAGGGTGATATCATGGACTTCAAGAACCATCTCAAGGCGAAAGCGGAGTTATGAGCTAGTTTTCGAGTGAGCCCCTGGCCCTATGATTTCTATTACTTATATTTCAATGATTACCAGATGCTAGCTAGCTAGCTATTACGTTGTTGCTTTAGTGTCTACCTATCTTTTAGAGAACATAATGTTTGTATTTTAGGGATGCATGTAACGGGGGCTAGGGTCTTACCTTGAACCGCTGCACTTTTTGGTTTGGGTAGAGTTTTTCACGGCAAAATTCATGTTTTAGATCATACACACGTATTCTTTTGACATGTATTAAAGTAAAATACCTAAATTTGGATATGATACATGGAGTTTTCTATTCATTAAGTTGGATATCATTCATTGCTTTGGCTTTTCAATTTCATGATCTTTAGGTTACTCCGGACGATTGGGGCAGAACCGTCCGCCCTAATATAATCCTCCTGGGTTACAGTAATGGGTTTCTTTGCCTTTTAGACAAAGCTTTCATAGACAAGGCATCTATGAAACCAATATTCTTACCATAGAATTGCCCATGACAACCGGCGGTTACAAGGCATGCCTCTTTTTTTTATCAGTCAATTATTGACTTCCGCCCCTTTAGGACCGTGTTTTCCATTTAATCCATCGGATAAAACTCACTTGGAAGTATAATGTAGCCTGTTCAACTGGCCACTTACCAAGAACAAAGTAGTAAAAACGCCTTCTTTGTGCCTGAAAAGAATATCCAATTGGATAAGGATTGTTCAATTGACCATGCATTGAAGAATTCGAAATCCGAATTTGCCTCTTGAAAACGATCAGCGGAAAACTTTAGATTGTAAAAATCCTCTGAGAGTAGTTATCTGCGAAGGTAGTAAATCGTGCTGGAGAATGAGCATATGGTATGCTCTTGCGGGGTAATATACTCCTGCTGGAGTACATTATACACTCTCCTACGATAAATTATTATGAAATGAGGGGGTGTGCGGTTGAGTGGAAGCTGACTCGTGAAAGACCAGTTTACAAGTGTAATCTTTTACCTCAAATTTTGCGATGATGGTTTAAAATCCCGGGGGGAAATTTAGCGTATACGTGCTCCCATGGGAGCAGAATGTAAAAGGTTTTTGGTCTAAAATTTTGGGAAATACATGAGGGTTTGTTATCCCATATGATTATTTTCAAAAGAAAAAATTTAAATTTTGAGTAACATTTACATAAAGCCTTTGGACGGTCTGTATTCAATCTTCAGGCATTAGTTTTTTTCCTAGTATACAAAGAGTTTACTTCCGTTTTGTTTTTTTTGTTTTTTGTTTTTTGTTTTTTGTTTTTGTTTTTTGTTTTTTGTTTTGTTCTTTGTTTTTTGTTTTTTGTTTTTTGTTTTTTGTTTTTTTTACCTTGAGATTAATCTATTGGTAGTAGGGAATGCATCTTCAACATTTGAGATTTAAGAATCTCTAGTATGTGTTTTGCCCGACGGAGTAATGGATAGTATCCTCCAGCGAAGTAAGAAATCTTTTGGCATTTATCAGTCTTTGGTGTTCAAAAAACCAATTTATAATGATCTATAAATAGATAACCTTTGCTTATATTTGATACGTTAAAAATTATGTTGGTACGTGTGTATGGCCATGGGATTTTTAAATGTGCAATAATTTTCTCTTATAATTTAATGTTTATTATTAAAAAAGAGAAGCTTCTTAGAGAGAGAAAGTGTCGTTATCGAACGATTAGAAAGTAACCACCTATTTTTCAGGATTACATGATTACGTTTTATCAGATATTTCAGGAGGAAGCCATGGGGCTTTTAAATGTGCAATAATTCTCTCTTATAATTTAATGTTTATTATTAAAAAAGAGAAGCTTCTTAGAGAGAGAAAGTGTCGTTATACCCATTTTTCAGGATTACATGACCACGTTTTCTGAGAGATTTCAGGAGGAAGCCGAACAGTGGAGAGGTTTAAGAGGGTTTCATAGCCATGGAGAGGTACACATAAATTTACAGAGTTCTCACAGTTCTGGTAAAAGCCTGATCTTTGCGATTGATAGTCTCATGACTCTGCCCACAAATCTTAGGAGTGGGTCCATCTCTTCCCTCAAGTTTTTCAACATTGGTATCAAAGTGGGTTGTGGAAGCGTGGTGGGCTTGTACCCTACCGTTCCCAGGTTTCATTATTCAATTATTTATTTATTTATTTAATTTTTGCTCATAACCCACAGGTCCCAGGATCGAAATCGATTATTTGGTTTCCTGTAAGTTTAAATCAGCATTAAAAAAAAATGTTACCTTGATGATGAGCAAGAAATAAAGGCCTGAGAGAATAAAAAGTATATGATGTTTCTCTCTACCTTTTGATAGAAATCTCCTATTTACAAAGTGCGTATATCAAAAGTGCATATGGTTTAAATCAAAGTGCGACTGCTTTTGTTGCTGTAACAAAGGACGCCAATTAACTTGCAAAAGGTATAATAATTTATGAGAGGAAATAGAAACAGATTGATATCAAAGGATTTCAACTAATTTTTACAACAATAAGATAAACCTAACAATGGAACAATTATCTTAGAGATAATAACGAATAAATAATAAATTGACTCATGGCATAAATAATAAATTGACTCATGGCTTATGAAATCAACTTTATCAGAGAAGACAAATTTCAATAGAGTAAATAGAGAATTGATAAAATAAATAAATTTAAGAGGTATTGTTCAATAAAATATAAAATAAAAAATAAATTAATAAAAGGTTGCTGAAATTTAGAGTGAGAAAGATAAAGACATACATAATTGCTGAAAACCAGTTGGCTTGCACCTTTCTTTCTTCCATATTTTATTGCTGAAAATTAGTGCATAATTTTATTGGATTATTGAAAATTGTTATGCACACAACAACTATTCAAGTAAAGGTTGTTATATCATTTGCACGCATTTTTTTTTGTGGCTTATAATTTAGGGATTTACTACATATTTTATTTGCATAATAATTGTCATTGCATTGCATAATTATCCTATGCTTGGGTCTTTTTAAGTTAAAAAATTTCATGATCTTGATTTTGTGAATTCATTATTTTTATGATTATGCAATGCCATATTTTTGTTGAAAATATCAAAATATCATTGTAGACTCTCTCTCTTGGGCAAAAATATTCATATATTCATGAAACTTATTTTATGCAATATTTGACATAAAGTAGTTGTTGCCTTACTTTATTATTATTTTTTTGCATCACAGCAGTGCGAACATAAATTGTTCGAGAATTTTTTTTTTTTGAGGTATCAACTCATTGAGAGTCGACAAACCTATTAAGTTAACTAGCAGACAACCCTTTCTTAAATACAAATTTTTTTTTTTTTAACTTTAAGGTATTATCTAAAAATTTAAAATGGCATCTAGGCTAGTCACGTCAGAAAAACTCAATGAGACTAATTTTTCTATGTGGAAAAGAAAAATTGGATATATTCTTTTTCACGATAAGGTAGATTATGTCTCAGAAACAAAACTACCAGTTTTAGAACCTAATGCCAATGGTCAAGCCAGAAGGCGACTTGAAAAGTTGTAAGAAGATGACAAAATAGCTAGGACTACTATGTTGAGCTTTATGGAAGATGATTTAATTAGAGTCTTTGAGGATTACACCACAGCTCAAAGTATGATGTGCGCCCTATCTAAAAAGTATGGGACCACTTCTGAGACCCATGTACAATTGTTGTTAGAAAAATACAATTCTTACAGAATGAAAGAAATAGACTCAGTGACCGAGCATGTCAATAAAGTGATAGTGCTTACAAAGGACCTTGCTGTAACTGTAAATCCAATCCCCGAACGCATGCAAGTGTCCATTGTCCTTAACAGTCTCCCTCCATCTTGGGAGTCTGTTGTAATTGCATTGAATCATTCTACACAAGGGATAATCATGTTAAATCTTCCCATGCATCTTAGTATTGAAGCTGAGAGAAGAATGATGAAGAAGTCAAATGAGCTCCACTTTGCCCAAAGTTCATCTTCTCATATCCCCAAGAAACCTTTCAATTATCAGAAAAATAATAGGCATAAAGAAAATGGGAGAAATTTTTAAAATCAAAAGAATAAGGTTGAGAAGACCTGTTTTTATCATAAGAAAATTGGCACGTCAAGTTTAATTGTCTTAAGCTGAAAAATAAAAATAGGAACCAAAATAACAACCCTACTCAAAATAATCAAAATAAGATAAAGGATTTAATCTGCGTAGTCCTAGAATCAATAGTTGCCGATCATGACTTGAGAAATTAGTGGGTCGACTCAGCCTCTACTCGACATGTCTCGAGGATCAAGGACGGATTCATAGAATAGGAAGAGATTACAACCGATAACCAGCGGATTTATATGAGAAATGACACCTACTGCGATGTATTAGGTGTTGGTACTTTCAAGCTATGTTTATCAGGAGGGACAAATCTCTTATTGACTGATACATTATATGCGCCCAATATGAGGCGCAATTTGATTTTTGTCCCTAGGTTAGACGACAAAGGTTTTGAAATAAGGTTCAAGTCTGGTCGAGTTACCATTGAGAAGCATTCTAGAGCTTTGGTGTACGGTACTAAAGTTGACAATTTATACCGACTGAATATTAACGAAGACTCATCATTTTCTGGTTATATTGATGCTTTTATGTGTATGGATGATCTATATGTATGATACTTAAGATTAAGACATATAAATAAAGATAAAATGAGTCAAATGGTTAAAAGATGCTTGCTCCCCAATTTAGGAGAAATTGTATTCAAAACATGCGAGCCATGTATTTCTGGTAAATTAACTAAGGAGTCTTTTTCTAAAGGGAAAAGGTCTAGTGAACCACTTAGTATTGTTCACTCTGATATATGTGGCCCATTAAATGTGAAAACACATAGAGGCCTGAAATATTTCATAACATTTATAGACGATTATTCACGTTATAGATATGTATACCTAATTAGTATGAAATCAGATGCATTAGAAACATTTAAAGAATATAAAGCTGAGGTAGAAAATCAGTTAAGTAGACATATTAAAATTCTTTGAACAGATAGAGGAGGTGAATATTGCTCCGTCTTATTTTCTGAATTTTGTAAGGAGCATGGTATAATTCACCAAACAACTATGCCATATACACCACAACAAAATGATGTAACTAAAAGGAGAACTAGAAGTCTAATGGACATGGTTTGGTCCATGATGAGCCATTCAAATTTATCACCTCATTTTTGGGGTGAGGCTCAAAACACTGCAATATATATCATTAATCGTGTTCCAACTAAATTTATAGACTTGATCCCATATGAATTATGGACAGGTAGGAAACCTGACCTTATTATCTTGAAAGTTTGGGGTTCTTGGGCACGTGCTTATACCACCACAAAATAGAGATAAATTACAAAATAAAACTATAAAATGCTCTTTTATAGGTTGTTTATAAAATTCTAAAGGGTATAGATTCTATAACTATGTTACTAGATCATTAGTAGAGAATCGTGATACTCATTCTTAAAAAATATAGATGATGAAAATATTTAAATAAGCCTATTAACTTACATGAAATTGATAAAGAGAAAGGTCTGGTTGTTTTTCAGACTCCCTCTACATTTGATGAGAATGATTCAATTGAATCAAGTATACTAGATAGGCCTAAAGGAACTAGAGTCCCACCTACGACTTTAGAATAATATTATGTATTTATGAATGAAGATAATTACTCTTCAATGAGTAAAGATACAATAGAGGAACCTCGAAGCTATAGTGAAGCTATGAACTCACATGACTTAGCTGAGTGGACTCAAGCCATAGATGATGAACTTGATTATATTAAAAAAAATCAAGTCTGGGAGTTGGTTGACCTCCCTAAATATAAAAAAGCCATCGGTTGCAAATGGGTCCTAAAGAAAAAGCTTAATGCAAATGGATCTATTGATTATAAAGCTAGGTTGGTAGCTAAAGGATTTACCCAACAGGAGGGCATAAATTATGTAGAAACTTATTATCCAGTAGCCAACTTTTTATCTATTAGGATCATCCTTGCATTAATTGCATATTATGATCTAGAATCATTTCAGATGGATGTCAAAATAGCTTTCTTAAATGGATAATTAAAAGAAGATATGCACATGAAACAACCAGAAGGATATGTACTTAAAAGCCAAGAAAACAAAGTATATAAACTTACGAAATCTTTATATGGTCTAAAATAGTCTTTTAGGCAATGGTACTTTATTTTTCATAATTCAATCACTGAAATTAGCTATATAGCCCATAGGTTAGGCCATTGTGTATATGTCTGGAATAATGAGAGCAATTTTGTTATATTGTCACTATATGTGGATGATATTTTGAAAGCTGGTAATGATATTGGCATGATTAACCATACCAAATCATGACTAAGTTCTTATTCTGAGATGAAAGATATGGGAGAAACTTCATAATTATTGGGTATTAAGATAACAAGAGCTAGAAGTTCAAGTCTTCTATGTTTATCTCAAGAAAGTTATTTAAAAAGTGTTTTAAAGAGATTTAAGATGGAAAATTGCAAGCCCATACACCTATTTGTAAATGCTTGAAAGTATCAAAGAAAATATGTCTGTTAAATGATAGTGACAAAGCTAAAATGGAAAGAATTCATTATGCTCAAGTTGTAGGATGCATAAATTATACCATGATGTGTACTAGACCTGATTTGAGTCATGCATATGGTCTTGTAAGTAGATTCCAAAATAATCCTAGTATGGCTCATTAGCAAGCTCAGATATATTCTAAAAACTAAAAATTACAAGTTGTACTTTCAAGCTGACAACTTAAAGGTTGCTGGGTACTCTAATGCAGATTTTGCAAGAGACCTAGATAATAGAAAATCAACCTCATGAATTGTATTTCTCTTTGGAGGTGGATGTGTTTCTTGTTCTAGTAAGTAACAAGGTTGTGTAGCTCGGTATACTATAGAAGCTGAGTATATTGCTTATAGTATTGCTACAACTTATGCCGTCTGGATTAAACGCTTCATAAATGATTTGAAGCTGGATATAGCAGACAGACTTGTTAAATTTTTTTGTGATAATCAGGCTGCTATTTCATCAATTAGAAATGGAGCTTATAGTTCCAAGGGTAAGCACATTGAAATTGATTATCATTATATTTATGATATTATTGGAAGAATGAAATAACTGTAAGTTATTTGCCATCTTCAGATATGATTGCAGACCCTTTAACAAAGGGATTGAATGCATAAATATTTTCAAAGCTTGTAGTTTTGATGGGATTTAGAAATATTTAAGTTAGAAACTCTCAAATGGGATATTTTTTGATGTCTTGGTCATGAAAGGAAAAACCGCATTAGCGTGAAAAACTATGACATGACTTTGGATATTTTTTTTATTATAAGATGTATAACTGCACTTGCGTGAAAGCCTCATGACAAAAATATACACATAAATGTTAAATTCATTAAGTGATAAAGACTTTATGATATTTCAATATATACAAGTGAGAGATGTTGGTATGTGTGTGTGGCCATGGGGTCTTTAAACGTGTAATCATTCTCTCTCTTATAATTTAATGTTTATTACTAAAAAAATAAAAGCTTCTTAGAGAAAGAAAGTACCGTTATCTAACGGCTAGAAAGTAACCACCCACTTTCTAAGATTATAGGACCATGTTTTCTCAAAGATTTTAGGATGAAATCGAACGTTGGAGAATGACCTCCTCCATCCCTCTTTAAGAAGCCTTCGTGGCCATGGAGAGGTATACAGAAATTTACAGAGTTCTCACAGTTCTGGTAAAAGCCTAATCATTGCGATCGATAGTCTCACGACATTGCCCCTAATCCTAGGAGTGGGTCCATCTCTTCCCTCAAGTTTTTCAACAAATTATAGGTCTCCATTCAATCATATTTCAATCTTAGGATTCCATTTTTGAGGTTGATGTTGGTCTCTGGGTTGAAGATTACATCCCTAGAATTTCGACTTCTAAAAATATTCTATATAGGTTTTCCATGAACATATAACTATTACAATCAGTTCTTTTAAAAATCGGCGAGTCGCAACGGACTCGCTCGAGTCGACACGAGAATCGGTCACCCCGTGTCGATTCTTGTGTAATCTCAGGAATCACCTAGTTCTAGATGAGAATCGCCGATTTTTAACCGTATGATGTCATAAATCATGATTCTAAGCGGGCTATCACGTCACAGGTCAGCGAGTCACTGGATGAGGATGTTTTGGTAATTTAGTTTAAAAATTTGGATTACTTTGGCCCTTTTTCGTGATCATGTCATTGACACGGGTATTGAAAAGGTATTTATATCTTTCAAAGTTTGTCTGATTCTATGTGGGACTTGAGCCAAGTGATATAATGTTGAAACGTTATTCAACATAAATATGTTTATTCAAAATTATACATCGATGGGATGCCGTGGTTATCATTTGCGGTTTTTCTTGGGATGTCTTAAGTTCGAACCCTGGGGATGCTATCTTGCATTTTTATTTTTTTGTCTTCAAAAAAAGTTATCGTCTTAAAAAAAAAATAAGATGAAGAAAATAAAATCATCAAAAAAATAAAAGACAAAAAACATTATTGTCTTAAAAAAAACAAAAAAACGAAGAAATTAATATCATAACAAAACTAAAAGGAAAAAATATGTTTTACTCAAAAAAGGTAATACAACATCTTCTTCTTTTTTTTTGTAAAAAAAAAAATAATAAAACAAGTATTTCTTGACAAAAAAATAAAATAAAAGGTATAAATAATAAAAGGTACTTTGGCAGCATCATTTTCTTATTTTCTTGTAAAAAAATAAAAAGTAGTACAAAAATTACAAAAAAAAGAAATACAACATCTTCTTTTTTTTCTTGTTAAAAAAAAAAAGAAAAAGGTAATACAACAAGTATTTCTTGTTAAAAAATAAAAGGTATTTCTTAATACAACAAATATTTTTAATACAACCTAGGAATAACCGATCTAATTATAATTTTTATTTTTATAACATAGTAATCTTTAACATAAATTTAGGAATATTCGAGATTTTAGTGGCCATTTTTCATCGATTTAATCCATTGTTTATTGTAGTCTATGTACGATTATATACTTTATCCATAATAATTCTATTTTTTTTTATGTGATGCAAATTTAATGGTTAACATAAGTTCATATAGGGAAAAACATCTCAATATTTGCAAATTGATAAAAAAAATGAAAGTTAATAATGTAATATCCGTATTTCTTATTGGATTCCTTAAAAACAACATTTATAATGAATTTTTAATAATTTTCTTTAGATTTTTTTTTTAAGGTTTAATCAGACCGATTCGGCCGATTAAAAATCTGGATGGGTTTTATGGGTGCCCGATCCGAGATATTGATCCGTTTTTAAAAACTGGTTATGAGCATGTAATCTTGTTGGCCAAAATATCAGACGCAGGGAATCAACTGGTGTTTGTTACACAATGTACAACACAAAAAATACACTAAAAAAATAAAAAAAAAATTACAGTCTTAATTTCGTGTCCTTATGTAAAATAGTTTAAAAATTTTAAAAAAATTAGACAAAGTCTTGACTTTGAGTAAGGTACTGCCAAACCTCCTTGCGACTAGGATACCATTGTGACGACCTCATGTTTTTTTTTTTAAGAAACTACCCTAGTGACCACTTTATATAGTTAGCAATTCAGGGAAAGGAGATATTGTGTTAATAATAAGCGAGCTATGTATGTTTGGCAAATTAGCTAAGAAACCATTTCTCAAAGGAAAAAGGTCTAGTGAATTACTTAGTATTGTTCAATCCGATATTTGTAGCCCATTAAATGAAAAAACACATAGAGTTTTATATGTCATAACATTTATAAATGATTATTCTCGTTAGATATATATACTTAATTAGTAGAAAGTCAAATGCATTAGAAACATTTAATGAATATGAAGCTGAAGTAGAAAACCAGCTAGGGAGACAAATTTAAATTCTTATAACACATAGGGGAGGTGAATACTGCTCAAACTTATTTACCAAAATTTGTTAGGAGCATGATATAATTCACCAAATACCATGCCATATATATCACAATAAAATGCTGTAGTTAAAAGAATAAATAAAACTCTAATGGACATGGTTAGGTTTATGATAAGCCATTCAAATTTATCATCTTATTTTTGGGGTGAGGTTCTCAACAATACAAGGTACATCATTAATTGTGTTTCAACTAAATCTATAAACTTGACCCCCTATGAATTATGGACTAGTAGGAATCCTGACTTTACTACCTTGAGAGTGTAGGGTTATTAAGAATGTATGGTTATACCACCATAAAATAGAGATAAACTACAAATTAAAACTATCAAATGCTCATTTAGAAAATATAGATGATGAACATACTTTAAATATGCTTATATCTTACACGAAATTGATAAAAATAAGAGTCTCGAAGATCCTATTACTCAGTCTCTCTCTATAATTGGTGAGAGTAATTCATTTGAACCTAGTTTACCATATAGACCTAAAAGAACTAAATCCCTACCTATCACTTTAGAATAATTAATGTGTTTATGAATGAAAAAAATTATTCTCCAATGAGTGTGGATACAACAGATGAACCTCAAAGCTATAGTGGAGCTACTAGCTCACATGACTCAGCTGAGTAGACTTAAGTCATGAATGATGAACTTGATTCTCTTAAAAGGAATCATATTTGGGAGTTGGTGACCTCCCTAAAGATAAAACGCCCATTGGTTGCAAATGGGTCTTAAAGAAAAAACTTAATGCAATTGGACCCATAGATAAATTTAAAGCTAGTTTGGTAGCTAAATGATTTACCCAAAAGAATGGTATAAGATTATGTAAAAATTTATTTTTCAGTAGCAAAATTTTCATCTATTAGGATCATCCTAACATTACTAGCATATTATAATATAAAATAATGTCAAATATATGTTAAAACAACTAGAAGGATATTTAATTGAAGGCCAAGAAGAAAAAATATACAAACTTTATAAATCTTTATATGGCCTAAAACAATCTTCTAAACAATGGTACTTCATTGTCATAATACAATCACTAAAATTAGTTATGTAGCCAATAGATTAGATAATTGTATATATATTTAGAATAGTGGGAACATTTTTGCTATCTTATCATTAAAAGTAGATGATATTTTGCTAGCTAGTAATGATATTGACATGATTAATTATACCAAATCATGCTAAGTTCTCACTTTGAGATAAAAGATATGGAAGAAGTCTCATATGTATTAGGCATTAAGATAATAAGATATAGAAGTTCGAAACTCCTATGTTTATCTCAAGAAAATTGTTTAGAAAATATTTTAAAGAGATTTAATATGAAAAATTTTAAGCCCATAGATACACTTGTTTCTAAAGGCTTGAAATTGTCAAAAAAAAAAATGCCCAAATAAAATTGACAAAGCTGGAATGGAAAGAATTCCAAATGCTCAAGCTATAGGATGTATAAATTATATCATGTTATGTATATTGTGTACAAGACTTGATTTGAGTCATGCATATGGCAATGTTAGTAGATTTCAAAGTAATTCTAGGATGGTTCATTGGTAAGTCGTGAAAAGAACACTAATGTATATTCAGAAAACTAAAAATTAGTAAAATTGGTAGAAGAGTGACCAAATATTCAATGACCAAAGGGACTTATTAGACAATAATTTGATGTTAGAGATCTATTAGGTGATATTTTGATGTTAGATAGTAAAAATTACAAAGATCACTTTTCTTAATTACTATTTGTTACAAACTTTTTGAAAACAAAGTTTAATATGATATGGATTTTTGTTATTTTTATCAAAAAGAAAAATGTGGCTTATATGGGTTGCATGAAAACTTAGAATTGTATGAAACAAATAGTTGAAAAACTACTTTTAAGGAAAAAAAAACTTCTTTAAGAATATACTGTTATGTGAAAATCTTTAAGAAATATGTTAATGTGCCAAGGAAAATTGAAATTATTTAAAATTCATAAATTACAAATATGGAAGTTTTTAAACCAATTTTTTATTTTAAAACTTATGGTTTGACATAGTAAAGTTATAATCAAATCATAATATATTGCTTTCTTGCTCATAATATGTCTATATTTATATCTATATACTACATTATTAAGTCATAGTTAAAGGGTTGACACATGTCACGAAAATAAGAAGGGGTCCTAATTGTAGAGTATATGTAAGGTACATAACCTCTAAATTAAAAAGCCTAGGGTGCCTAATTCTTATCTTTAAGAAAGAGATCCTCTATCTTTAAGGGAGAAAGCCTAGGGCACCTAGTTTTTATCTTTAAGGGAGAAAGACACCCTGTCTTTAAGGGCGTGTTTGTTTTTCTGAAAGTATTCTTTCAAATTTTTAAAAAGTTCCACGTTTATTTCACATATATTATTTTATATTATAATATAATATATATTACATATACATATAATATATATTTATTATATTAAATTACATAATATTTATATTATTATATTATATATAATATATAAGATTATATTATATGTTATTATTTATTTAAATATTATTATTTATTATATTATATATAATATTTATAAAATATTATAAATAAAGAAAAATATTTTCATACCCCCTATTTTTAGGTTTCATTTCATAATAGACCCAAGGTTTTAAAACATATCTTGGGGCATAAAAATTATAGATTTTATTTCTTCTAACCCCCTGAGTTAATTTAAATATGTTTTTTTAGGCCAACAAATTTAAAAAGATATACCTTTCTAAAAGCCATCCTCTCAAACTTCTAGAGAGAGAGTGACTTCATGGAAGTGAGAGGTTATCGGGAGGAGAGAAATAGGTGTTTGAAAAAACACACGAGGAGAGAGAGAGTGAGAGAAACATAGGAGAGAGAGAGAGTGAGAGAAACACAGGAAGAAAGAGAGAAAGAGAGAAGTTTGGGACATATAAGTGAAAAGAGATAAAAGATTGGGTTTAAAAAGAGAATATCTTTATCACATTTGTTTAGGTTAAAAAATAGGTTTAAAATAGTTAAGGGTTAGAAGATATTTTTTGAATCCTTAAGTTTATCAATAAAAAAAACTTAAAAATATAAGATAGGGAGATATTTTCTCTATAAATAATATATTAAATACATATTATATATAATATAATACATGTTTATTTATATATTATATTATATTATATTATGGAAATGACCTTGTGTGTCCCTCACACACCGATGCCTCCATATGACCCCATGTACCTATCGTCAGATATTGTGGTTCTTCGAGATATGGGCAAAGTGGCCTGCTAAGCAGGTTACCCTTTCTTTTGTTGTAAACACATTTCTCTCTCTTGACAACCTGCTTCTCTCTCTAACCCTACTCACTCCTCTCACATGAGTTCGAGTGCTGAAGTGCTTGCATGCTACCAGAATGGCTAGGAAGGTGGGTTGTTGGCTTTATCGTCTCCATTTGATTTCTCTCTCTCTCTCGCAAATAAATCTGGCGTCCTTTTCTTAATTGGACTTGGGTTTCTCCCTCAAAACAAATATGGCGTCGTTCTCTTCAGGTTTTTTTTTGGACTTGGGAGTAAAGTGAGTGAATAGCCTAAGGTATTTGGGATTGAAGATTTGGGGTAGAAAGCTGTAAAGGATACATGAGATATCCTCTCAAGCTGATGATCTCTCTCTATTTAGGATAACTAGATTAGTATCTGTAACTAGCTTGATGGTCTCTCTTACTTCCTCCTCCTTTGAATTTCTCACTAGACCATTAATTAAAAAGCCCAAAGCCTCCAAATTAGGAGCCTTTTTCTTGTTAATACCGTCATTGAACCGTTCATGTGAGAACCCTAATCATCTATTTCATAAAGAAAATGGAGAAAAAACATGAATGAAAAATCTATCTAGGAACCACCCTTTTTCAATTTCTCCATTCTTACAGTAACAAGTCAACAACACATTAAATTATGACATTGGCCTTTTTCCCATCTCTTGCATCTTTGCATGCACTTAAAGAGCGTTGAACTAATCTACAGGACGATGGATTCCAAACTCATCCATCTGGCAAGTGGTTTGCTCCACCATATTAGCTCGACTATAAGAGAAAATAAGGCCATGTAAGAACTTATGTGATTTGGTATATTTTCTTCTAGTTTTTAGTAAGATTGCAATTTCAGATAAACATTGGGCTTTGGCAAGCTGCCTAATCGCTAGGTCCATCAAATACCAATCCCTAACTATGCCTGCTAGCTCAGGAGTTGAGCTTAAGATCTCAATGATTTGATTAGGGTTGCTCAAACGACAAAGCTTTGATTTTTGCCGAGTTGAAAGTGAGGGGTTTGGAGATTATTAGATTGAGAAACACAAGTGCAGTAATGGTGAGCATACACAATAGCTTCGTGTTTGGGGAAGAAAGTTAGGTTAGAGAGAGAGAGAGAGATTGCATAGATTTTAACTTTGGAAAATTGTTTCTTTACCATTTCAATTGATTTGGTTTTATTTGTTTACGGGGTGAGTAATTAACTCATACGTCATTGAGATCCGTAAAGGGATTTGACGGTGATCGAGGGTGAAGGGCTCATAGAACCAATACTCTTATATTATATAATATTTATATTATTATATTCTATATAATATACAAGATTATATCATAGGTTATTATTTATTTAAATATTATTATTTATTATATTATATATAATATTATAAAACACTGGCATTTTTTTGTTTTTTTTGACAAAATTCAATATTTATTGATAAAGCACTAGCACTTAAATGAACTCTACTTTTGTTTACTTAAGCATTACAATAGTGACTACTATACACAACACTCTATCATAGGACAAGACTCAAACTAATAGAGTCTTTTTTTTATTTCAACCTTTTCTTTCGGAGATTGAGACTCGTAGCCTGATCACTATACTATTTAAACTTGAACTTGAACACAACTGGCACTACTAGTAGTTGTTAGTTCGACACCACTGCATGAACCTCGAAGAATTCCTTTTGACTCCATTTCATCCTCCCTTTCATGGGAAAACGGACATTGTTTTGCCAAACCAAATAGCTACCGCCAGCACGCACCCACCTGATTCAGAGCCACCAAGCAAGGGACCTGATCCGTTGGAGGCACTAAAGTCTCTTGGTTCTTGAAGTGTATGGGATCGATCGCTGCATCGTATAAGGAATCTCCACCAAAGTTTATTTCTATTGAAATAAAAAGGTGAATGGGGCCGCTATCTTCAAAGACCTGCCGTAAGAATATATCAAATAAATGTTTTAAGAGTAATGATTTTATGAGACCCTCTCACACCCATGTGTGTAGGACTCCAAAGGATCACCATTAAATTTGACACAGATCTCTAGAAAAGTTATCACATAGTTGTAAAACTTGACTTTTCTAGATATCTGTATCAAATTTAATGGTGATCCTTTGGGGTCCTACACATATAGGTGTGGGAGGGTCTCATAATATCATTACTCATTTTTATAAATAATATATTAAATAAATATTATATATAATATAATACAATAATATTTAAATAAATAACAATATATATTATATACATAATATATAAATATCTTATATTATATTATAATAATACATTAATAAAATATATAAAATACATTATATTATGGGGAAATTATCGCTTATATACCTATATTTTAATAAAATTAGAAAATAAAAATAAAAAACCAAACTTTTCAAAACCTCGTCTACACCACCCTTTTTCCCAATTTTTTTACTTTCTTAGACGAAAATACCCTTTACGGTAGTTTTTTTTACTGTAATGAATATTACGATAATTTAAATACCGTAATAAGTTGAAGGAGTATTACGGTAATTAAAATACCGTAATACCTTAAAGTAGTATTACGGTAATTTAATTACCGTAATAACATTACAGTAATTTAAATACAGTAATACTCATTACGGTAATTAGAATACCATAATACCTTAAAGTAGTATTATAGTAATTTAACTACCGTAATATTGCCCAACCGCAATACAAACGATTTTCTACTCTCTTGAGTGTACTATGTATTTACCCCCTCGACAAAAATCCATGCTACCTGTATTTTCCAATCTCAAATTTTTAGGGTATAATCTCTACTTAATTTTTATATGGTTCTCAAATTTTTAGAACAAAAACACTCTTAAATAGGTATTTTTGAACGAGAGAGTAGATCCACATTGTGCTCCCATGAGAACATGGATTTTTTGAAAAGAGAGAGAGGTAGCCCTGATATTAGTTTCGGTTTGAAGCTTTTCAACCAATAGTATACTATATATTATATAATATATTTTATATTATTATATTATAAATAATATATAAATATCTTATATTGTAATAATATTATATTATAATAATACATTAATAAAATATATAAAATACATTATATCATATATATATATATATAGGGAAATGATCTAATGCAACAGTTGAATAGTAGTATAATGCAACTATACCTCAGGAAAACCATACTTTTGGCATTTGTATGACCCCAAATTTTGCACACACATTCTTTTCATTCTCATATTCAATATTATGACAAATAATTTTCAATTTGCACCCTAGATATTGTCAAAATTAGTACCCATTCAACAATGAATATCGACCATCCATTTGGTGAATTTCAAGATCTAGGCCTTAACAAATTCAAAATCATTTTTTTTCCTTTTTAGCATTATTAATCTAATGATGATAACACTATATAAAAATTTTGGGAATAAACAATCCTTCTGAGGCCTATATCTAACCATCTCAATAAAATGGACGGCTTATATTAATTGGGCTAGAATGAAAACTTTCTATAGAATTTTTTCAAAATTTTCTTCTTGTGGTTGTTCTTCAGAATGAAAAGAGTGTACATTTAAAAATTTGTGCCAAACAAATGTCTCTAGCATGGTTTTTGAAGATAGGTGCATTATACTACTATACAACCGTTGCATGAAATCATTTCTTAGTGATTTCATGCATACAATGGTTGTATAGTAATGTGATGTAACAACCTTCAAAAACTATGTTAGGACCATTTGTTTGATCTAAACTTTAAAATATACACTCTTTTCATTGTAATGAACAATTACAAAAACTAAAAATTAAAAAATAGAATCTAGAAAGTATTTTTTTAGCTCAATTAACATAAGCCGTCCATTTTGATAAGATAAAACCTTCAAACACGTAAGAGAGATATGAGAGAGAAAGAAAGAGAGACGTGAGAGAGATAAGGAGAGGCGTTTGTTTTTGTAGATAAAAATAAAGGGAAAATTACAAAACCTCCCCAGAATATACTATTTACTCAATTTACCCCCTTCTAACTTTTCTCTCTCATCTTTTTCCCTTCAACAAATTATCTTCGCAAAAACCCCCGAACGCAAAAAAAAGTAAAAGAGATACCTTTTTGTCTTCATACCCTTCTCTACGCACCTGAAGCTTTTCCCACGCGCTCCGGCACTATAGAAACACACTCTGGCACACAAGCTTTTGGAGTCAGAGCGCTCTGGCAGTCAGATCAGTCCCTCTGGTAGTAAGCCACTTCGATCCGGCGGTTTAGTACGCCACTCCGACAATACAATCTGCGCTCCGGCGACAACTACATACGCTTCGGCAATACTCTTTTGGAGCACATCGGTCCGGCGGTGTGGTAGTGCGCTCCGGCATTGTTTGATCTCGCTCCAGTAGTGGCTATTGCGATCCGACAGTCATTTCAAAGCGGTCAGCCGGCGTTGTTATTCGCTCCGGCAATAGGCAACTTGGGACCGCCAATGGAATTTTTATTGTACGTTAAAGGCATTTCTGTCCAAAAAATTACAACTTTTTGCTTTGGGGGGGTTTTTGCGAGGAAAGCTTGTTGAGGGGAAAAAAGTGTGAGAAAAAGTTTGGTTGGGGGTAAGTTGAGTGAATAGTGTATTCTTGAGGGGGTTTTGTAATTTTTCCAAAAATAAAAGTATTTTTTTTATGGAAAAAGTTTGTATAAGGTTTACCACCTTATACTGTTTAGGAAAGGTGCATCTCAAAAATCCCACAATGGAGAGTGTTTCCACATAGGAGAACCCTCCAACTGATCGTCTCACCTTGAGATAAATGGACATGAAGAAAAAAAAGAATTCCAAGTTCAAAAAATAGTACATATTGTAAAAAGTCATACGGACCGTCTGTTTTCAAGATTTTCAAGTTTTTATTGATCTATTCGATCTGTACCATTTTTAAGTTTTAAAATTTCTAACTAAAAATAAAAAGAGATTTTGAAGCCATCATGAGATTTTTGGTGCCGAAACTACATCCCTAAGTAAATCATATAGGTGCACCAGGAGGTACCTTATACAAACCTCACCCTTTATTTTTACCTACAAAATAATATTTTTGGTATTTTTGCCTACAAAAAAACGTCTCTCTTTCTCTCTCTTACGTCTCTCTTTCGTATTTTTACCTACCAAAAAAACGTCTTTCTCTCTCTCTCATGTCTCTCTTTCTTTCTCTCTCATGGACCATGGTGATTAAATACTGTTTTGGTTATTCAAAAAGGAAAAAGTTTATATAAGGTTGCAACCTTAAAATGTAGAACGGATACACCACAAAAATCGACCAAAAAAAGTAAGTTTAATGTTGAAAAGCCATGTGATTGATCATCTCGACATCGAGATGTATGACTATGAAAAATAAAAAGATTTTGAGTCTCAAAAATAGTGCATCTTACAATATATTATCTACACCGTCCATTTTCAAGATTTTTATATGTTTATAGATCTATTTGATTTTAACAATTTTTGAAATTTAAAATTTTATAATTAAATATAAAAATAAATTATGAGATAATCTTAAGAACATTTTACATCAAAATTATATATTATGATAAAATTTGAAGGTGCACTTTAGTTGGATTGTTTAAAGTTGCAACCTTATAGATACCACACCCCAAAATAAAAGTATTTTTGAATAACCAAAACGGTATTTAATCACCATGGCCCATGATATGAGAGAGAAAGAAAGAGAAAAGAGATTTTTTGGTAGGTAAAAATATGAAAGAGACGTTTTTTCGTAGGTAAAAATTCAAAAACCACACCCCAAAATAAAGTATGTTTGAATAACCAAAACAGTATTTAATCACCATGGCCCATGATATGAGAGAGAAAGAAAGAGAAAAGAGATTTTTTGGTAGGTAAATATGAAAGAGAGACGTTTTTTTGGTAGGTAAAAATTCAAAAATAAACCATGGCGTTTTTTTGGTATGTAAAATTTTTTTGGTAAGTAAAAATTGTAGAGAAAAGACATTTTTTGGTAGGTAAAAATACGAAAGAGAGACGTTTTTGGGTAGGTAAAATTTTTTTGGCTGATAAAAATTCAAAAGTACACCATGGCGTTTTTTGGTAGGTAAAAATTCAAAGGTTCCATGCAGGTCGCAGGTTTATACACCATGGCGTTTTTTGTTAGGTAAAAATTCAAAGGTTCGACGCAGGTGGCTGGGTAAAAATTCATTCAAAGGTTCGACGCAGGTGGCTAGGTAAAAATTCACAGGTTTGACGTAGGTGGCTGGGTAAAAATTCAAAAAAATTCAAAGGTTCGACGCAGGTGGCTGGGTAAAAATTCAAAAAAATTCAAAGGTTCGACGCAGGTGGCTGGGTAAAAACGGTTCGATGTAGGTGGCTAGCTCGACGTAGGTGGCTGGGTAAAATTCAAAAAAGGTTCGACGTAGGTGGCTGGGTAAAAATGGGTATGACTGAAAATGGGTAAAAATCTAGCTCGACGTAGGTGGCTGGGTAAAAATTCAAAAAAGGTTCGACGTAGGTCGCAGGGTAAAACTGGGTAAAGGGTTAAAAAACCCATGGCCCATGCAGGTCTCGAACCTGCGACCTTCGCGTTATTAGCACGACGCTCTAACCAACTGAGCTAATAGGCCAGATGTGGTTTGACTAATACTAACTAAAATATATCGCGTATATTATAAAGTCAATACGGGGTGGTAAAGTCAATACTAACTAACCGAATAGGAGATGTGGTAAATTCAATACAGTGTAGTAAACTGAACTAATAAGATGTGGTAAAGTTAATATAATAATTCAATACAATGTAGTAAACTGAACTAATTAGATGAGGTAAAGTTAATATAATGTAATCGGATGTGGTAAAGTTAATATAATGTAATAAACTCAGTGAGAAGTAAAGTAAAGAAAAGAAAAAAGATACACATAATTATTGATAAAATAGATAGACATTAATATTGTTATTAACAAAAATAGATAAACATCAATATTGAAGTAAGAGAGACCTATTATATGTCACTATATTTCTTTATTTAAACCCGAGTTAGCGGTATGCATAATTATTAACAAAATAGATAAATATGAATACTGCTATTAACAAAAATTGATAGACGTAAATATTGGAGTAAGACAGACCTACTAATGTCACTATATTTCTTTATTTAACTGTATAGAGATATCATATTTCTTTTTTAAGCCCCTCATTATCTCAAGAGAAAGAGGAGAAAGAGAGGTGTTAGGGAGAGAGAAGCTATTATTTTTAGTCAACTAATGTTGTTATTAGTTAACGAATATTGTTATTGCGATGAAAATGGAATTGAGAGATTATTTTTAGTTAACGAATATTGTTATTGCAATGAAATTGGAATTGAGAGATTATATTTGGAGCTAGCAATAATTCTTTTTTAATTTTGATTGTACTTCTTTATGATGATAGTTCTCCTCTAGCATATACAAGCCCCACGTGAATATCAAAGTTCCTCATGAAAGAGTTCTTAGATGAATTAATTTCTCCTATTTTCAAATCAAAAGGTTTGGAAACAACACGAGTAAGTTTTTCTTTTTCTTGTTTTGTTTTCTTTTTCTTTTTTTACAATTCTTCCCACTGAGCCATTCTTATTGATGAACTTGGACTGGAAATTGAGGTTTATTTTATTAGTGTAGAAACTTAGTTCTCAAATTTCGGAATATCATTGTGAAAGCCACGTTTTATGAGAAGTGAAGTTTTCCAAGTTTTTATTTTAAATTGAATAAATATTATTGAGGTTCATCATAATAAGTGATTTATAATTATGACGCCACTAACCCTTCCAACAAATACTACTATCTGTTCATTCAAGATTGACACATACACATATCAGTTCATTCAAGATTGACACATACACATATATGCATGTGCACGTGTGAATGTGTGCGTACGTCATGCTACCATATTTTATTTAAGGGAAAATTTCGTATGGAACCTAATTCGTCATATTATTTCATGGTAGACTTCTTTCTGTTTTTCTTTCAAATAGCATAAAAAGACCCCTAAAGATTTCACCATACCCACTCATCTCTTATCTCCCTCTTTTATGGACTTTCATCAGAAAAATTAGCTACCATTTCAACCGAAAGACTTTTTTAATGGGTGGAAAGGGAAATGGTAGCTAATTTTTATGAAATGGGATAAAATAGTATAAAAAGATTTGTTGAGGTTAAATTTAATGATCAACAGTCAATAAAAGAGGGAGATAAGAGATGATGAGGTACGGTAAAATCTTTAAGGGTTTTATTAGGCCTTTTGAAACAAAAACGGAAAAAGGGTATACCATGAAATAATATGAGGAATTAGGGTTTTATATAAAAAAATTTCATTATTTAAATATGAGTGTTATCCAAATTAAGGAATTGTCACTCGTGTGAATACCATGTATATTATGCTAGCATATTCTATTTTAATATGGGCGTTATCCAAATTAAGGACTTATAACTTTCTTATGGTGTGAAGGGCAGCCAATTACAATGAAAGTGCACTAAAATTTGTATCTTTATTTTAAACATAACATTTGATCCATAATAATTTTATTGGGATTTTTTTTTCTATAATAATTTGCTTTTTGTCATCTTATAGATGAATCTTTTTAAATTTTTTATTTTTTATTTTTAATATTTCCTTCTTTGAATTTAATCCGTTATTTTCGTTGGATTATCACTTTTATGCACTATTAAAGCGACATACGTGGTTTTTTCTTTAAAATATTTATAATTGAAGATTATATGTTCCTTTTCTAAATAAATTATTAGTCGGTCCTGCTATGCCTTTAAACAAAAAAAAGATACACGCGTATTTCTTTCACAAATATAATAATCTCTCTCGATGTACTAATAGGACTCTAATTGCTCAATTAGTCTCTCTCTCAAACTCCTAAATACTAAAAACGATAGGACTGAACTTGATATTAGGTCTCAAATTTTCTTAGTAATTCATACATAGATCTAACAATGGTGTAGATGTGATTTTATGCAGATTTTTTGAGATGAAGGTGATTCGGAATCGGATTCTAGCATTAGCGGTGCTGATGCAATTGGTGCTAGGAGCCGTATGTGTTGTTGGAACGTGGAAGCAAGTACAAAAATAGTACCAATTTCTTAGAGATGAAGATGATTCGGAATCGGATTCTAGCATTAGCGGTGATGATGCAATTGGTACTACGAGCGTTGTTGGAATGTGGAAACAAGTACAAAAATATTGTCCTAACTTTTTAGAGATGAAGATGATTCGGAATCGGATTCTAGCAGTAGAAGTGACGATGCATTTGCTACTAGGAGCCGTATGTGTTGTTGGAACTGGTACTAGGAACCGTATGTGTTGTTGGAATGTGGAAACAAGCACAACAAAATGGTTTCAAGACTCGAAATGCGCAACTTGATGCGAGCCCTGGCTCCATGTAATGTGCAAATAAAATACTTTCAAACAATAGCATAAGAATTGACCATCATCCTCCACCACTGCGAACGGTTATGGTATTTTGCTATGATGTTTGAGCAAGTCTTCCATTCATACTGCTTTGTCAATCATTTTGGCAAATATGGAGGGACATGCTGCATTGACATGCATTGATAATTCGCGGTGCATTCTTTCTACACAGTATTCTACTTCTTAAAGTTCGCTCACTAGAGTGGCCAAATTTATAGCCAAGTTGTGCCACCTTCTGATGTACTCGATCACTAGCTCCTGTGGCCTTTCCCTTAAATCAAGAACTCATGAAACTGCACATTCCTTTCTATGTCATAGAAGCGCTTGAGGAACTCTCTCTCCATTTGTTCCCATGATGAAATTGATCCTGGTGGTAATCGAGAGTACCACTTGAATGCGGCTCCTGTAAGAGTCCCCATAAATTGTTGGAGCAAGAGATGCTCATTGTTTGCGGTATTGCCACAAGCAGAAACGAAGTGAGCTACATACTGTTGGATGAGCCGGTGCCATCGTATTTGGGGAAATCAAGTCTTTGGTAGCCTGGTGAGAATGAAATTTAGTCAACATAATCCGGGTAAGGTTTTCGATAGTGATTCAACTCTTCTACTATTGGGATATTGTATCTCTTCAATGCTTCAACTACTATGCGTTTCACTAGTTCCTCATCCACAACCTAGGTTGATGAAGAAGAGACTGGGAGTGAGGGAGGTATGAGTGGGAACATCTCTTCTTTTGGTATAATCATTTTAATGGGTTGACATGGTGATCGGGAGGCGGTAAAGAGGATTTGGTGTGCCAAGGGAGTATGCTCAACCTCATGGGACACCAACATCTCTTGACGCGTGGTTTCCATCATTGTCCTCATCTCGGCTTGCAATTGTCTTAATGTGGCCTTAATGAATCCGGGTAATTGCATCCAGATTCATCCGGGAAGATGCAATGAGGCTCTCAACCATTTGAAGCAATTTAGCGATACTGACTTGCTCTTATTTGATCTGGGGAGCCAAGATGTCAGTGAAGACTGTAGGTGAAGATGGTGGGTCATTCTCTTGCAACATGGTGGTGAAACCAATCTCCTCTTGGTTCATAACTTACGCCATACGGAGGACACTTTGCTTAAGTGAGTATATGATGGCCTCTTTAGAGGGGGCCACATCATTCTTTTCTGCATGCTCCATAATTTCCTCTGGCTCATGAGCTTCCCTGAGCTCAGATTGAGCTGTCTTAGGCTCCGACCTCATGACATGCTTGGACCTAGTTGTTGCTTTGGGTGCCCTGACTTGCGATGGGCTCGAGTGGAGATTCTTTGAGGAACTGAACTACAATAAGCTCAAGCAAAGCAAGTTTTGGCTCAGGGGCTTGAACGGGTAGTGGCTTAGCTTGTCTAGATTTTATGGGCTTATCAATGTAAGACTGGCTCTTTGCCCCATTTGTAGGCTCTTCTTTAACTCGAGCCAGGCTTTGGACCTTGTAAATCACTGGCCCCACTATGCCTCAAGCGACCTCTTTGACTTGTACCTTGTGGTAGGCTTCTTCGACCTCACTAGAGCCAAGGGTAGCTGTAAAAATCGAGCTTTTCCCAGCCATGAAGATGCGGCAGGAAAAGTCTGATGGAGAAGGAGCACGTGCGGCTATGAGATGGTGTTACCGCTGAGGGTGTTACCGCCGCGGGTGTTACCACCGCGAGTGTTACCACCGTGGGTGTTACCGCCACGGTGTTTCCGCCGTGGGTGTTACTGCCGTGAGTGTTAGAAATAGAGTGAGAATAGACCGCTGGGACTGTTGGAGTAGGGTAGGTTATGAGATACTTCCTTTTCTTTTCCCTCTTCTTCTTTTTGTCTTCCCCCTTTAAATACATGGATGTACTCCTTGTGCCACTTGGAGGTGGCTTGCTGCCACCTCACCTCCCTCCTTGTGCTACTTGGAGGTGGCTTATTGCCACTTCACCTCCCCCTTCTCTTTACCCACATATCAACCCAGCTCTCTATCACTCTCTCTCTCTCTGTCTCTCTCTCTCTTTCTCTTTCTCTCTCTCTCTCTCTCTCTCTCTCTCTCTCTCTCTCTCACACACACACACACACACACACAGAGCCTTTGAAGCCTTTGCTAGGAATTGGAAAAAAGAGGACTATAAGAAGGACTTCTGTTGGAAGAAAGCATTGTTGAACTAGGTAAGTGGGTCTAATCGCCACTGCTTCCATAATTTTGCTGAAGTATGAAACTAAAAAGGAATGATAAGAATGAATTGAAAGTGGGAGGTGATTGTATATACACTGCTTTCACAGTTTTGATGTCTCATTTCATAATGAACCTTAGTATTAAACATGAATCAATTGCCCACAAAACACCTATAGAAGAGTGTTTATATGTGTCTAAATCAAGTTGGAACAAATTTTGTGACATTGTCTACTATGAATTGAAAGCTATGAAGTATGTTTATGAAGCATGTCATGTGCCACTGTGAAATTTTCAAAAACATTCATATTTTTGTACCAAGCATTTGAGTAGACAAATGACGTCCAAATGACCTCCAATTACTGCCATTAGAAAGATGCATGAGTCTATTACAATCTTCATGTTTAAACCGTGTTAAGATTCCTAATGAATGAAACGTTATATCCTAATATGTATAGACATATCACTATAAATAGACTGCACTGAGTTTCATCACTGTCACTACTGTTGCCATAGGTTTTTACTAACCAAATGAAATCCAATTTTTCTTAAGCCATAGTCAATTGAAAGACCTCTGAGTGGGCTTAAAGTTGCATGTAGAATTCATTTCAAAATTCCTCCTAGATTGAAAGTTATGAATTATTTGTGAAGGCATTAGAAATCATTTCGAAATTCCTCCTAGGTTGAAAGTTATGAAATTATTTGTGAAGGCATGTTACTGTGAACAGATTTTACAAAAATTCAGAACTATCACTTTGGTTGTCACATACTTTTGAATGACCAAATGGAGCCCAAATGCTTTCAAATTGCTATTGTTCGGAAGATACATGTTTTTACTCGAATTTTGGTTTTGTAATCACTTTAAAATTCGTTATGAATTGAAAGTTACGACTGTGTTAAGTAGGACATGTCACTGTCTCAACTGCACAACAGAGTTCAGATATAATGTTTCCACTCTAATGAGCTTTTGAAGGGTCAAAAAGGTCCAAACGCTTTCCAACCACCTCCATTTGATAGATGTGTCTAGTGTAAAATTTGATTTGGATCTGTCTCCGAATTCCCATTGGATCGAAAGTTACGACTTCGTTTATGATCGGACATCACTTTCTGAAATTGCAAGAAATGTGAATTGTGAGACTGAAATGTGACACTATGATACTGAAAATGTGATACTGTGATACTGCTACTGTCATATTGTGATACTGATATTATCATATTGTGATATTGATACTTTCATACTATGATACTGATACTGTCATACTGTGATACTGATATTGTAATATTGTGCTATTAATACTGTCATACGGTGATACTGAAACTGTGACACTAACCACTACGCAATGGGACACCCATTGGTAATGGGTACTGTGATACTGTTTTATATTGTGTTATACTGTGACACTGACCACTACGCAATTGGACACCCATTGATAGTTGGATACTATTATGCTAGCAATTGATTGACTTTACCTCAACCTAAATGATAGGATTGGGGTCGGGAGGTGGAATTGGATAATAGGGTGAGTCGTTCCCCCCCAAATGTTATGGGCACTATGCATTGGGACACCCAATGGTAGTGTAACGCTCTCTCGCCAAAAGGGCATAAGGAGAGGGTTGTGTCTTGCAAGGCCATTGCCTATCGAAAACCCCAAAGGGCGCTGGGAATGTGTGTGTGTGTGTATGTGAGGAGCTTACGAAGTGGGACCCCCATTTGTCATTGTCCTCGCTACTGAACGAGGTTAAAGGTTCCAAGCTATAAGATTGACTTGACCTGATTGGTCGAACTTCTATTTCAAGAGTAGGCTTCTCTAGCTTTTACTGTGTGAAACTGTGATCTGTCAACTTTATTGTTATGTTTAAGATGAAATGATTTATGACTTATGCACTGTATGTTCTTGATAATTTAACTGCATTTATTCTTATACTGTTAAAGTATTGAAGGGCATAATAGAGGAAATTTTCTTGATATCTCTGTAAATTAGTAAACACTATCATCTCCTATCATCGTTTATAAAGTTGGAATGCAATGGTGTAGATCTGCTTACTAGGCTGATGGCTCATTCCATTTCATTCCCATGATTGAGCAGTTGATCTGTGTGTTGGGCGGGTGAAGCTTGAAGTCCAGTAGAGTTGCTCTTAGAAGCTTTTCATAGTATGTATTTGGTGGTTATGCCACTATGATGTTTCATGTAACTCAGTAATTTTTGTGGGTCAGTAATGCCTTAAATCGATTGTAAAGAATTTTGGTGAATGAATGTGTAAATGGATATCACTTTGCTTTGAATTTAAGTATTGTTTTGATGAATGGATTCTAGTTTTATTTTGTGGTTTGCTCTTGATTTCGTCTCTATATGCGTTGAGCCACTCCCACCTGAGTGGCGTTCGCCACCTCATGTCGCAGTCTCGCACTCTGCAGCCCTC
This sequence comes from Amborella trichopoda, assembly GCF_054954075.1. Taxonomy (NCBI): domain Eukaryota; kingdom Viridiplantae; phylum Streptophyta; class Magnoliopsida; order Amborellales; family Amborellaceae; genus Amborella; species Amborella trichopoda. The sequence goes on from NC_142342.1 coordinate 31,916,899, forward strand.
TGGTATGTACGGTGTAGGGGACGGGGTCGTGACAATTTATGGTATATGAGCGGCCAGGATAGGATTCTTGGCCTAGTAACTAGGTGCTTGTGTTTTAGGTCCAAGATGACGAGGACGCATGCCAACAATACCAGTTCCAACAACAAGAACACCAAAGCCTTCGATGAATTCCCAGGACTCTAGGGGCTATGACACAAATGATGAGGGAATCGATGCCGGCCCCGTCCACCCCTGCCCCATAGCAAAATAATAGTGGGTTGATAGAAAGATTCAGGAGGCTGGCACCTCCAACCTTTGTGGGGCATTGGGGAGTAAAGGAAGCTGAGAGATGGAGAAGGCAGGTAGAAAAGATCTTTGCAGTCCTAAACTATAGAGATGAATAGAAAGTGAGGTTGGTACCTTCATGCTTGAAGGAGAAGCTGAGCATTGGTGGAGCTCGAGGAAGTAGTCTCGGGAGAGGACAAGAACTGTAACCACTTGGGAGAATTTTCTAGAAGCATTTTATGATAAATATTTTCCTGACTTGGAGAGAGAAAGAAAAGAGGTGGAATTCATAGAGCTGCAGTAGGGAAAGATGTCTGTGGAGCAGTACGGAGCAAAATTTGCTGAGCTTTCAAGATTCGTGACGCATATTATTGATACTGAGGCTCAAAAAGTAAGTAAATTTGAGAGGGGCCTTTTATCCGATATATGAGGAAGGGTAATTTCAGCAAACCTCAAGACTTCTCCCCACTGGTGGATCTTGCCCTGAAAATAGAAAAAGATTGTGAAGATTTTTGTTTGAGGAAGAAAGGGAGATATGCCCTTCTTCTTTGCTTGATTCTTCAACCCTTCCTCTCTCTCAAAATCTCTCTCTGAGCTCGCCATGAAGTGCCCAGATTTTGGGGCTTTCAATGAAGAGCTCAGACTTTGCAATACCAGTAAATGACATAGCAAGTAGATAAGAAAGATGGTTGCTCAAAGGCTGAATTCTTAAACGTTAGAGACACTAAATCTTTCGCTTCCAAAAAGTATAAGCCTTGTCCTACTCCAAAAGAATCAGGAAGGAGACTCAGGCCAATCCAAAGACCGGCTCGGCCCAAGCTCCTGAAGTATCTCAGGCCACCACTGGTTCCCTATTCAAACTCACCTACCCCCATTCAAACACCACCTCCACTTCTAAAATATCCAAGACCACCCCTGGTTCCTTACTCAAATTCTTTGCCTTCTTTCTTCAAAACTCCTGAGCTATCACAACCTTCATCTCACCCTATCTTACTAACACCCACTCTGGTTGCACAACTCAGCTAGCCTTCTCTCCCTACTCCCATAACTACAGCCGACCCTACCTTGGAGATTGTAGCAAACCCTACCTCTCAAAAAACCACCCCATCACCACTTGTCCCTCCAAAACCAGTGGTGAACCAAGGAGTCGTTATTCCTAAAGCCGACGAAGTCAAGTATATTTAGTTGGACATCTGAGGAAACTTCCAGCTTTCTTGAGTGTCTATGATGCTCTCATGCTTTCACAGGACTTATACAAGCTTTCTCAAGGCTTGAAGTATATGAGATTAAGGTTGAACAAATTGAGGTAGACCCTACAATACTTAATTGTTGCGTGACTATCACATTTTCTGATGACGACCTTCAGTTGGGTGAGAGGTTTCACAATCGGTTCCTCTTTGTAACTGGCGAGCTGCATGCCTGCCAAATTAACTGGATCATGCTTGATAGGGGATCACCAGTGAACCTTATTCGTAGAAGGATTCTCACATGAATCGGGATAGGCATTGAACAACTTGAGCCGACGAATGTGACAGTTCAATGATTTATTCCGTCAGGTGAGAAACCAGCTGGTGTCATCTTCCTTAAGCTCAAAATTGAGGACGTGAACGCTTCCACTTTATTCCATGTCATTGATAAGGACACTTCTTACAATATTCTTTTGGGGCGTCCCTGGTTACATAATCATAGGGTAGTTCCGTTTACCCTCCATCAGTGATTCAAGTGGGATGGAAGGCCACACATGGTCTATGCTGATAAGAAACTGTTTCCCATTACCGAGTCACTATGTTGATGCCAGTACGCTCTAAAGAGATCATGTTGCCTGTGAAGACCTTCACAAACCCAAAGTTGATAGAGACTGCCCAAACCTCTCACGAAGATGTGGAAGACATAGCGGGATCACTTAATCTCATGCTTCGAGAAGAAAGGAGATATGGAAAAGTGATTCCCTTAACCCCGGTTGACATAAATCTTTGTACTTCACCAAAAGAAGTAACTCCTGCAAGTTGAAAAGAGGAAGTTTCATCTCCTATCGGGCATTCATAAGGATCCACTCCAGTGGTAGCTCTGGTTGGGGAGGGGAGCAATTGATTCAAACTCTCCCTAACACCAATAGTCACTTATGCTCATGGTGACATGAAGGTGCTGCATATCCCCATTCCCTTCTTAAAAGCGGAGGCAACACGTCAGGCTGAAAGAGACCAAAAATTCTTGTACATTCCAGTCTATCTGACAGAGGAGAATGATAACTACTTTAGTCCCCAGTTCAGCTATGCCCAAACTCAGTATAAGGTATTACAAATACCAGAGGTTCTGCACATTGAGAAAGAAAATTCTCATTCCCTGCCTCAAATCCCTCTTCAGCAACACCAGCTCAAATCTTGCAAGTCCTTGAGGTTTTGCATATCCCAATCCCCAAACGGGAGGAAGGTAATGCTTACCCCGCTTCTTCACCTCTTTACCCACAAGATCACTTCAAAGTCTTGCAAATATCGGAGGTTTTGCATATCCCAGTCCTCGAAAGGGAGAAGGATAGTGCTTGCCTCACAGACCAGGCTAGCTACAAGCAAGACTCTCAAAAGACGATGTGTTTCCCAGCCCTTGTTGTGGAAACTCGAGCTACCCATCAGAATATGACGAGAAGTCCATCATCTTCTCCTTCTCGTGACTTCATCAACACTCCTGCACATCAATATGAAGCTCAAAGACAAGCTACTATAGTTGAATTGAAAGAACAGGTACATGATCTGCTCAATCAAGTTGAAATCATAATAAAAGGAAAAGCCAAGATGAAGGAAGTGACGCCTCCAAAGCCTATTTCCACTCCTCTACCCAGTTTCACTCTAGAAACTCGAGGCACGAACATTAAAGAGAAGCCTCGAAGTAATCCCTATGTAGATGCTGTAGTTATGCCATATTGGGACCCTTTGCAGTTATTGAGACCACAACAGCTCAACACACTAAAACGTAGGCCTTGGTTACCAGGGCATGTTAGCTTACCCCCATGGCCGCTCTTCACCGACCAACCTCTCACGTGATAGCATCTCAAGAATTGTCACCATCTCCCTCTAAACCAATTACTGAAGAGATCATTTCTCAAGAACATCTAGAAGAAGAAGAAGTTCCCCAAACTTCTCAAGAACCTAAAGGTTTGGGAATGGAAAAGGTGAAAGAGGAATCCACACCCATGAAATCAGAAGTTGAAGTATTTGAAGTGAATGAACAGACTTCTGATCCCATACTTCTTGATGAAGAAGAAATAGAAGAAGCTTCGGAGGTCCTAGACGATGGTGGTCAAGCTACGATTGATGATTTGGAGGAGGTAAATTTGGGTGATGAAGCTGACCCAAGATCCAGTTCTATTTCTGCCATTATGCCCCTCAAAGAGAAGAAGGAGTATGATGAATTCTTACAAGCCAACCGAGGCATCCTTACTTTGGTATTATCAAATAATGCCTGGTCTCGACCCATCCTACATGATGTGAAATTACATTGCACAACAGTCCAAGCTGCACAACCTTAAACTGCATGGCAACTGTCCAAGTTATACGACCTTAAACGATAGCACACGTCCTAGCCGCATGACTTTAAACTGCTTCAAACAATGGTCCAAGCTATACGACCCTAAACTATAAGCATACGTCCTAGTGGCATGACGTTAAACTGCATCACATACGGTCTTGAAGGCATGACCGTAAAATTGCCAAGGCATGACCCTAAAAACTGCCTTCGCTCGGTCTTGGTGGATGACCTTAAAACATCCCGATTCTATGATCATGAAGGCATGACCCTAAAACTTCCTTCGCTCGATCTTGGTGGATGACCTTAAAACACACTGACTCTATGGTCTAGAAGGCATGACCCTAAAACTACCTTCACTTGGTCTTGGTGGGTAGCCATAAAATACATCAACTCTATGAACACGGTGGCATGACCTTAAAACTGCTTCCATAAGAAAGATGGACACCACGAAAACCCGCAAGGGTGTCATGAGTAAGAGCGTTAAAGAAAAGAAAAAAGAGAAAGAAAAAATGGCAAAAATGCTGTAGAAGCCATAGGCAAAAGAGCCATAAAAAAATGAATACGGGGTTCTTCTGAAAACCAGAAATGACACATACCCCAAGGGCTTGGATGAAAACCCGAGAGGGCACTCAAGTCACATATACCGGAGAGCACGCATGTCTTTGTGCAAAGAAAATCTCCAGGCTCACCTCTCACCCCTTTCGAAGGAGACAATGGTTGATCGCAAGAGAGGGAAGAAAAAGAGCAAACCATGAAGAAGAAGCATATAAGTCAGTGACAAAAATAAAGAGAGCAGTCATTTCATGGAAAAGTCAAGGTTACAGGTTACAGATTTACAGTCTCAAGATACAGAATAAGAGCAAAAGTATTCTTATGAGACTAGTCAAAGAAGCGGAAAGAAAGTCACATGTTATAACCTGGGACTTTGTAAAAGATGAAGGCAGAAGGTAACTAGGTCGGACACCCTCAAAGATCTCTAAGCACCTCACGAAACACCTCCATCCATCATTACTTATGGGATGCTTGCATACGATCTTCTATTTTTGCCACCTTTAAGCTAAGATGTTCAGCAATTGCTTGCGCTTCGTTTACAAAGACACCAAGCTTGCTCAACTTCACTTGATGAAACTAGTTCTCCTCATAACGTTGGGCTAATTCTGACCATTTCTCACTCTCTGTGCATCGTTGATAAAATTTGGCCCATCTGTCATTATGGCAGTGAGGTGATATAGCTATATCCTCCATCAACAGTCGTAGCCCTGACGTGCGATTTCTAGTACGGGTTGTGAAGTCAAATACCTGAGCCAAAACAACTTTCTCCTCACAAGCATGCTGGATTTTTGGGCTACAAATTTGAACAAGTGGCTTCTTCAAAAGAGACTGTGCATCATTGCTTAGCTCTTGATGTGGCAATTCTGCCTTATCTACAAAACAAGTAGAGAAGAGCACCATAAATTTTGCAAACATTTTGACAGTATCTCCCCTATATGCTAAGGGTCGGCAAAGAAGGTGTTTGGCTAATCCAAAGCACCCGGGAGATTCTAAGAAGTCAGGAGTCCGAGGACCAAATGCCCATCGCGACAAAGAGATGCTAAAGAGCTCCCTTTTCCTATTACAGAAATGCTCAGCTCAATCAAGAAAAACCCATGACACCCCGTCATGTATCAAAGATCACAAGATCTACAAAATTGTGATAGGATTTTCTTGACGAACAACAATATGTTGCAATAAACCTGCCACTGCTCACATGGCAGACAATGCAATTGTGCATCAAAAGACACAATGGAGTGGCCATGCTCAATGACACCTGAACTCATAAGCAAAGGGGTGCTCGTAATGAGTCATACGACAAGGATGATGCTCATCCAAAAGGCTCAAATGCTGGCCTATGAAAGGCGTGACAGTCAGTCACTGACACAACACTGTGGAAGACAGTGCCTTAATAAAAAATGCTCATATGCATTAGACAAGAAAAGATGGTGCCTTGGCAAGCTTAGACATTGCTCAATCACAGTGATGAGCACAATCAACATGGTGTTTTCCAATTTCGGGATGCTTTTCAAATGCTCATAGTTTACTCGTTTTGAGTTGAAACAAGCTTAAATTTGGACACAAGCTAGGACTCAATGACACAGTCATTTTTTCATATGTCACACATCATGAAATGGCCCAAAACTATAGAATTTTCAGAGAGAAAATGAGCTCGAAAGCTTAAAAAGGAGATTTCATACAAGGAGACATCCCAAACTTCGTGAAGTCATAACTTGAGATCCTGATGTCAGATCGTCACAAATATAGGTCCGTTGCGACCGTATCGCGAAGGGCTATGATTTGGTATAGTTTTTTGAAACAATTGGAGGATGAATAGTTCAAATTTTGAGGTTGAAAAATGCAGTATTTTCCAGTTGTCGAAATTCCATTTTCCAGCGACTTCTCAAATTTGAAATATGCTCAAACGGCAACCAAATCAGACAAAATTTAGTGCAAAACGATTGTGACGATGTCCTCTTTAATTTGTGATCAAAACTAGGACACAGAACGTCATGAATTGCACCAGATGGGTGGTCAAAGTTTATGGACTTGGAGGGGTTTTTGGTCCTTCATGAAAAGTCTGTTTCAAGACGTTCAAAGTGCATCAAAATGTTTGTTACAGATCAAGCATCGATTCTATGATAATTGTCCACCCGAATTATCATCGCACGCGTCCGAAAAAGCTTCTGAAGTCTAGCCATCGTAATAAGCCCCTCATGGAGGGATGGTTTTGTCATTTGCTCAAAATATCTAAGGGGTATTTTGGTTATTATGTCTAAAAACGGGATTTTATTTTACTTCCATTTAATTGTATTTTTCCACAATTTGCATACTTTTTTAGCATTCACCCTTGTTTAGTGGTTGCTCTATATAAGGAAACCCAAGTCATTTGTAATGGGGTAAAAAGGCTTGATCATTTTATGAAACCTTGAGCATTTGAGTGCAATTTCTTAGTTTATTTATTTTTCTTTGCTTCTAAGTTCTAGATCAAGTGAAGAGGAGAGATAATTTTTTGGTTGAGAGAAACTACCCCTTACACCCCAAGCTCATTCTCTCTCTTCTCCCCTCCCTCTTTTCTTTCTTTCTCTCTCTACCCCACTTTTCCGACACGTACGCACCCGAGCCGCAGCAACCTGTGGCCACATCTCCCCCTTTTCTCTCTTATTTCTTTCTCTCTCTACCCCATTTTCTCTACACGCACACACAGCCGCAGAAACGTGCGACCCCATCTCCCCCTTTTCCCTCTTCTTTCTTCTCTCCCCTCTCCTTCCCACTCCCCACTTCTTTCTTCTCTCCCTCTCCTTCCCACGCCCTCCCAAAGCCAACTTCATTGCATTTCCCCATTCCCACTTTCCTTTATTGTGTTGTATGCCAGGGCCGCAGCAACCCATGGCCTCATCAACTTTACTACGTTACCTGGGGCCGCAGCAACCCGCGGCCCCTACTTTCTTCTCTCGTTTTGCTTCTGTTCCCTATCCTTTCATAACCCATGGTGGTGCCTAAGGGCGGGTCTAGGAAACCTCCCACACCATCCTTTTTTTTTCCCTCTCCTTATCTCTTATCTGTTGATAAACCCGGAGCCGTGCTTGACAGTGGCTCCAGCAAACCTCCCACGCAACTCTTTCTTCCCCCTTTCTCTCTTAAAAACTCTCTCTCCTATACGTACTTATCTCCCTCTCCCTCCGCCCTCCACGCAAATTTTTTATCCCCATCTCAATCTCTTAAATCTCTCTCTCCTACACGTACGTATCTCCCTCTTTCTCTCTCTCCTCCATGCAACTCTTTTCTCCCCCTTTTTCTCCCAAACTCTCTCTCTTACATGCACTTCTCAACTCTCTCACTCTCTTCTTATAAACTGCACCTTTCTCCCTAAATTTTCTCTCTCTCTTACACACACTTCTGAACTCTCTCACTCTCTTCTTATAAACTGCACCTCTCTCCCTGAATTTTCTCTCTTTCTCTCCAAATCTCACCCCCTCTCTTGATCCATCACGTCACTATTTTCTCTCCTTCTCATTATCCCATGCACTACAAATCTCTCAATTCTCCCAAGCGTTTCTATCTCTTTCAAGTTTCCCAATAAATCATCTTTATCTCTTTTAGCTTTCCCTATCCTTTGAATTTCTCTCCTCTCCCTCATGTATTTCTCTCTTTTTTCCCTCACATACTTCTCTCCCCTCTTCCTCACGCCACATTTCTCTCATTCTCTCTCTCAAGCCTCTCTTTTTTACACGTAAACCTCACACACACTCACTCATAAACTTGCATCACACACACTCACATACTTACATTACACACTCTCACTCATACACTCATACTCACTCACACACTCACAATCACACACACTCACGCTCACACTCTCACAATCACACATGCTTGTATCACACACTCTTACAATCACAGACACTCTCACTCTCACCCTCACACTCAGATATCACACACTCTCACCCTCACACTCACACTTACACTCATACTCACACTCACACACTGGCATACCACACACTCCTATCTCCACTCTCTTAGGCACCCCTTTTACACACTTTCACTCACACTTCACCCATTTGCACCTACATTATCTTGAATATGCATCCATTACCCCTCTAACCCTTAGTTTAGACTCCAAATTTATCATATTACCAATAGGAGGAGACCCCAAAAAGTATACCTTGCAGGCCATTTTTAGTGTGTGGATCTAAGTGCAGCACAAAAAAACAAGGGAGCCAAATTCAAACCACGTTGCAAGGACAACCGGAGGGCTCTCGAGATGATCTAAGATGGCGAATTGCCCCGATGCATCCCTTGAACCCAACACAATAAGGTAGGTGCTCAAGCCCTTCATTGTCGATTAGAATCACTCTCTTTGTTGGTTCCTATCCACACCACAAGCACATGTGCGTACACGTGCATGGGCCCCATAGTTGTTTGAGAGAGGATTCCTCCGATCGGGTCACACCCATATCTGTGCCGACCCAGTACGACGAGAAATTAGGCCCAACCAACTGGCGACTCCATTGGGGAAAATTGTCTTTAGGGTTTCTCAAAATTGGTTGGCTTGATCCAAGGTTGTACCGGACTTAGAAAGCTCATGGCTTGAAATCAGAAGTCTTGAATAAGGGGCTAATGAGCTCAGGGTTATGGGCTTCACTTTGGCCAAAGGTTACCCACTGAGGGGTCAGTGTGTGCAGCTAGTACAGGGAGTGGCTCGCTTGTCTTCCAAGTGTTATCATGCACAAGAGTGTGCTAAGCCCATGGCTAATCCAAAGGCTTGTGTGGGTCTGCGAATGAATCCATGTGTTTAAATGCATAAGAGGAGAAATGACAATGGACTCAATAGATAGGAGCTCAGGTTTAAGTGCGGACCTGAACCTTTAACCAATGAGAGGGAAATAAGATGAATTTGATAGGGCCACACGTATGTGTGTGCCCAAGAGTGCTTGACAGTTCGAGACAGAAGAATAGAAAATGTTTGAACGGAGCCGTGAGTTTGTGCGTGCCCATGAACTTGCATGGGGAGTTGAGAGAGAGAGAAAACTTCTTTTTTTCGATGGGGCTGCGCGTTTATGCGTGCCCGAGCTCTCATGAGGAGTTGAAGGAGAGATGGAGTATTTTGATGGGGCTGTGCGATCGCGCATGCCTGGGATTACATGAGAAGTCAGGACGAGAAGAGAACCAGTAACAACCTGGTCCTGCTAGTACCCAAGACACTGCCAGACCACTGAAATATTACAAAATAAGCCTAAAACTGAGCAACCTCTGAAAAGTATTGGAACAGCTTCAAAAGGCATGAAAATGATAATTTGAGATAACGAATAATGGTCACAAATTTTCGTCGCATTCCGATATGTTTTTATATGATCAGGATGAAACTCGGTTCATAAATCCTATTCCTATCATGTTAAAAAGGAACCATCTAATTATAGCCCTATTTTAGGGCTACAAAACAGTACCAGACCACTGCCATTAGATCTGGAACGTCGAAAAGCTCTCAGGGACCAAATTTGGGCTCAATTGGACATTTCAAGACTATTATAGGGCCAACTTACCATAAATGGTAGGTTTTACACTATTGCAGTGCAGCCTCGGTGAACCAGTATCCATATGGAAACTGTGTTTTCCCATTTTGAGATGATTTTCAAATGCTCATAACTTGCTCGTTTTGAGTCGAAATAAACTCAAATTTGGATACGAGCTAAGTCTCGACGACTTGGTCGTTTTGACATATGGCACAGATTGTGAGATGGCCCGAGACGAGAGAATTTCTCGAGAAAAGATGAGCCTGAAACAATGAAAATCAGAATTTTAAACAAGAAGACATCCTAAACTTCGTGAAGTCATAACTTGAGATCGGTGTGTTGGATCGTCGCAAATTTGGGTTTGTTGCGACCATATCGCAAAGGGCTACAATAGGGTATAATTTTTATATACAATTGAAGGCCGGATAGTGCCAATATTGAGGCTGAAAAGGAAAAATTTTTCGGTTGCCTGAATCCTTTTGTCCGGTGAATTCCCAAATTTGGAATATGCTCAAATGAAAACCAAATCGGATAAAATTTGGTGCAAAAAAATTGTGACAATGTGCTCTTTAATTCATGATCAAATGAAGACTCGGAACATCGTGAATCACATCGGATTGATGGTCGAACTTTATGGACTTGGCCGAATTTTCAGTCCTTCATGAAAAGTCCATTTCAATATGATCAAAGGGCATTTTTCGTGATAGATCAAACATTGATTCTACGACGATTGATCGTCCGAATTGTCACCGCACGCATCTGAAAAAGCTCCCGAAGTCTAGCCATGGAGAGAGGCCCCTCATGGAGGGATGGTTTTTGTCATTTACTTAAAAGAATGTAGGGGTATTTTGGTCATTATGTCCAAAAAAGGGATTTTATTTTAATTCCATTTAAGTGTAATTTTCCACAATTTGGATACTTTTTGAGCATTCCACCCTTGATTAGTGGTTTCTCTATATAAGGAAACCCAAGTCATTTGTAAACAGTTGAAGAAAGTTGAGATAAATTGAAGAAGGCTTGATCATTTGTTGCATTTGCTTATTATTTTTGGGCTTTTGTTTCTAAGTGTGTGTGTGATCAAGCGGTGAGGAGAGAAAAAACTTTTCTACATAGAAAAACTATCCCTCCACTCTCTTCTTTCCTCTCTCTTTCTTTCTTCTTTCTCTCTCTAACCTCTTCTTCCCTGTGCAACAACCTAGAGCCACAGTCCCGTCTTTCATCCTGTTCTCTCTTCTCTTTGTTGTGCAGCACCTTAGCCCGAAGCTGCAGTCCCTGCGGCCTTGTCTCTTCTCCCTTTCTCCCTTCTGCTAGTCCCAGCATGCGCGTAAGTCCCAGAGCCGTCGTCTCCACGACCTCGTGTCTCTTGCTCGTCTTTGTGTGCATGCTCACCCCAAAGCCACCGTCTCTGCGCCCCCATCTCTCCTGCTCATCTACGCATGAATGCTCACCCCAGAGCCACCATCTCTGCAGCCCCATCTCTTCTGCTTGTCTTTGCATGCACGCTCACCCCATAGCTGATGTCTCTCTTGCTCATCTATGCCTGCACGCTCACCCCAGAGCCGCCGTCTCTGCGACCCCGTCTCTCTCTCATCTTCGGGTGCGCGTTCATCACGAAGCCGCAATCATATCGGCCCCGTCTCATTTTCGTCTCCACATGCATGTTACCCTCGGAGCCGCCGTCTCTACGGACCCGTCTCTTTCTCATAATTGTGTACCTGTGAACCTCGGAGCCGCAATCCTCACGGCCCCGTCTCTCTCTCTCAGCCAGCCGCCATAATGCGTGCTTCCATCCTTTCTTCCTATTCTTCGTCCTACTGCACATGAGTCCCTAACTACTTGCAACTCCAGCATCTTACGGCTCTGTCTTCCAGCCGTTTCCACCCTCTTGTCCCCTTTGAGCTTACACTCATGTTCAGCCTTTGCGCTGATACAGTTCTGCCTTACATCATTTGCTCATTTCCCTTTTTTGTGCATCGGTAAGTATCCTTCTATCTGTCATACACTCGACTTGATACTTCTCAAAGACATTGTAAGTGTTTGAACACTTAGATTTCCACTCTAACTTCCTCTCCGTATAGTCAAGTCGAGTTGCAAGAGATATAAATGCTCTTGCTCTCACTCACTCGGGTGGAGTCATCCTGAGTTGGTAGTTAAGAGAGTTTCGATTCTTTAGTTACTTTGATCGTCAAGTTTTGTATTGTTTGAGCAGATAAAAGGGTATTTGTTATCCCTTCTTCTTCATTCTTCTTTTGCTAGCCAACCCCACTCGAGTGAACCATAATAGAAGAGTGCCATTTGAATTCGCATTGCAAGTTTCAAGGGAAAAGAAAGAGATGACGCGTTGAAGTTTGAGGAGATTTCGTGTCCAAACCATGCTAGCATACAGCCGGAGGATTGCGTAATTATTCTAAGAGGGCAACTGCCCAGGCGTATCCTTGAATCCCCAAACGACAAGGTAGGCGCAAACACGCTCTTGTCGATAAAATCTCTCTCGTTGTTGGTTCCTATCCGCATTAAGAAGAGCACATGCACATGCCTAAACCGTCAAAGAGCGTGAGGCCCTTCGCGGTTGTTTGAGTTCTCCGCCAAGAGAGGAAAAAACCAGGCCCCGACCAACTGGCAACTCCACTGGGGTGGTCCATCTGTGTATATGGTTAGTAGTAGTCCACTGGGGATGGTGAGTCTTTCAAGGTGATGGCTCATTGGAGGTGATAATCCTTTTGGGATTTGATGGACCACTGGGGATGGTATGTCATCAAGGGTTCTTATGGTACGCTAAGCATGATATTATCCATGGGGTTTCATGAAAGTTGAATGAGCAGAGTATGTTTGGTACAACTCCATGGGGATAATCATGTTTTTAAATTGAGCCCCTGCTCAATTTATCCCATAAACCTCTCACACACTCACTCACACACTTGCATCACACACACTTACATTACACACTCATATGACACTCTCACTCACACTCACACACTCTCACTCACATATACCCTGAAGGCTATTTTTAGTATATGAATCCAAGTGTTGCACAGGGAAGCAAGGGAGTCGAATTCAAACCACGCTACAAGGATAACCAAAGGGCTTTCAAAATGATATAAGAGGGTGAATCGCCTGGATGCGTCCCCCGAACCCAAAACGGCAAGGTAGGTGTTCAAGCCCTTCTTTGTTGATTAAAATTTCTCTTTTTGTTGCTTTCTATCTGCAGTATAAGCACACGTGCACATACGCACGTGGTCCTCACCTTTTGCGAAGCGACCAAACTGCTTGCACTTGGGCTACAGCCCAACCTGAGGTGAGAAGGGGCCCTCAAACTTCGTACTCCCCCTCTACCAGCACCAATGGTCAGTTCGTTGTCACCAAATGCATAGGTGGTTCTAAAACCACTCACCTAGCTACTGGTGGACCTTTCACCCATCTCATGTCTAAGAGTGGCCTTAAAGCCACTCCCCCTTTTCTCGCAATCAGCTCTTCTAAAGCCGTTGCTTCTGTGGGTTCTAAGAAGGTCACCCTCAACTCTTCTTTCCACACACGTGCCACCCGTCTCGGCATCGCATCTCACACACCCTAAACCGACGGTTCAATCGCTGGCCCATCTCAGTCGAAGGACCACAAGGTCAATTGACACACTTTCACACCCACTACACCAAACGGCCTAGCCATTGACTCATCATCTCGAGGTAAGAAAAAGGCCACCCGAGTCTCTCGCACACTTTGGGTCTCTTGGAACCTAGACCCACTATCAAGAGTGGCTCTTAAACCACTCCAATTGCATTGCATACTATTCACTCACCTCGGGGCAGCTCAAATGCCATCCCTCAAAGAGCACACAATCAACGACCCAATCGTAGGTCAAATGTGTGCATATATTTGCTCGTCTTCGCTTGGGGGCAGTTCTACTTGGCCATAAGGGAAATAACAGTCAACCCCGGATATGGGGTCAGGAGACCAGGATGCTGAAAGATCGACTTAATAGCAAAGAAGAAAAGAGCAGTAAATATTCTTCCTCTCAAGAGGAGAACCCCTTCTTCTGCCTTACTACTGTCACAACCCCACCCCTTGACCCCACACCATACATGCCAGAGGGTGGTAGAGTGTGGGACCGCGACATGAGATGGAGAACGCCAATCAGGTGCGAGTGGCCCAACACATATAGAGACGGAATCAAGAGCAAACCACAAAATAAAACTAAAATCCATTCATCAAGACAACACTTAAATTCAAAGCAAAGTCATATCCATTTACACATTCATTCACCAAAATTCTTTACAATCGATTTAAGGCACTATTGTCCAACAAAAATTACAGAGTTACATGAAACATCATAGTGGCATAGCCACCAATACATACTATAAAAAGCTTCTAAGCAACTCCACTAGACTTCAAGATTCACCTGCCCAACACACAGATCAGCTACTTGGTCTTCAGGTCAAAGGCTATCACTTTACAATCATGGGAATGAAACGGAATGAGCTAACAGCCCAGTAAGCAAATCTTCACCATTACATTCCAACTTTATAAATGGTGATAACAGATGATAGTGCTCACTAATTTATAGAGATATTAAGAAAATTTTCTCTATTTTTCCCTTCAGTACTTTAACAGTATAAGAATAAATGCAGTCAATTTATCAGGAACATACAATGCATAAGTCATAAATCATTTCATCTTAAACAGAACAGTAAAGCTGACAGATTACAGTTTCACACAATAAAAGCTAGAGAAGCCTACTCTTGAAATAAAAGTTCCATCGATCAAGTCAAGCCAATCCTGTAGCTTGAACCTCGACCTTCATTCAAGAGGAAGGACAATGACAAGTGGGTGTCCCACTTCATAATGTCCTCACATACACACGCACGCCCCCAGTGTGCTTTGGGGTTTTCGATAGGCAGTGGCCTTCGACCCTCTCATTATGCCCTTCTGGCGAGATAGCGTTACACTACCATTGAGTATTCCAATACGTAGTGCCCATAACATTTGGGGGGGAGCGACCCACCCTATTATCCAATTTCACCTCCCGACCCTAGTTCTATCATTAGTGTCGAGGTCAAGTCAATCAATTGCCGACATAACAATATCTAACTACCAATGGGTATCCCATTGCGTAGTGGTCAGTGTCACATTATAACACAGTATAAAGCAATATCACAGTACCCACTACCTATGGGTGGCCCATTTGCGTAATGGTCAGCATCAGTATGGCTTACAGTATGAGTATCATAGTGTAAAGCAATATAACAGTACCCACTACCAATGGGTGGCCCATTGTGTAGTGGTCAGTGTCATAGTTTCAGTACCACAGTACAATAGTATCAGTATCTCAGTATGACAGTATCTGTATCATAGTATGACAGTATTAGTATCACAGTATGACATTAACAGTATCACAGTATCGCATTTTCAGTATCATAGTACCAAATTTCAGTATCACAATTCACATTTCCTGCAATTTCAGATAGTGATGTCCTATCATAAACGGAGTCGTTACTTTCGATCCATTGGAAATTTGGAGACGGTTCTAAAGCAAATTTTACACTAACACATATCTATCAAATGGAGGTAGTTGGAAAGCGTTTGAACCTATTTTGGCCCTTCAAAAGCTCACTAGAATGGAGACATTCCATTTGAAATATGTTGTGCAGTTGAGATAGTGACATGTGTTGGAAGGTATTTCTCATCAACATGGGCCCCCGGTCAATAAAGGCCTAGCAAGTAGTGGAAATTTCGACAGTCTTAGAACAACCCCAAAACTGGCCAAGATCTTCATGAGGTCTCTCAAGAGTCTCTTCCCAAGTTTCATCGCATTCCGACATGTCTAATGCAGTGCAGACTAAGAAACAGTTCCGACAGAATTGGCCTCTAGCACCCTGCAACGAACCCCTATAACTAGAGTTACATTTTTTCAGTATCTGAAATTGCTGTGGGACCACCACAATTGGCTCTGATACGGTCGAAAACCCTCAGGGCTCAAGTTTCAGCTCAAACGGACACTTCAGGAAGAAGTTGTAGGAGAAAGAGTGAAACAGGAGGAGCCACATGCTATTCCCTTGTGGCCACCCTGCAACACTACACCATTAAAGAGACTGTCACGACCAGTGACTTTTAACGCTCATATCTCGGCCGTCCCACGTCGGATCTTGCTCAAATTTGGTGAGCATATTCGTTTAGTCAAGACGAGCGATTCGCTATGTAGCACTCCTCGTGACGATACCCGAGTGCGAAGAAAAGCTAGAGAGAAATTGCTTATCCGTGAAAAAAGTATAGGAAATTTAACAGTGTCGTGCCTCACTCGAGTGGCGTCGTGCCCGAGACCTTATGGGCATAAGGCATTGGGCCATCTCTGACCCGAGCCTTGTACATGATGAACAGTCGGATTCTGCAAACAAAGCCGATGAATAGACTGCAAATTTCATAGCCGGAATCCTTGATTCCGACCAAAATTCCAAACTTGCAAAATCTTCATTCGGGCACGAAATCGAGTTGCGTTTGGTGCCGCGTGATCGTAGCGGCATGCTCAGTGTGATTCGGCGAAGAAAACACATAAAAACATCAAGAAACAAACACACTATCGATCCAAAGTTTCAAGATCTATTCAAATTTCAAGTCATATGATCGTGCACCAAAAGCACGATCCATGGCTCGAAGTCGATATCAAATCGATCGCCGTGCTGAGCCCTACAAGAAAACGATCATCTTACGATCAACCGGGCATCAGAACGACCTCGGTTTAGCCATGCAGGAACACACAAATTCTAGGCAACATAGGAACTGTTATGGAATTTCACATCTTGTTAGGAAGGGGCAAATCTATCATTTTCACCCTATTTTTTAATTCAACTTAATCTTAATTTCCAACAATTAGGGTTACTTTTGATCATCCACCCATGTTTGGGGCACACTTTTATATATACGTACCATCATTGTACGCTGAAAATAAAGAAGAGGCAGACACATACACACACAAGAGAGAATTTTCACTTAATACAAGTTTCTCTTTCTTACCATTGTGACGTTACACTTGAGAGAGAGGATGAGGTGAGAGAAACTTTTGATCGGTACCCCTAGGGTTGAAGTAAATCTTCTCTCTCTTCTTTTTCTTTTCTTCCCCTCTCTCCCTTCTCCCCTTTCTTCTCCCTCTTCTTCGTCTGAGTCCCTCGCAGAAGTCGTGCACGACAGTGGCAATGCCGTGCATGCCTCTCCCTTGGTCTCATTGGTCGCGCATGGCAATGATAGCACCATGCGCGAGTCTTCTTACCCTCTTTCTCGTATGTCTTTTTCTCTCAATGAAGTCTGTAGACGGCGCTGCCCATTACCTCTCACAGACGTAGCTTTGGCTTCTTGGTGAAGAACCTAGATGGCGAAGTGTGTTGTCGCCTGCAGTAGTCTTCCTTTGCTGCACATCTATCGTAGACGACGATACCTATCACCGCCCGCTAGAGGCCCTGAAAACACCCATCGCCGTCCGCGAGCTTCCTCCGTGTGTCTGGTGCTTATCGTTATTCTCCCTGCGTCCCATGCCTATCGCCATGCAACCTAAGAGAACCCATCGATGTGCACCTTGTTAGGAGAAATCGCCATCCACAAAGGATGTGTCGCCTCCTCGCGTTGTAAACCGCGATGCTTATTGACATCTGGACTTACCGCCTCGCCCTCTTCTCTTCACCCCTTTCTCTTCTCACTTGACTGAGGGTAGGCTTAGATTAGCACCATCATGCCGACCTCGGTTTCAAGTAGTATTGCTGTCGTGCTGGACCTTGAAGCATGCCCGTCTTGCTACCACTCCGAGTCGGAAACTTCTGGCCGTTATGCTAGTCTCACCCCTCTGTCGAGTTCTCTTATCCTTTCTATCTTTCATCTAACCTTGCCCTTCATCACCTCTGCCATGAACGTGCATTACCCTAAGACAAGAGTGGGTATTTTCGACCCACTTGTCTTACAAATTAACCATAAAAGTGTTGTGTAGAAAAACAGGAGGATTACATATCAAGGGAGGCAATTCCGAACCAGCTCAAGCAGTTGGGGGGCTTTCTTCGTGATCTAAGAGGGCGCCCCACACAAGCCAGCCTGAGTAAGTCTCGAACCCACCTAGAGCTCAATCAAGGAAGAATCAAGAGAGCCTTTGACAAGTCTGTCAAGGTTTGTTCATTCGCTCGTGGGCACCTAGTCCTAGCAGTCAAGAGATCGATCGTCATGCATAGGCGCCGCAAAGAAAAGTTTGAACCTAAGTGGGAGGGTCCATTCGTAATCAAGAAGGTTACACTGAGTGGGGCCCATGTACTGATGAACTCTGATGGAGAAGAGGCGATGCTCCCTATCAATGGGCGATATTTAAAGAAGTATTATCCCTAACATGGCAATAAAGTGCGGTGTGAGAAACAAAACAATAGGAATGAAGATGAGAAACATCAAGCAAACTCAAAGGAAATTCATTTCTTTCATTGAATTAGAAAAAGTTGCAAGTTACAATGAAGGCCCATTATCAAGGAAGTTGTAAAGCTCTCACATCTGAGGATAAGAGGACGGTTACAAACCAAAACCAACGACATTGCTCTTGCATCTGAGGATAAGAGGATGGTTACAGGCTAAGAGAAAGTCGTCCCCATATAGAAGAAACAAACTCATCAAAGAAGTGCCTGCCCCATGAACTCATCTGACGAGTATATCAAATATACAAGGCAGACTTCTCTGGCAAGGAACTGGCCTACGATGGAGAGCATACGTTGTTCATAGTGGACGCCCTTCCACAGAACAATATGGACTTCACGGTTGTGCTGGAGGACTTGACTCCCAACACACCGGGACGACAAGGCCTCCCCGCTTGCCAGCACTTTTGACCCCCGCAAGACATCGCCGTCAGAAGTCATCACCGTGCGCAACCCAATGCCGCATCCTATCATAAACACGGGAAGGCTAACGCCGCGCGAGACTATCGCCGCGAGCCTCATATCCCCAAATGTGGCTATCACTGCGTATGACCCAAGGACGTACAAAGGCGGTGCCCGCATACGACATGTGTGACTTTGAAGCACCCCAGTTCCCTCCTGGGGGCATTGACCCCTCTTCGGTTCCCTCAATCGTCACCCCTCGCTGACGATCCACCTTCTTGCGACCTTTCACCCTCCCCGCAATCCTTTGGGTATTCGCAGGAAACACACCTCCAACCCCTAGGAATCTCTACCAGGCCCTGTTCTTTCCCCTACTGACATGGCTTCTCCTGGTCAGAAACACTTTTATGCCCAAAGGGAACCTCCCATCTGGCCCTGTTTTTCCCCTTTTCCGATGGCTGGAAATATCATGGAAAACATAAAAAAAAACCCCTTCCCTGCCTGCTGCTCGTTCCTGGAGTTGGCGAAAAACCACTGGAAATCTCCAGAAGACTTCCCTGAGACCCTGTGGATTGCCCGTTGCCCCGGTTTTTCCACTTCAACAGTTCACCAAAGCTCATCGAAATTCCACTAAGTTTTCGGTGAGCTCAATGAAACCCCTTCTCCTCCTCCAAACACCAAAGAGCTGATAGAGCCCTCTGAACTCTCTGCGACCTCCCCTTCAATAGCAGAATGACCGAAGAAGCACTCGAACTCCGGCAAGGCACCTTTACAAATTCTGCCAAGCCCCCGAGAGACCCTCTTCCTTGCTCAGAAAACCTCGACACTTGCTAAAAAATCTTCGCAATCATGCTGCAAAGCTTCATACCTCCTGAAGTTTGTCAGAAAAATCCCTAAGGACCTATCCCTGCAAGTCTTGGCTAGGAAGTGCTCGCCAAAAAACCCTCGCCAGGAGCTTTGTCTTTCTCTCTCTCTCTTTAAAAAGCCCTTCTACTGTTTTACCCTTCGGTAAAACAGTAATGTGGGGTTTCTCCCCCTTTTATACCCCGCATTGCCGAGGACTAACTCCGACAAACTCAGAATGCTACTCCAGTCCCCAGCTCATGATGGCGATAAGACCAGACCGAGTAGGCCAAGCCCCAGACCCGAAGTATCATCGCCATGTGCCTCGCGTCAGGAGGCTAGTGCCTCGCGCCCCATCAAGGCTTTCACCGAGCACTTCATCCTGGGGTCATCACCTCGTGCTCCCTCCTGGGGTCATCACCGCATGCTCCCTCCACGGGTTGTCACCGCGTGCCTCGTTTAGGGGATCATCGCTGTGCACCTCGTCAAGACCTTCACCGAGTGTTTCGTCAAGAGGTTATTATCGAGAACCTCATCAAAGAGTTAACACCGCGCGATTTGCTATAAGCTACTGCTGCAAGCTTCGCCAAGGGACTCAATGCATTGCCTAGGCTTATTGATGCATGGGCTACCCCACACTTAGTGCCACGTGCATACCTCGGCACTCCCCTTCGGTCCATCTTCCCACATCCTCGGAAAGTTCATTCTCAGCACCACAATCTCGCTCCACAGCGAGCCCAGTTTCTGGATATGACTCTATTCCTCATGGAGTTGCTTCTCTCACTACGCCTCTGTGCTCCATGACCTTAAACTGCACAGCCACGGTCTGTGCCGCATGACCTCAAACTGCATTGCCACGGTCCATGCTGCATGACCTTAAACTGCACAGCCACGGTATGTGCTGCATGACCTTAAATTGCACAGCCTCGGTCTGTGCCGCATGACCTTAAACTGCACAGCCACGGTTCATGCTGCATGACCCTAAACTGCATAGTCATAGTCCTTGTCTCACAACTCGAAACTGTATCACCACAGTCCAAACTACATGACCTTAAACTATAATGGAGGTCTAGTTGTATGACCTCAAACTGCAAAGTCCTTGTCACATGACTTTAAACTTACGACCATGGTCCAGCTGTGTGACCTTAAATCATAGTGCACGTCCTGGTTGCATGACGTTAAAAGGCTTAGCACCATGGTCCAAACTATACGACCCTAAACAATAGCGGAGGTCTAGTTGCACAACCGCAAATTGCATGGTCCTAGCTGTATGACTTTAAATTGCATAGCCATGGTTCGTGCTACAAGACCCTAAAGCTGTAATGCGCAGCGCGCCGAATGGTCCATACGCATAACTCCAACTAGACCCCCAATGGGGTTAGATGCATGTAAGGGTCGTACTCATCCCATCATCTCCAAAGAGTTAGTGTCATCCTTCCTTCAACCCACGGTGGGGTTCATTCGTGCTCTGACTTGTCAGAGTTCCGTGCACACTGATATTCATCATCCCCGTGGAGTCACACTGGCCCTCCTAATCCCCAATGAAGCCTCTCCCATTTACTACTCTTCGTAGGGTTACATCCTTCATCTACATCTCTTCGCATGTGTATAGCCTTAGCTATATTTATCCCGAGGAAGTCAGATTGTTATCCACATACCTACCCCCCATGCAGCCCTACTGACATGATATGTCATGGCTCCGACTCTTTCTAAGATTTCAAATTCGATAAATCGTGGACTAAGTTTTCCCTTGTTGCCAACTCTCATAATGCCCTTAGTTGACGACACTTTCAAAAAGACTCGATCACCCACTTCAAATTCGAGATCTCTTATTTGATTGTCGGCATAACTCTTATGCCGACTCTGGGCTGGTTTGAGCCTTTCCCGAATTAAAGCAATCTTTTCTGATGTTATCTGAACAATCTATGGCCCTAATAGTCTCTTTTCACCGACTTCATCCCAACATATGGGTGATATGCACTTCCTCTCATATAGTGCCTCGAAAGGTCCCATCTAGCTACTAGCCTGAAAACTGTTGTTCTAAGCAAACTCTATCAGAGGCAGATGATCATCCCAATTTCCTTTGAAATCTGCAATACAAGCCCTCAATATATCTTCCAGGGTCTGAATAGTCCTTTCCGACTGGTCATCAGTTTGGGGATGGAAAGTAGTATTAAAAGTGAGTTTGGTCCCAAAGCCGACTGCAGACTAAACCTTGAAGTAAATCTAGAGTGTCCCTATCGGACACAATACTAATAGGTAGTCCATGCAGTCTCACTCTCTCTTTGATATATAGTTGTGCCAGTTTATCCATGATATATGTGGTGCAGATCAGTAAGAAATGAGCATCTTTAGTTAATCGGTCCACAATGACCCAAACACTATCGTGCCCAATGCCTGATCTAGGCAGGCCAGATACAAAGTCCATGGTGATGTGTTCCCACTTCCACTCTGGCACGGGTAAGGGCTGTAACAGACCGACATGTTTCTTATCACTTGCTGACATGTCAAGCACTTAGAGACAAACTGTGCCACTTCCTTCTTCATATCATTCCACCAGAAGACCCTTTTCAAGTCTTGATATATTTTTGTGCTTCTTGGGTGCACCATATAACGGGAGTGGTGTGCTTTTTCTAGAATAGCCCTTTTTACATTTTCTTCATTCGGAACACATATCCGACCTTTAAATCTCAACAATTCATCACTGCCTACAGCGCAGTCCTCTTTTCTTTCCAATTTCATTTCCTCGAGAATCTTCATGCGTTGAGGATCTCCTTTTTGTGTCACTCGGATCTGCTGAAAGAGCTGAGCCCCTACCCTTATACATGAAATCATTCCTACCTCATCACTAAGGGGTTGAGTCGGGTGTCATTCTATTGCATTTTCCAATAATTTCATCTCTCGGACCATCATGTGAGCCACTGATACCACATGCCTCCTACTCAAGGAGTTTGCTACAACATTTGTCTTTCCCGGGTGGTAGTTGATGCTATAGCTATAGTCATTTAATAAGTTCATCCATCTTCTTTGCCTCATGTTCAACTCGTTTTGAGAAAACAAATACTTAAGGCTCTTATGGTTAGTGAACACTTTAAACTGGGTCCCATATAGATAATGCCTCCAAATTTTCAGGGCGAAAACTACTGCCGCAAGCTCCAAATCATGAATGGGATAATTTTGCTCATATGGCTTTAATTGTCTGAGGCATAGGCTATGACCTTGCCTCGCTACATCAACACACATCCAAGCCCTTTGTGTGAGGCATCAGTATATGCTACAAAATCTTCATTTCCTTCAGGTAAAGTCAGTATCGGGGCCGTAGTCAGTCTCGTCTTCAGCTCTTGAAAGCTTTGCTCACAGGCATCTGACAACACAACCTTTACTTCCTTATGGGTTAGGCGGGTAAGGGGAAGTGCTACTTTGAGAAACCTTCCACAACTCGTCTGTAATAAGCTGCTAGTCCCAAAAAGCTGTGGACTTCCCCATTTAAGCACAACCTCGATTTTATAAGGGTCAACTGTAACCCCATCCTTGAAAACAATATGCTCGAGGAAAGCCATGCTCGGGAGCCAAAATTCACTCTTACTTAACTTGGCATATAACTTCTCAAACTTTAAGGTCTAGAGGACCATTCTTAGATGCTGTTCATGTTCAGTCATATTCTTCAAATACACCAAAATGTCATTAATAAAAACCATCATGAAGTCATCAAGGAAAGGTCTAAAAACTCGATTCATCAAATCCATTAAGACAGCTGGTGCATTGGTTAACCCAAATGGCATCACCAAAAATTCGTAATGACCATATTGGGTCCTGAATACGGTTTTGGAAA
Organism: Amborella trichopoda; assembly: GCF_054954075.1. NCBI lineage: Eukaryota > Viridiplantae > Streptophyta > Magnoliopsida > Amborellales > Amborellaceae > Amborella > Amborella trichopoda. The sequence continues at coordinate 31,940,229 of NC_142342.1, forward strand.
CATCCTCTTCCTTAACCTGCAATTGATGGTAGTTCGACCGGAGGTCAATCTTAGAAAATACTTGGGCCCCTTAAAGTTGATCAAACAAGTCATGAATTCTAGGCAAGGGGCACTTATTCTTCACCGTCACCTGATTCAGCTGTCTATAATCAATACATAGCCTCAAAGACCCATCCTTCTTCTTTACAAACAGGACTGGTGCGCCCCATGGTGATACATTAGGTCGGATGAACCCCTTATCCAATAGTTCCTGCAATTGCTCTTTCAGTTCTTTTAACTAGGCTATGGCCATCTTGTAAGGGGCTTTAGAAATGGGAGCAATACCAGGGGCTACCTCTATTTCAAACTTTACATCCCTTAATGGGAGCAGAGAGGTTAACTCTTAAGGGAAGACCTCTGAATATTCTCTCACCACAAGTATCCCATACATATTTTGGCCAATAGGCGAGAAGCCCACAGGGCTGAGATGATATGTAGAGGGGAAACATCCTTGATACACATAAAACTCAGTTCAGGTTGGTTCGGGCATTTAAAAGTTACAGTCTTATCATGGAAGCTCATTGTAGCGTGGTGTGTGGATAACCAATCCATGCCCAAAATGATATCAAAATCTTGAATGTCTAGGAGTATTAAGTCTATAGGTAACATATGCCTCTCAGGCACAACCCCATAATGTTATACACTATGTCAGTTTCTATAGCTTCTCCCATAGGTGTACATACTACCAAAGTCCAATCAAGTTGTGCAGGTTTAACATTCAGGTGCGCAAACAGAAAGCGTACCTCAAATAACAGAGGTCGACGCCTTAGCCTCTTGCTTTGTCAGGGTGAAAGCTCAACCTTGAGTCCTTGGCCAGTCCTTTGGTCCCGTCACCGGGCAATCCTTCACTAAATGGCCTGGCTTGTTGCATCTAAAACATGCCCTCTCTTCCTGAAGCACTCGGCTGCCTTATGGTTACTTCGACCACAATAAGGGTAGAATGAGCGACGATTGCCCCTTATATCACTTTGAAAATTCCTCTGAGTCTTGATAGTGCCCTGATTATTTCTGTTCTTAAATCCAGCCCTTGGGGGTGGTCGTGCTTCCTCTTAAAATTCTCGAGCTGCGCTCGTCACTTAAATTGGACCGAATCAGGTAGCTTTTGAGGTCATCACCTGAATTGGACTCGAAGAGGCTTTTAACATCTTCACTCTCATTGGACGTAATCGATGACCTTTTAATGTCATAACTCTTGTTGGACGATTTTAGGGGATCTTTAAGGTCTTTACCTTGCATGGACTGTTGAGTGGGGATTTTAGAGTCTTCACCTTTGTTAAACAACTATGGGGCTTTTAATGTCCTCACCCATGTTGGATAGGTTTTGAATTACTCTAATAGCTATGTATTGACCCCCCTCAGGAAAAAGAACCTACCTTGGGATAAAATCATACAAAGTGGGAAGAGGGGGAATAGGGAGAAGAAATGATTCTTCAACTAGTAGTAGAGAAGGTTTTGCTTTTTCACTTTGAGATTTTGAAGGCCATTTGTTCTCCGTCTTTCTCTTGACAGGTACAGCCTTTCGGGTTTGTGGTATGGAAGCCATATTTGCTTGTCCACGAGGCTTTTCATTCTGCCATGGCCCTGATGCTTTTGCCATGAGCTGCGTATTTTGATAGGAGCTTGGGGAATAGGGACTTCCAGGGTTTCATGACTAAGGTTCTAAACCTACTCCATTATCTAGTGCAACAAAGTCTTGAACTCTTTAGTGACTTTTTGTTGTGCGGGTGGTGTGTTATCTATGAACACTTTACCGTTCTTCACGAGTTTATCCAAGATGACTCTGAACCCATCGCAGCGGAGCAAATCATGTCCCTTCATTTGGACCTCAAGTCCTGACCCTCCTTTTCAAGATATTTCGACTTCTTAGATAGGCATGGTGTAATCATCTCTTGTTGTACCAATGTGTCGAAGATCATAGGGAACATATCGGGAGATAGCATGTCCATGGGAATGCTACAAGGCTGTTTCTCTTGTACTCCAACCATATGTGAGGCTTCCATAGTCTCTTTTACCTTATGAGACCTGTTCGATTGACCTCTCTCTTTTGCCTTCATACTGTGAGAAGTAGAGGAGTGCGCTGTAGTAGAATTTTGAGAGGTTGATGGTTTAGGAGATCCACGAGTTTGAACTGGGATGTTCACAATGATGCGTCCTTCAGCAATGGACTCTTGTATAAACGTTTTGAAACTTGCGCACTGAGATATATTATGGGCCCACACTAGGTGGAATAGGCACCAGAGATTTTCAGTACCTTGAACCAACCCTTGCAGTGCCAGCATTGCAAAAAGATCCAAAAGAAGATTAGATGGTACTTCTTCAGGTTGCAAGGTCTGTATCGCTCTTCTTTGATAGTGACTACATGCGAAGCCTCTACAGTCTCAAAAGCCTTTCTAAGACTTTCTAAATTAATTTGCCCTTTCTGAATCAAGGCCTCGATGTGGTCTTTGAGTTGAAGGCAGTCCTGTACCGGATAGCTCAACATCTGGTGATAAGCACACTATTTCTTGTGATTGGCAAACCCAACTTGATCCGGTCTCTTTGGTTTAAGAAGAATTATCATGCCTTGTTCCAATATCATTCTCAAGAGTCGGCACCCAAGCTTTGTCAAAACTGTATTGTTTGTTCAAATTTTGTGTGAATTGTTTTGACTGATATAAGTTATGTGGTAGAGGCACCCTATTATAGCCCTGAGGCTGAAATTGCTAACATTGGAGTTCCCCCTGACCCTGTAACAGCATTATCCCCTGAGAGGTGTCTAAAGTCTTGAGTGGGGTGACATTAGGTGAGAGTTTGGGGAGAATGGGTGTGGCTGCAACTGCTACACTGACCGTGTTTCTTTGCTAGCTAGCACGAGGGTTAGGTTTATTATTGGTGAATTGCGTCCTTGACCTCCCGCTGAGGTTTGAGCCTAAGTTCCACAATGATGCTTGAGCAGGCTCACGATTTTTACTGCCTTGGAAATCACGTTTGAGAAGGTGAGGGGATTTGAAGCTTCGACTTGAAGGGTAATTTCTTTCTTCATGTTACTTATGCATGTCTACACGGCATCAATTTTAGACATGAGGTTGCTTTGATACACTACGAGATCCCTCCACTTATGTATTCATTTACCGGTTCATTCAGTCCTTAAGTCATCATGAGAAGTTTTATAGCTTGAACTTCTCGTTCTACCTTGTAAAAGCATTTGTAGAACAAATGTTCCACTTCTTCCCAAGAATGAATTGAATTTAGAGGTAAACATGTATACCACTTGAAGGCAGGTCCAACCAAGGTTTCCACAAACTGTCGAATCAGCAGTCTGGGGTCAGAAACTGACTCTTGACATGCTAACACAAAGTGTGCCACATGTGGCTGAGGTAAGCCGGCGCCGTCAAAGACAGGCAATCTTCCTTTTTGATAACCCAGGGGAAAAGTGATTTGATCAATAAAAGGTGGATACGGCTTCTTGTAATGAACCTTTTCCTGTGACTTTGAAGTCTGTAGGCCTTGGATACTTCTATTGATCATAGTTTGAATGTCTTATTGGGTCACTGTTGAGGAAATAGCTTGAGAAGCTATATTTAGTTGGCAGTCAAGAGAAACAAGGGGTTTGGAGGTCTTGGAATTTGGGCCATAAGAGGAGGTGGAGGCCTCCTTTCTTCTTCTTCGAATTGAGGATCAAGAGGATAATTGGCCTCCTGGTGTGAGGATACGCCAATCGGTCAGGCGTTTTCTAGGCCTTTGAGACTGTCCAATATATTGTTTAGGATCTCATAAAAACGCGCCATCGGATCTTCAAGACCATTATCGTTCTGACTGACCATCATCACATCAAATTGTTCTCCAGAGTTAACTGATTCTTCGATGGTGGTAATCCTGGTTCTTTTCACACCTCGATCTGGCAATCCAAGTAGCAAGAGCTCAAATTGCCCCAATTGAACTTGGGACTACCACAAAGATCGAGTGATTATTGGCTCTTGACAGCCTTGGGGTAGCATTACCGGTAAGCATGGCGCATGAAGGCCTTGAGGCCATCTCTCAATTCGGATGGGCTCATGATGGACTTAGGGCCATTGCTCAATTCGGATGGGCTCATGATGGCCTTGAGGCCATATTTCTCTTCATTGCTCTTGACGACCTTGGGGCCGTAAATCAGACAAACTAGGTTCATCTTGCACCTCTACGACACAACAATGAACAATGTCACTCGTCTCAGGTTCTTCCATCGTTCACAACAGATAGAATGAGTTCTGCTTTAGTAGATCTTCTGAAGTTGAAGACTCTACTTTCTTTTTCCGAAATGGCGCCTCCATCCCTTTTATTTGTTTGACTCATAGATTCCAATAAATTTTCTCCCAGAATTGGATCTGGTTTTGACATCCTGATCGACTGGTTTGTCCTAAGAGATGAGAACAAAGTTAATCAACTCGGACAAAGTGTGATGCCCTGAGAGGAGGGAGCTCAGAGAAGGAAGGGGTTGCTTTGTCATTTTTGGGGGCATCATTTTGCCTCGAGTCTAGCCTCGAGGGCTAGCTCGAGTGTATGAAGGAGTAGACATGAGAGTGCTCGAAGGGAATTTCTTCGAGTACCATGTAGTCATGGGTTTAGGGGTAGATGAGGGCTTATTGACCTTTTCCCTTGTACCCGGTAGCAATATTTGACCTCCATGTATGTGCAAAGTCCACATAAGTGTTTGGGGTGGCATGGGAACCAGCCCCCGATGTGGTGAGAGGTTTGGTATTTGGAATGCCAACCTTTGCAATTTGGATGGGTTTGGTGCATATTTGTATATGACCTTCGATTAATTTGAAGGTTGTGTGCTAGTTTAGGTATAGCCTTCTGACTGCCCCGAGCTGAAAGATTAACATGCGATGCATGGGTGGTTCGAGGACCACCTTTAGTGGGTCAGGGTCCCAAGAGACCCGAATTAAGTGAGGTGATTGGGGTGAGCTTTTGCTTACCTTGATTTATCATAGCAATGGTTGAACCATTTGCCATGACACATGTAAGCATGTGTGAAATGGCTTTGGAGGCATCTGAGCAAGATGGTCTGGCGAGGGAATCCCAGCAAACGTGTATGGGACAATGTACTGGTATGAGCAGTGCCCATGTAGAGAGAGGGTGGGGTAACTTTGCCACTACCCACGGAGATGGTGGTCTTAGATGAACCAACCATGGGAAGAGAAGGAGTGGTGTTAGACTAGTATAGTGTTTACTAGTAGCAAAGTGAACATGAAGAGGGTGGTAGTGAACATGAAGAGGGTGGTCTTAAGATCACTCATGCAGTTTACATCAATGGACTTGCCTTTGATGTCGGTAGAGAGCGAACAAAAGGTATGAGTACCCTTTCCCGAGTTTCCCTTAACTTGGGCTAGGGTGATAGTGTCAGAGGGACCATTCAAGAGATACATGGGAGTAGGGATGATGAAATCCCCAATTCGAATGAAAGAGGAGTAATTGAACTCCATAGCTGTTTTTATTTTTAAGAAAGAAAGAAATGAAATGTTTACTCCGGAGCAATCCATGCCAACTAGAGGGTGGTTTTTCCCCAGTGGAATCGCCAGTTGGTCAGGGCTTGGGTCGGACCAGTTCGCATCTAACCGCCTCTCGAACAACTACGTGGCCCCCATGAGGGTCGCTCGCACGTCTCGTCGTGTCATTTTGTGTGGATAGGTGTGTCTAACTTGTGAGAGGGTTTTAAAGAACATCGAAGAGATGAACTAGAGCACCTTCCTCACAGCGGTTGGGGTCGTGGGAAAAGTCCGTGAAAGAACACCCTCTAGATCACTTCACGAAAGCCCTCCGGCTATCCAGCAGTGCGGTTTGGACGCGAACCCCTCTCAAACATCAACACTTCATCTCGGTTCTTTCTTATAAAATGCTATGGGAATTCAAATGAAAATGCTCCTCTTTAGTGGGTTGTATGAATGAGTGGCTCTGACATGGCTTAGGAATGGGGGAGAAGAAAGTCTTATCGCAGCTTGCACACTATATAACTGGGTAGTTGAGATAGCGAGAGAATCAAAATTATGAAGAAGACTTACTCAGGACGACTACAACTCTAGTGAATGGGTGTCAGAGAAGTAATGTCTCTTACAAACCGCAATTCACTGTATGAGAAGGTAGATAGAGTAACAAATCCATAATTAAAACTCTAAAATATTATCGTATGACCTTCTCGGTTCAAGTGTTTTAAGCGATGAAAAAGACAATCAGTGAAATAAATGCAGACGGCTAGGTGAGGGTAGAGATACACAGAGGTGAGTGCAATTGAAGGTGTGCGAAGAGAGTGCTGGTAGGAATGTGCATAGAGCATAAGTACAAATGCGCGAAGAGAGCGCGGGTACTAATGTGCATAGGGCATAGGTACAAGTACGCGAAGAGAGTGCGTGTAGGAATATGTGTAGAGCATAAGTACAGGTGCACGAAGAGAGCGCGGGTAGGAATGTGTGTAGAGCACGAGTACAAGTGCGCAGCATGGTGCATGTACAAATGTACGTAGAGCACAAATATAGGTGAGCGAAGAGAGCTTAGGTAGGAATGTACGTAGAGCATAGGTACAGGTACACAAAGAGAGCTCGGGGGGGAATGTGAGTAGAGCACATATACAGGTACGCGAAGAGAGTGTGGGTAGGAATGTGCGTAGAGCACATGTACAAATGCGCAGCAGGGCGCGGGTAGAAATGTGCGTAGAGCACAAGAACAACTGCGCAGCAGGGCGCGGGTAGAAATGTGTGTAGAGCACGGGAACAAGCGCACAGTAGGACGCGGGTGAACGAGTGCACAACAGAGTACTTGTAGACACAGGGGGAAGTAAGGCCTGACCTAGGCATGGGTTGATGACCTCAGGCAAGAAAGAATGAGAGCAGAAGAGAGAGAAGAGAGAGAGAAAGGGAGGCGAGAGAGTGGTCTTATGGTGTGTGTGTATGCCTAGGTGCACCTCCACAAGTCTTCTTTGAGGCACGTGAGAGAGAGAAGGTAAGGGTTTAGGGGTAGTGTGGTGTATTGTGTACGATGTGGGCTATAGTGGAGTTGGGAAAGGGCAGTGGTGTATGGTAGACTAGGGGTATTTCTCTCTCTAACAAATTTTTCTCTCTCCTTTTCCTTTAGTCTTGAACTTACGAGCAAAGCAAAGATAATAAACAAGAATTCACTCTCAAATGCTCATGTATTACTATGATCAAGCCTTCAAAGACTAAAAATTCAATAACTTATAACAAGTGATGGGTTTCCTTATGAATAGCAACCACTAAACATGGGTGGAATGCTTAAAAGTATCCCAAATTATCAAAAAAATACACAATTACTGAATTACAATAATTATCCCATATTTGGACCAAATGACCAAAATACCCCTCAACACTTGTCAACAAATGACAAAACCATCCCTCCATGAGGGGCCTCTTGTTATGGCTAATCTTTGGGAGCTTTTTCGGATACCTATGATGGTAATTCGAACGATCAATCATCGTATAATTGATGCTTGCATACTTGTGAATGTTTTGATGCCTTTTGATTGTTTTGAGACTGATTTTTTAGGAAGAACTCAAAATCCGACCAAGTTCATAACCTTTGCAAATCTTTAACCCTCAATGTTGCTTGATTTGTGATGTTCCAAGTCTTCATTTTTGTCACAACTTGGAGAGGACATTGTCACAATTATTTTGCAGTAATTTTGGTCCGTTTTAGTCTGGAATTGAGCATTTTCCAAATTCGGGAGGTTATTAGAAAATAGGTTTCTAGCAACCGAAAAAATATGCCTTTCTTCAATCTTAAAATGTGCATTATCCAGCTTCCAATTTCGCATAAAACTTGTACCAAATTGTAGCTCTTCAACACACAGTTGCAACGAACCCATATTTGTGATGATCCGTCACCAAAATCTTGAGTTATGGCCTTCCAAAGAATTGGATGTTTTCTTATGAATCCATTTTTTGGGCACATCTTCTCTCTAGAAATTCTCTCACTTTGGGTCACGTCAGGATGCGTGCCGTATATCAAAATGATTGGGTCGTCATGGTCTAGCTTGTGTCCAAATTTGAGCTTAATTGGATTGAAAACAAGCAAAATATGACCATTTAAAAATCATCTAGAAATGAGAAAACACAGTTTCATAATGAAAACTGGTTCACTGAGGCCGCACCGTGATAGTAAAACCCACTTTTTTTTTATGGTAAGTTAGGCCCAGAATAGTCCCGAAAGGTCTGATTGAGCCGAAATTTGGTACTTGAGGTTTTTTTGACGTTTTGGATTCAATGACGATGGTCTGGTACTAATTGGAGACCTATAAAATATGGATATAGTTGTAGGGTCCACTTTCAGCATGATAGGAGCTGGTCTTGAAAACCAAGTTTATTCTGATCATATGAAAACTTATCAGAATGTGACAAAACTTTACAAATGTCCTTGGGGTATCCCAAACTACCATTTTCATGCATTTTGAAGCTGTTCCAATACTTCTTTAGAGGTTGCCCAATTTTTGGCTTATTTTTGTAGTGTTCCCATGGTCTAGCGATATCTTGAGTATCGGCAGGACCAGGGTGCTATTAGCTCTATATTTATTCGTTATGAGAATACAAGTACGTTAAAAATGACATATGACACCGTCAAATGATGAAAATACAATTTACCATTTGGAGTTATTTGAAATGGCATTAGGGACATTTCCAATGTAGCCCCAAGAACGCGCTTCACCATTTCATGACAATCCCCAAGGGATCAGAGGCTGGCCTATAATGACTGGAGATTCCTTTGGGGCATATGTCGATAAATAGCAAAAATACCTTGAATGACTTGAAGACACTCGTAATGTCACCAAAGGCATTGCCAATGTCGCCCAACCCACAATTCTACAACAACCCCCAAGGGATCCAAAACAATATCCTACCGGCCTAACATTGGGCATGCCGAACCCAATGGATGATTACCATAAGAGTATGTATCAATAAATGACCAAAAGTCCCCTCTGTCATTTGGAGACAATTACAACTTACTGGCAACCTTAGCAAAATCGCCATATCTTACTCTCCAAATTGACCTAGATCCGACCTAACACGGATACCAGATTCCCCAAATAATTAATTAATTGGTCAAAACCAATGATCCATCAATACTTCCCAACAGATACTGGAAATATCTGCTAGGGGCAGTCCAATTCGATATTCGTCCCTAGAGGCATGATGTTAAACTGATTACCTCATCCATGGATGCATGATGTTAAAGTACTTACCTCGTCCATCACCGCATGTTGTAAAATTTCTTGGATGGCTCCTCGATCGCATGAGTTTAAAATGCGAACCAAATTTATTTTCAATCTTTCAAAAATATCTCTTTTAAAAACCCAAAAGTTCAGTATTAGGGGCAATCTTGGTATGGGAATTTATCAAAAAAACCTTCACTATGTGTATGTCTTTTCCCAAGTTTTGGTTCAAATCGTAACCCAACGTTAGCATTTGTTCTAAAACCTTCCTCCCTGATTTCAAAACTTTCTTGCTCTGAAAAATGATTTTCGAAAACAAAGGAGTCGGAACAGCCCCGGTAATGATGATCACATTGCACTCATAATCACTCAATCCAAACAGGAAATAACTACGGCAACTAGGAACTACTTACCATACCCAATTTCCCCATTGTAGACAGAAAACAAAAAGAAAAACTCCCAATTCCTAAGTCATCACCAGCCTTAGACAACCCTAGGAACACACAGGGAACATGAGGCCATCTATGATCAATTCAGTCGAGATTTCTCCGCCCTTCTCAACTACTACGTTCCATACAAGATGATTTTGACTTAAATCTTCTAAGATGTGGTACACCGGCCCTACAATCTACAAACGAAGCTACAACCTTCAAGACCCAAATGATGATTCCGGGAGCGACCAAGCTGTGACGCCCCAAACAATGGGCTAAGCTAACCATCGGGTCCTAGGTGTGACCACCAGACATGACAGGCCCCTCTCTCAAGAGGCCATGACTTCATGAATGAAGAGTCAAGATTTTCTCATCTACTCAACTCTTTTACTACAAGGGTCTACTTCTTTGCATCTTTGTGTCTCACCATTTGAGTGTCACCATTTGAGTGAGACACAAGCAACAAAGAGGGGCAATTGTAGGCACCCCGATCTCGATTGGAAGGGTTATAGATAGGTCAAAATGTCACAAGCAGACTACCTTGGTGTTATAAACCATTCACCCCACCAGTATCCCTTCTCTGTAAACCTAGCCTCATTGTTCAAGTGGGACCAAGGGCGCAAGAGGTTGAATAAGGCGAGACAGACCCAAAGTGACCTGACTATGAAGCATTCAATAGGAAAGGCTCTGATGTTATCTCAACGGGCACCAAAGCCTTACCAAAAGTCTGACAGTAAGGTATTAGAAGCACCACAGTCACAGCATGGGCGACCCGGGACACCAAAGGCCTAGCACCAAGTCCCAAACCCCCATTTTCAAGCTACAATAGGATCCATTTTCAAGCTACAACAGGATCAAGGAGTCTAGCGGCTCCAACACCATTTCCAATAGCGCTAGGTCCCGAGACCTTCATTAGGAGAGACACAGCTTGACCGATATAATTGAAGTGATAGACTGACATGTCAGTCCGTACATGCCATCGCGGCAGGCCTGTACTGACATGTCAGCTGTCAGTACGGAATAATATTGTCAATCTCCTATTGGTTGATGATCAAATGAAGGTACAACAAGAACGACAGGACAGTCGGTATCCGGCAACAGTTGGAATGTCGTCGATGCTAATCCAACTTCAAACTACGATTGATCAAATTAGAGCTATCAGACCACAACATGTCCTGAACAGTGCTTGAAGACAGTCAAAATGCCACCGGCGCCATTGCTAATGGCGCCAGAATTTGACAAGTTGTACAGAACCCGCATTAATGAGCAATTAATATCTACTGATCGTCATTATTACAGCATTAATAACATGGTGTCATTCCAACTAGCACCAACGCCAATCCAAATAACGCAAAAGCTCTGAAGACTCAAAAACTCGCACAAAACTGGATATAAGTTGTCAGGGGCTCATTTTCACCTATAAAAAGCCCCTTTTACATAAGGAAAAAGGTCCAAGTTTTGTCAATCTTGTGCCTCGACTATGCCTAAAAATTTCTTGATCTTAAGCATAAGCTTGAACTTGAGAGAAGACCCCTTTTGAGCAACTCCTATCCTACCAAACCCTTCAAGCCAAAGCTACGACACAAACCCCTTCAAGCTAGACTTCAAATCGAAGGCAGTCTAGATAATCAAACCTTCAGACCCCCTTCTTCCTATTTCTATTTGTCCAGTTAATAACTGAGAAAGTTTGGGTTGATTGCAACTTTACTATCTAAATCGGCGCCGACTCTGGGTATCAGGCCTGGGGGACCGACCTAAATGTTTTCTTCTCTTCTCTCTCTTTTATTAGTCTTCTGAGATTTGTTCTCATTCATCACTTGCATTTATGGTTTGCATGTTTTTCATTTCAGTCAGATTTGTTTATTTTCCTTTAGTTCCCTTGTTCTTGATCCTATTTGTATTCCCTTAGTTAATATTATATTTATTGTACTATATTAGTTATATTTAATATCTTCTTCCTTCTTTTATCTCCTTTACTATATAATCATTTTTCCCTTTTAGATTTGTATTTATTTCTTTTGATTTGTTATATTTACCCATCTTCTTTATCTCTCTCATTTAATAAGGTAGACCTTCTTCTTTCACCCCCATTTCTTGTCCTCCCATTGAATAGTTACTCTTCTCTTATTAACAACACTTATCTCTTGATAGGTTTTATGTTTATTCCTTTCTCTCACTTCACTACTTTATGAAGTAGATCCCCCTTTCCTCCACCTTCACTACTTCATGAACATACATTCTCTTAGTTTGTGGCATTGTTGCCCTTTATTAATTTTCCTTAGTAAATAGTACAGTCCCCTTTTTCTCATTTATTAGTTTTCATTTCCTTTTGTGTGGTTATTTTTCTCTTTTCCTTGTGATATTAACTTCTATTTTAATTTGTTGTGCATTCCTCTTTTCCCCTCTTATTTATGAAATAATGTAAATCTCTCATGTCTCTCACGCGTTCTAATATCGCACTTGTTAGTTTTCCTTTATTGGGTCTTTCCATTTTAGCTTCAGATGTTTACTTTAACATCTTTTATTTGCTTTCATTTTATGGTATGAATCTTTTCCCTTATATTTTGTTCAATAGGTTTCCTTATTCTTTTCCAATCACATCTATCGTTCTCAGCTTTTTAACTATCTTTTGTTAATAGTTTGGGTTTGTCCACCCCTCTCATCCCTTACCCTCTCTTATAATTAATTTATTTTTTCCTTATGATTTTGTTCAATAGCTTAGTCTCTCTTCATTTCTTCTTGTTATTTTTGTTTTTCTTGATCTTCACTATCTTCTATTGGGGATTTGTATTTATCTATCATCCTCTCCCCTTTTTTTATGAATCATTCATTACTTCTCTCGATTTCAATCATCTTAACCCTCTTTCTTATGCTCTTTCCTTTTATTTCTCTTTTATATTTAGTTTTGTTACTTTTGTTGCATTTAGCTATCTTCTACTCTCATCTCTTCTATTTTACTTCTCCTCATGTTGCATTATTATCTTTATTCGTATTATATGTCATGCATGCTTAGATTAGTTTTATATCCTTATCTCCATGCTTTTTACTTTCTTATCTTTCTTGTACTTCGTAGTTAGATTCTTTATTCCGATTTATTTACATCTCCCTAGTTTAGCCGCTTATTTGTGATTCTCTTCTCTTGTTCTCTTTCCAAATTCATTTTCATAAAATCTTCCTCTTATCTCAAAACCCTTTTAAAATCTTCTTGGTCGAGTTCCAATGTTAAGATAGTACGGAAGCTGACTTTGTCGACGATTCAAGAGGGAAGGTTTTAGGACCAGATTCTCACTCGGAGCGTAAATTGACGGGACCCATACTCTACCAACTTATCGATTTGTCTGTACCCGAAAATCAAGGTGGGGGCGTAGTTCCCTACCCGCAATTTCGAGTATAAACATTTGGCTAATTGGATCATCCTATCTTTTCCTATATGAGCAAGCTTAACATACCACATTATGGAGTTGTATGTAATATAAGAGGTGGAAAAAGATGATGATGTCATATAGGTAGAAGGAAATAAAACATTAACATCTTCATTATCTAAAACAAACAAGTCATTCATAAATTCGGGCCTATCAATGAAAACTATCTGGAAATGTAAATGTAGCATAACTAAGCATGAAACTGCCTCTAACTATACATAGAATTGAAAACAAATTTTTTCTCATTTCGGGAGTATAAATGACAGACATCATGGAGAAGATGGGTCTGTCCACTTCGAAATTGGCGTTGGTAAGTTCCGACCCTAGCTCATCCTTTAGGGGTTGTTTGGATACTTGGAAATATATTGTCCGTGAAATATATTACTGGCATAATACATTACCTGTAAATGGATTGTTATTGTTTGGGTGGTATTTAGATGCAACCTGGGAAATACATTGTTATCTGGAAGGAATATAGGAAATGCATTACCAACCTTGTACCAGCACGTGCCTATAAACTATCATTTCTTTCTCTTTTGTCACAAAATTCCACTAAAATGTATAATTATCATTTCCTTCTTTTTTGTCATAAAATTCCACTAAAATACTGAATTAAAATCATTATCACACTATTCCAAAAATATTTATAATAGTAACATTATCACCATTCCAAAAAGATTTTCTAATAATAACTTGTACCATTTTACAGTCATGACACTATTTTCTACTTATTTTAAGTGCCTTTGGCACTTGTATGCAATCACATGCTTTCTAACATGACATTGGTTTCAACATGATAAGTCATCGAAACAATATGATTGGAATAACATGATTTTATTATGATAAGCGTTATTTTTATTTATTTTTAATAGAAGTTTTTCAAATGTCTCTCAATATAATTTCAAACAAATAATAAATTTATGATACTAAATTCAAAATTTGTAGGGTACAAGTTAAAAAATGGGAAATAGTTTGATTAGTAAACTAGAAGGTGTGGTAATTGCAATATAAAATTTTGAGGTATTGGAGGAGACTAAAGATGTATGTTATTTCAATTGAGATTTTAGTAATCTCTTATGAGGATTATGTTGTGTGAAATTTTTTATTATGATTGTGTTGTGTAATTTATCATTGATTACTATTTTTATTTTTATTATTTTTGTTTTTATATGATACTGATGCCTTCAAATGAGGGTATGAGCGTAAAAAGGGAGGGATTTTTATTTTTATTATTATATGACATTGATGCCTTTAGATGAGGGGATGAGCTTGGGAGGGATCACATTATGTTTTGTAAAAAAAATTATATGATTGTGTTGTGTAAATTATCATTGATTACTGATTTTTATTTTGATTATTTTTGTTTTTATGACAGTTGATACCTTCAGATAAGGGGACAAGCTTAAAAAGGGAGGGATCACCTAGTTATTATAAAGAGAGAGGGTTTAGAAGATTTTTTTAATCAGGGGATTGGGTAGGAAAAAAGGCACGCAAACGATTTCCCAAGGTGATGGGAAAGTTAGAAAAAGTTATTATAGCCTCGCACCATCAATGACTTTATGCTTTCCCAAAATTCTAGAAGAGGCCTAAGCAATCCGAACATCTGTTGCTCGTGACTAAGTTTGTTTTCAGCTGCTTCAAGGTCATGTATCATTTTAGACATTTTTCGAACACGGTGAAGAAAGGAATTAAAAAAATCACATTTTTATTTCTTAGAAAAGAACAATTTCAAATTTCGATTATTATCATAGTTAGAGTTAGATATCTTTTCGAGAGAATATTATCATAGTTAATATTGTTGAACTCTAAAATTTACATCTTTAAAATATATTTTGTTTAGGTGCAGTTTGTATAGAGTCGATGCTCTAAACAATCAAAGTATACACACCTTCAAATAGTGTAAAAAATGTGGTTTCAATACTGAAAAACTTTGTGATACCTTTAAAATAAATTGTCATCTTTAATTATAAATTTTAAAGCTTCAAAAATAGTGTAAATCGAGCAGATCTATGAAAACTTGAAAATCTTGAAAATTGACGATCTAAAAATGTGTTACAAGATGCACTATTTTCAAAACTTGAAATCCATTTTTTTTCTCATGTCCATGTATCTTGATGTCGGGATTATCAATTTGAGGACATTTAGGCTTCAAAATAACCTCTTCTAGTGAAATTTTGTGGTGGGCTCTAATTTGATTGTTTAGAGTCTCGGCTCTATATAAACTTTTTCCATTTTGTTTTGTGGGGACACAACATACACTTTTTCTAGATAAATTTCCATGTAAAAAATAAGTGAATTTATATAATGAGACCAGTTATGGTCACATTACTTTTGACCATTGGATGTGAGATTGGGTTATGCAATTATTCCATTGACCATGCTAAAACTTCAAAAAAACAAATTTCTCAGACTTTGTGACACATCAAAGCTATCAAATTTCACATTAAATGGTTTTAAGGAACTGTGACCACCTTGTATCAAAAGTAAATGGTCTCATTCCATACAATCCTAAAAAATAAACCATGTACTATAAATCTCTTTCGAGCTAACCTAGGTACAAAACTAAGTTTGTATGAACCGGCCAGGTCCACTGGAATAGAAACAAAGAAAAGAACAATAGAGCTCTAATCATAATTAGCAAGTCATGGATTATCAATAAATCAGTTCACTATAAAATTGGAAACAAATCATTTTTATTTTAAAAAGTCGGATGAAAAAATCGGGTAAAAAATACGGATCAGCAAAAATACTTCATATAAGGATATCGCTAATATATCGGATTAGGCTAAAAAAATCGAAGTAAAAAAATCGGATAAATTTATAATATTAGAAATTTTGAAATTCTAAAAAAGAAAAACTATGTCAAAGCCATCAATAACTAATTCATCCATAAAATCTTTACTAGATTGATATAATTAAGTCAATTAATTTAGATGCCCCGTGACTCTTATCCAATCATCCAATATTAAATACATAATTAACTAGTATATACTAAATGAAAATGTACCACATAAATCTACCCATTAAATACTTTGAGAAACATCACATCTACTTATTACATACCAAAAACAAATATACTATATAAACTTATTCATTAAATACTTTAACTATCGTATGGTGACAAATATACTCTATAAATTTATTCATTAAATACTTAAGCTATGGTATGGTGACAATATACCATATAAATTTCTTCATTAAATACTTAAACATCACACCTATTTAACCCAGTATAAAAAACAATACAATATTATTTGTTTGGGAAAATTGTTGAAAACCCCTTAAAATATACTTTTTAGATACTCTACCCCCGTCCTAAACTTTTCTCACTTCTTTTTCTCAAAAACTATCTTTTCTAACTAATACCCCATAACTCAAAAAGTGATATCTTTTTTGACAAAAATACCCCTTCCCGTACCTTCACTGTACGAACAAATCATTTAGACGGACCCCAATAGTATTTTCACCGGACCGCGGTTGTTATTTGCCGAACTTATGATGTATGTTGGATTGCATTTCTACAATACCAGACTTCTTATTTAGACAGTGATATGCTGGACCGTAGACTACTAACGCCGAACCACCCTACTCATGTATTAAAATGTTGAATCGAGACCATGAAATGCCGGACTTACGTCTTCAATAGTAAAATCACCGGAGTAAAGTTCTGTAATGCTGAACCGCGAGTAAGATATTGCCAGACTGCATCCTCCCAGTGCCAGATAAATCGACCATAACGCAGAAGTGAAATAGTTAAACGCCGGACTTAACATCATTCCAGAAACACATGTCAGACTGTACATTGCAAACTCCGGACTGACCCTATTCCAGTGAGTAAATTGTCGGAGCACTACTTCAAATCACAGGTCTGTCCACGTTACAGTAAACATATTGCCGAACCGTGCACATACACTGCCGGACAACTGCATCAAAACGCCGGAGTGATTTTATTACAGTACGTAAATAGCCGGACGTAACCCACAAAACGTCGGACGCCTAGTCAAATATTGGATCGACCATCACAAAATGCTAGACTGCCTATGCAAATGTCGGACTACCTACACAAATACCCTTTTTAACATAGAAGTTAAAAAGATGGGTAATTTTATCTTGATTTCTATTTTTATTAGGTTGAGGGTATTAATTAGAAAAATATAGCTTTCGAGAAAAAGAAGTGAACAAAGTTTAGGGTGGGATAGAGTGTCTTAAAATTATATTTTAGGGGGTTTTAAGTAATTTTCTCTTTTTGTCTCACAATGATTTAACTATGCTATGGTGACTATGGTCGCTCTATAACTATGGTTAAAGTTTTTAACTATGGTAGGGTGACTATGGTCACTTATTAGTTTTATAATTTTCTTTAATCGAAAAGAGGCTCGTAGGATTTTGGGCTCTGTGTTTACGGTTTAGAGAGAGACGAAGGGAGAACAAACAGAAGAAAATAGGGCTGGAGGCTCTTAGGAATTTGGGTTTCATATCTCTGCATTTACGGTTTAGAGAGAGAAGAAGGAAGAACGAAGGGAAGAAAATAGGGCTGGGCTCATAGCCATTAGGGTTTACAGAGAGAGCCAGTAGGGTTTATAGAGTTAATTAGGGTTTATAGAGAAAGCCGGTAGGGTTTATAGAGTGAGAAGAAGGAAGAAGGAAGAGATCATGGGCTTCACAAACCCTAATGGAAGAGGCCCTAACTGATTTTTAGAGAAAGAAAAGGAAGATGGGATGATGATTAGGGATAGTTTGAAGAGGATTGTTTGAGAGAAAGCCCTAATTCTACTGATTTGTGAAGTCGCCCTAACTGATTTTTAGAGAGAGAAAAGGAAGAGGGTTTTTCATTTTCTTGGGGAAACAACAAGCAGAGCTGAAGAAGGTTTGAGCAACTAATCCTATAGGTACAATTGCTTGCTCCTGTAAGTTTACAGTTTACACTATATTGTTTATCTTTGTTATCACGTAATAAAAGACAAAATATTGTTTACATAGTCCTGTAGTCACACTCTCTGTTTCTCATTCATCAGTAAAAGACTATGTTTTGAGTTCTAGTTTGTGCCATAAACAGTATTTTCACAAAAACAATTATCACAAATAATCACAGAAATCTGCATGTATTTGATTTTCTTTGCACAATGATATACTTTACAAAATGATTTGCTATAAACAGTATTTCATTACACAATGATTTTCCATAATAATAACAACTGAAATGTCCATCTATTTGTTTAAGTTTAAAAAAAAAGGGAGAAAAAAAATTCATACCTTCAATCTGCATCTGCGGCTTTGAAGAACACAGTGGGGATAAAACTTTCCATTTTAGGTTTTTTTTTGAAATAATATTTTTTTTTCAAAAGCATGAAAGTAGCAATGGCTGCAATAGAAGAAAAAAAAAAAAATGTTTCAAAAAAAATTATAGGTAAAAAAAGATACGATATTTTGGCCTGATTTAAATCGTATGAAAAAATCGTGTTTTCTTTTTATGAAAACTTTTTTTTATGAAAACTACTGATTTTTGCCGACCTTTTCTGAAAGTCGCCATGTAAAACTGTTTCAATAAAAACGTCGATTTTTTTAAACAATGCCAATTAAAAGGCTATTGGCTAACTATGGTTCTGATAGGGTTTCTGCCCATCAATCCACAAATCTTTATGGCGAAGAAGAGGAAAGAGAGGGGTGGCGATGGAGAAGGTTCCTCCATCTCCAAGAGAAAAGAGCGGATCGGTATAGCAGACAAACCTGAATTCATTTCCAGGAATCGCGCTCGCCTTCCCAAAAAACACCAACAAGATGAAGAAGTAATTTTCTCTCTCTTTCTCTCTCAACGATTTCTACTTTTTCTTTGCTCACCAACTGATTACTGTTTCTTTCAGTATGTGGCTACAAAATTGAGCCAAAAGATTTTGAAAGAGGCACGAAAGCAACAGAAAGAAATAGAGGACGATGAAGAGTCGGAACTTGCAAAAACCCAACTCTCGTTCTCGGATGCAGCTGCTGAAATTCGAAATAATCTATCTGAAAGTGATGATGAGGATTTTGGTGGGTTTTCGGAAACTCAGAGCCGTTATGAAGATTATGAGGTAAAGAAGCCATCTTTATACTTTTTAATGTTCATCTGGTTTTGTTTCTTATTTACTCTTTAGAGGAGGCGCTTTTTTCTTGATTGGGGGTTATATCCTTTTGATTTTCTTTTTGTATTTGGATGGATTTTTTTGTTTTTAATTGTGGAGTGAATATTATAAGTTATCTATTAAATGTTATGTTTATGTTTTTTTTTTTTTCACTTTGGTTAGGTGAATGAAAACTTTGTGCTTTATGTTCTGTGTCGCCGCTTTTGTTTCTTCTTCTTCCTTTTTTAAATGCATTTCTTCTACATTGTTGGGGTGCTATTCCCTATGGATTTTTTTCTGTAATTTATTTTAGTTTATTTTTTAGTCAATAGATTGAGGTTCATGACTTGTGGTTTTTTTTTCTTTGCAGGAGATCAATGAGGAGGACGAGAGAGTGTTGGAGGCATTCATGTCAAAAGATGCTCCTCCCTTGAGGACCTTGGCCGATATTATCATTGCAAAGATTAGAGAAAAGGATGCCCAAGTTGCTCAAGGTTGTTTTCTTCCTCTAGAGCTCTCCTCTGATCACTTCCACCTCTGTTATTATTGCTACCACTCTGAGTTCTATATCCTAAGACAGTATTACTACAATATTACATTTGATTAGGCATGAGTTGTATCATTGTGATGATAAGTAGCATAATTCATGCAACTTATAATGTCCTTTCCCTTCTTTATGAGATTTGTATTGTTATATCCATTTTTGCTAGGGGTTCTTCATAATGTGTTAGGTAGTAGGTTGTAAGTGGTATTACCAATCAATATGCTGTTGGGTCTTACCAAATGATGTCCTAGCTGATATTCGGATCCATAATAACAAATGGACTCCATAGACATATTGATTTGCCACTGGATTATCTCCACTTTGTGCGAGCAGTGGTTTTTTATTTCTGCTTACAGAACTGTCATTTGTACATTGTGTTCCTGGTTCATTATCATATGTTGTTGGTAGTTTTCAAGTATTGGTGCATTTTATGAAGCATGGTTTGGATCCCTAGTTGTGATACTGATTAGAACTTTGTGCTATTTATCAAGATAAGCAGTTTCATACATTTTATGGAACATGGTTTAGATCCCTAGCTGTGATACTTATTAGAACTTTGAGCTACTTAAAATGTTTGTTGGGAGTTGTAACTTTTTCTTTTCACTTCAGCTCTTATCTTTTCTATTTTGTTCCCAATTAGAATGATCAATTAAGGTCATTTGAATGATCCAAAGCCTGGTGCTGCATAAGTAATCATTGTGTTGTTGAATGATGCAAACCTGCGTAAGTTTCTGTTTGAATGTTGCGTTTGCACGAGCATGATGGTCTTTAGGTTTATAACTATTTTCATAGATGTTTTGAATAATTGATAATCAACTTGGACTGAAGTTGGTAGTCACATTCAGTGTATGAAAAGTTGGCTGCCTTTGCTGACTAGGCAGCTTTGCAGCCTCTAGATGATTTGGGCGCTACATGCCTGCAAACCAAGCCCCTATCCAATGGTGGAGAAAATTATAGATTCATAATAAATCTTCTAGAATTGCAGGTTTAAGTGTCCACAGTTTGTTGGGCCCAAAGAGAATCTAGGAGAGTTTTGGCATCTGAAACTCATCTATTTGGTTTGCCTTTGATTAAGGCTTGAAGAGGTTGGCATTCTTTGTTATTATTATTTTTTTAAATTTCATCTTCCGGGTTAAATAGACAATCTGATTGGATGGAAACATGCAAAACTACCAACTATACATACTAAATTTCATTATTTTGAAAATTTAAATTCAAAAAGTGAGATTTAGGCAATAAATGCTCTACCCCTCAACATCCTTTCCCTCCTGTTGTTGTCCATAGCTGATGGCGCCCTCATTCATGATGCAGTCGCCTAGGCTCCGCTTACAGCACTGTTCATGGTTTGGTTAGAACCTCTGTGCTCTTTACTAGGCCATATGGTTTTTAGGCTGTAGATTCTACTGGCTTCTATCAAAGTTTCAAAGGGAGAATCCTTATCATTGGGGGCTTTCCTACTCCCTACCTTTGTATATCGCGTGCTACTAAACAAATGTGATCAGTGTCCAGTTTTTGCTACTAAAATATGATACTACTGGCTGTTGGGATTCAATCCTATTACTTTATAGGTCAGCTCAACTTCAATGTTGCAAAAGGTGCCGCCTTTGTAACCCCTTTCTCTTCATCCATCTTTTTTCTATTTAGAGTCATATTTGTACTTGAGGGGTTGTGTTTTACTGTTTTTCTAAACCTCTCAAAGAACTTGATGGCACTATGGTGTTATCAAATGCAATATGTGGACTCAAGTTGCTGGGAGAGTTCGATGTGCTATGCATGTCAGTGCTGCCATGATGCAGGTACATCACTTTTGATGCTGGTAATACATATAAAAACAAAATTAATAAAATTTTAAGAATACAAATGACAACATGAATATATGATTTATGTGTCCGTAGGTATTTTAATTGAGTATTTTTCTCCTAAGATATAGATTTTATGAGTTGCTGATGGAGATTAACATAGACATGTTTTCTCTCTATTCTTTATATGGTTAACTTGTAAAATAAAGTGATCCAATCAATTTATTGCATTCAATAAAACACGAAAGATTATTGTTTGTTCCAACCAAGCGCTTAAAATATTAGCATTTTGCAGCTAAGTACACTGTAGCATACAGCCAAAAGTAATAGTCTAAATTAAAATTGTTTACTTGGTTTCATCTCCTGGGCCCTTGAAACCCTCAATAACTCAATAAATCTTCTCATGGTATCCTTCAAAAGATATCACAAAATCGATATTTTCCTGAAAAAGCCGACAAAGTTTGTTGCAATCCTTCAAATCGAAAAAAAAGTTTTACTTTTCAAATCTTGAGTTTCATCCCTTAGAACCAACAAAGGATTGGTTCTAAGGGGTTATTTGGGGCTTATATACACCTCCCACACCAAAACCCCCCCGGGGGAAAAACAGAAAAAAAATATCTCCCCCCTTTTTACAGCAGGATGTGTGGAGGGAGGGGAGTGTCTTTTTTTACTGGTGATCGTGGGCATTATTTCTTCCCAGGTCATGCATATATGGGTGCATCACATGGTGTGATTCACTGCTTAGGCTTGCGCATCTTGCAAGCCTGCGTCGGAGGCTTGTCGGCACTGCTTTGATGCAGCCACATGGTTTGTTATGCGGCTGTATCTGAGTATCTGATAACCATGGATGGAACTCATAGCTACTAGCAGTTATGGATCAATCAATAACTTGTTGGTCCTTAGATATGCTTGTATTTTTTATATCAAGAATCTTTGAGCAATGGCACGCATGCTAAGAAGGGATCTACTATTTTTAAACTAAAGTCCTTCAAAGTTTGAAGGTCCATGTAATTCCTATAATTTATCTGATGCAACATTTTTTCAGAGTTGAACTTTATTTTGATCCAAATTTGTTTCACATGATATTCAACAGTGTTTATTTATTTATTTTAAATTGACTTAACCTTGTGGACCTTCTTAAATGCTCCTGAATATCTATGTCATTATTTTATCATTACATCTTATGATTCTGGTTGTGACATAACCTTGTAGGAACTTTTAGTTGATTTATCAGGGATGATCATTGTGATTGATCAAGATAAAACATTATTTTGGGCTACTTAGCCCATGTCTCGGATGTTTCAGTAATGACCGTTTCAGAAGGATGTTCGGTGGTGTGAATGGTGGGTTCTTTTTCTTTGGTTTTGGTCACATTTTAGAAAGAATATTAAGTTTTCGGAATTGAGGGATGCGTCTTTTGCTTGTTAACTTAGAAGCTGTGTCTATCTCATTCTCTTGGAGTATACGATGATTTGCCGGTTGGATGCCACTTGATGTTTACTTTGTTTGGTTTTTCGTTGAAGTATTCAGCATTTGTCTGGTCAATGGTCATTTGCTTGGCTTGTTTTGGGATTTCAATACTAATGCTCTTACTATCCAATCATATATGCGAGAATCATATCCTTCTGCATTGTTCATTTGTCAAGATTATGTACTATATAGTGACTTTTTCTTTCTCTTTGGTGTCTTAAGTTGTAACTGCTTCGTAGACAATCTTTCGGGTTGTTGGATTTTTAACCGGTATTTTAAAATGCGGGATGCAGTCCTGATGCGGTTGGGGGGCTAATGCGGCGATGCATCTTGATCCGGTCTAGATGCGGGTGCATCACCCTGATGCGGTTAATAAAGATAATGTATGAAAAAAATATGGAGGTGATTTATGTGATAATAGGTATTTAATTTATTCATTAACTCCAATATTATCAGCTATTTGGAGATTCTGAATCGCTTGTTAGAAGACATTATAAAGTCGAAACTAGAAACTTGGAGTAACTTTATAGAAGACAATAGAAGACATCATATTATCATAATTCAATAACATCCAAGAACCATAATGGCAATTGCAAATTCTGCCCTTGAAACCCTTGATATGTTGGTGAATCTATGTTCAAACTTCTCAAAACAATGCCCAAGCTAATCCCAATTGACAACCCAACCCAACTCAGAGAGCAAATCGACAATTTTTTGCAAAACAAATTCGTCCTAATTTCTTTTTTCTCTTCGTTTGATCCAAAAACAGCCACGGGGTGTAATACTCCAAAACCCTTTCCTTGATGGGGATGGCCAAAATACCCATGCTCTTGGACATTATTTTCACCCACGAGCTATGTTGTGCATATGCGCTATGTGCTATTCGGCGGCATATGCGGGTGCATCCCACCAAATAGCATATGTGCCCCTATGCGATGCTCTTCAGGGAGCATAGCGCAATATGCGGCGATGCTGCTGCAGTTCAGAACAATGTTTTTTAACCGTTTTTTGAAATGTTGTTCATAAGAAATTTTCTACAGCATATAAAATTGAAGAAACAAGTGATCTTTAGGGGAATATATGCACATTTAGATTCTTCTTGATACTGGGTTTGATATTCAAGGATTTCATGCTAGGAGCTCCTTTTGACCAGAACTTTGGATCTGGTTCAGTAGCGTATAAAATTAAATTTTATCCTTTCTGTTTCCTTATTCTTCTTTTGAAATCTGTTTAGTTTTTAGTGACTTAACCTTAGTATTGCTCTTTTTAATTTCATGCCTCTTGTTTGCTTGGGGCTACTTCCCTTTGGTTGCGTTGGAAGATTGACACAATCCCCGTATATAATCGTTATGGTTAGGAGACGAGGGCAGTTACCCAATTGAAGAGTTTAAAGTGAATTAGGGTTTTTGTATGCTGTAGCTTCCATGAGGACAAACTTTGGATGGTTATATGTCTTGTGGATCAAATGCTAGACTTGGCTGATGTCATGCAAGCTGTGTCTTTTGGGTACATGAGCCGTGTCTTTTGGGTGAGTCTACCCTGATGAATCACGATCGTTTTAGTTCACTGCTTTTTAACCTTTTCCACATGGCTCATCCATCTATCATGATAAAGGACTTACTAGATGAATTACATACATATTATTGTACAAGAAATTTATTTTTTGAATGAAGAAGCATTGTTTTGTGGCATTGGCATAATCATCCTCCCTGGTGTTATAAGAAAAATAATTCTCCTCCACATGTTAAATTGTGTATATCACCATTTGTAGTCTATTTTAGTATGGAAGTCCTTCAAATTCCTCTTTGGAGATCTGTTTAATGTTTGATACAGCTGTATGCTACATAGATCATCTTTATTTTACGAGTAAACCTGTGTTCTTTTATGTTGCAGAAGAGCGACCTCTTCCAGCTTTGGACAGCGCTGTTATTGATGTTTATAAAGGGTATTTGGTCTTTGGAAACATAGTTTTTGGTTTTTTTAATTGCAATCATCTTTTATGTGAATATTTATAGATGCCTCGCTTTCCCACATAATGCAGAGTTGGTAAACTGCTGACCAGATTCACAACTGGTAAAATGCCCAAAGCATTTAAGGTCATTCCATCGCTTTCTCTTTGGGAAGATGTGTTATATCTTACTGAACCAGAAAAGTGGTCTCCTAATGGAATGTTTCAAGCAACTAGAATATTTTCGTCGAATTTGCCTCCTAAGAAGGCTCGGAGATTTTATAATCTAGTCTTACTTCCACGAGTGAGGGAAGACATTAAGAAGAACAAAAGATTACATTTTGCTCTCTACCAAGCCTTGAAAAAATCTCTCTATAAGCCATCCGCCTTTTTCATGGGCATTTTGCTACCATTGTGTCAGGTATGTTTTTAGTAAAATGGCATGTATCTGTTGCTCATTGTTTGTTTTTTTTTCTTTTTCCTTTTAAAGTTTTTGATAGATCAACATCAGCATTACTTTCATGGTTTATTTCTCAATGAATATTATGATGACCGAACCATTTGCTTCAGTTTTGTTTGTGATTCTACCTTCATGATATAATCCATGAGGATTTCATACTATGATAAGAAAAAGGCGTCATGTATGAGTTTGTTTAGTGATGACATCCAGATTAAAATGAGGAAGTTTATGTATAATTTATATTTCTTTGGCCTGATGTGCGAGGGGGAGGTTTGGAGCTTGTCCTTCATATGACCATTCTTACATGACTCAATATATAGGTGCATGCATGCATGATTTTCATTTCCTATGGCAGAAAGCTGTTTTGTAAGTCCACACACATTATCTACCATGAGAACTGGTCTTTAGTATGTAGTTCTTGTTAAAGAGGTTGTTTATTGAGATTTTACTTGCATTTATTTCATTCTCTTCTATCTACTTGTATCGTTTTGATTGTGATGCATATAGTGAAATGTATTAATCTCTCACTCTTAAAGTTACGAAATTCACTTTTCTACTCAAACGGGACATTTGTTTTTCGTTAATTAGAAGACTTGGTGAGATGTATGTACGATGGAGCGCTAACTAGTGTACCAACAACTAATGGAGAGAGTTCTATGCAAGAGCTCGATGGGGTAGAAGAGTCCAGACCCCTCACTGATACAGAAGCTAACCTTAAAACACAATACAAGCTGGACTACTTTTCTACCCTTAAGAAAGAAGAACTCTTCTGGTACCAGAGATCTAGAGTCAAGTGGCTTAAAACAGGGGACCAAAACACAACTTTCTTTCATCGAATAGCAAATTGCGAAGAAGAGACAATACGATTTCCACCATAAAAAATGGACAATCATTTTCTTACTCTACCCGATGAAATAGAATCTGCCATCCTTGTTTACTTGAACTCCCTGTACACTAGCCCTTTGGACCTCAGGCCTAGAATGACTACCTTGGACTTTTTAACTCTTCTTGCTAAGTGGTCACAGTGGTTGGAATGACCTTTCTCTCAAGAGGAATCGTTTGTGCTATTGACCAACTTGCCAAAGACAGCTCCAGGGCTGGGCGGCTTCCCAGTCACCCCCTTCAAATCCTTCCAGGGTGTCTTTTTACCTGATATCAGTAGCTTCTTCGAAGAATTCTACCATAGGGGGATCCTCAAGAAAGCGATAAACGCTACCTTTATTGCTCTTGTTCCCAAAATTGAAGGGGCTGAGGAGCTTAAGGACTTTCGCCCCATTAGCTTGCTCAATTCTTCATACAAAATTCTGGTGAAGGCTTTAGCCTCCAGACTAAAGCTCATCCTCCCTCTGATCATCTCAATCTGCCTTCATCCAAGATAGGTAGATTTTGGATGGGGCGATGATTGTGCATGAGTGTCTCCACTCAAGGCACTTATCCAAGAAGCCGGGTTTAATTTTCAAAATCGACTAGGAAAAGGCTTATTACCACGTCGATTGGTCCTCTAGTGGACGAAACGATGGCTAGGATGGGCTTTGGTAACCGGTGGAGAATATGGATGCAAGGCTGTATCACCAACTCCCATTTCTCTATTCTCATAAATGGGAGGCCGAAAGGTTTCTTCCCAACCTCGAGGGGCCTTTGCCAAGGGGACCCTTTGTCCCCTTTTCTCTTCGTTATAGTCGCAGAGGTCTTCAGTAGGTCCATTTCCCGCCTTTATCAGGAAGGCCTTCTTTCAGCCTTCCAATGTAGCACACAAGGCCCCTTGGTGTCTCATCTGCAAGATGCAGAGGATACACGAGTCTTCCTTGACGCGTCCCCACAGGAGATCGACAACCCGAGGCTGTTTCTCATTTGTTTTGAGACTGCCACGGGATTTAAAGTTAATATGGATAAATCAAAGATGATGGCGGTGGGCCTCACGAGTCAAGAAATCAGAGCCCTTATTCCTTCTTGTGACTGCAAAGTAGAGGACCTCCCCACCACCTAGTTGGGCATACCTTTGGGCTTGGGGAAGCCCAAAAAAAGACGATGGGCTCAAATTATTGACAGAGTGGATAGGCGCTTGGCCAGCTAGAAAGGGAGGTTTCTTTCCCTGGCAGGCCGATCCATGCTGGTCAAAGCCACTCTGGCCAATGCCCCTATCTACTTAATGTCCATTTTCCACATGCCAGCCTCGGTAGCTAACAAGCTGGACCAGCTCATGAGAAACTTCCTTTGGTCTGGCCAAGGGGAAAAAACCAGACACCACCTAATCTCGTGGGACACAGTCCGACTACCCAAATCCCATGGAGGGCTCGGAATCAGGAATCTTAGAAAACAAAACCTGGCTCTACTAGGGAAATGGTGGTGGATATTGGCTACTCAACCAAATTCCCTCTGGACAGGTCATTCGCAACAAATACAGGATCCCTGCTCATAAGTGGGTGCTTGACAGGACCTCCTGCAGTAGGGCCTCAGGTGCTTGGAAGTCCTTTGCATCCTCTCTTGCTCTTTTCAACCAATCCATTCGCTTCGACCCCAAAGAAGGTTCTAGAGTGCGCTTTTGGTCCGACCTTTGGATTGGACATGCCCCTCTTTGGGATCTTTTCCCCTCTCTCTTTCACCTCTCCGTCAACAAAGAATCAACCATCGCTGAAGAGATGGTCCTATTAGGTGGCAGAAGGTCTTGGAATCCCTCTTTCAGAAGGAACTTAACCGAGGAAGAGACTACACTCGTCATCTCGATGTCCGCAGCCTTACACCCCATCTTCTTATCTCCCTCAGGGACTGACTCATTGGTATTGATTCTCTCTCCCTCATGTACCTTCTCAGTAGTCTCTTTCTACAACAAACTTATTCAACCCCCTACTTACCCTTGGAACCCCTCTTCCGTCCAATCCAAAGTCTGGTCAACCATAGCTCCTCCAAAAGTCCAAACCTTCAATTGGATAGTTTGCTGCCAACAGGCTCTCACAGTCGACCGTTGTCAAAGAAGAGGACTTTCGCTTCCAAACAGATGTAGTTTGTGCCTGCACTAGGAAGGGACTAACCCTCACCTTTTCTTACATTGCAGCCTGGCTTTTGAACTCTGGAGCTGTACTCTTCAGCTGTTTAAAATTCAATGGGTTCTCCAACCCTCAGTCAAGGCTCTCATTTCCTCCTACCCCGGCTACCATTGGCCTAAGGCCGACAGAACTTTGTGGAAGTTAGCAATCGTTGCAACCATTTGAGTTATTTGGATAGAGAGGAATGAGAGTTTCCAACGCCACAAAAGAGAAGTTCCAGTGCTTTTCCAGAAGGTTACGTCCTTAGTAACTTTTTGGGCCTCAACTCACAAGGATTTTATATGGATCCCTTCTAACACCTTTCTTAGTAAGTGGGAGAATATTTTGAACCTCCAACCTCACAAGAAACAAAGGCCTCACAACTAGTTGGCCCCTCAAGTCAACGCCATCAAACTCAACTTTGATGGTTGTTCACTGGGAAACCTGGGCCATCAGGGGCAAGAGGGGTATTTCGGGATCACAACAGCAATATTCTCCTCACCTACTCGGAAAATGTGGGACATTGAGATTCCCAGTTTGCTGAAGCGATGACTCTCCTGCTGCGTCTCAAAAGATTCAACCCCTCTTGGGGCCAACACTTGGTAGTGGAAGGAGATGCCCGAAACGTCATCTCTTGGGCAGCTGGCACCTCCCCTTCTTCTTGGTACCCCACCACGATTTTTGATGAAATTAGTCATATATGCAGGGATATGAACGTCTTATGGAGGCATACTTGGCGGACGTCAAATGAGCTCGTTGATCTTCTTGCTAAAGACGGAGCACGGGCAAGTGTGGAAGACTTTGACGGTCCATCTCCTTTTTTGCTCTGGACCATAGAGGCTTCCTTGGACTATAGCTACCTTTGCTTTTTTATTGTACTCGGGCGTCTCTTATAAGCCCCTTTTTTTGCTACACTCTAATTTTTGTAATCTGGCAGGACAGGGTCGATTTTTTGTATAGGGTCTCCAGACCTATGTTTTTGACTAAGGTACTCGCCTCGTGGGTCCTCGAGGTCATCTCTTCCCCCTTTCACTGGTACTCTCTCTTACAGCAATACAAAGTTAACATTATCAATAAAAAAAAACACTAGCAGAGAGAGGAGTAAGTTCTTAGTGACAATAAGTCTGCATCAAGGGTCAGTGTGAGCCTATACCTCTTTGTCTTAGTTATGGACGACTTAACTAGGCACCTGCAAGATGAGGTATTGTGGTGCATGTTATTCGCAAATGACATAGCTTTGATCGATGAGACTCGAAACGGCGTCAACACAAAGTTAAAACTTTGGAGGGATGCTGTAGAATCTAAAGGTTTTAAATGAGCCGGACTAAGGCAAAGTATATGGAATGCAAGTTTACTAATAATAGGAGTAGAGACGAGGAAGTAGTTACGATTGATGGACAAAAAATATCAAAAAGACTGTATTTTCAATGTCTCGGGTTGATAATCCAGGAAAATGGAGAGATTGAGGAAGATGTTGCATACAACATTTGTGCTAGGTGGGCGAAGTGGAGATATGCAACCAATATTTTATGTGATCCCCGCATACCAATGAAGCTGAAGGGCAAGTTCTATAAGATAGATGTGAGACCAACTTTGCTCTATGGGGCGAAATGTTGGGCGGTCAATATATGTGTAAAATAAGTGTAGCGGGGATGATGATGTTTAGATGGATGAGTGGCAAATCAAGAAGGGATAGAAAATGAAATGAATCTATTCCTAAAAATTTAGGTGTGGCACCAATAGGCGATAAGATGAGATAGACTTAGGTGGGCTGTCTATGTGTGGTGCAGACCCAGTACAACACCTGTTAGGAAGTGCGAGTTAGTTCAAGTGGAAGGTTCAAAAAGAGCAAGGGGTAGGCTCAAAAGGACATGGTTGGAAGTAGTGAGAAAAGATATGTGGACTTATGGCTTCATTGAAGGTATGACTCTTAATAGAACAGAATGAAGGACCAGGATTTGTTGTAGCCGACTCCAAATTAATTGGGAAAAGACTATGATAATGAATTAGAAGTCTTATAGTCGCCGTAACTTTTGTGATGTTTACATCATGGAGAATGAACATTAGATAAAATCAAATTCACAGGGTGAAATGGAAAAACTATACAAAGTCGGTCACTATTTTGATGGGATTGAGGCTGTTTAATTTCTTGAGCTTCTAAAAGGAACATTGGCAAAGTTCTTAAAAGACTTGAAGGATCCCTTTGATTCAAACAATGTTTTGTAATATATCACTTTTCCTATGTTCCTTTTGGATTCATTTAGAAAGTTCTGCTGTGGTTACTATTGAATGCTTCTTGGAGTTTTCTGGGGATATTCATATATCCTCTTGTTGTGCTTCTCAAGCATTGATGATCCATGTAGAGAATCAAGTTAGTTCCACTATTTCTGGTAGTTTCTGTAGGGGAATCCAATATTAATGAATCGATCTTAAAATCCAATTAATGAAGAGCAAGCCTCGAGATTGTTTTGTGACTATCATCTAGTGTAATCCTGGTTTATTTAGATCGGCTCATTTGTTTTGCAGTCAGGGACTTGCAGTCTCAGAGAAGCTGTTGTTATTGGAAGTATTATTCAAAAAGTCTCTATTCCTCCACTTCATTCTAGGTAAATCTGCTTAATTGTAGATGTTGCTTTTGGTAACATGTTATGCTTTACATAAAGTAGTTATGCTTTCTCGGTTTCTACTCCATTTCTTATAGCATTCTTTGAATTCTGCAATGCAGTGTTGCATTAATGAAGATTGCGGAAATGGATTATTGTGGCACAAACAGGTATGGCTAGAGTATTATGTGAAAGAATATTTCCTGTAATCTGACAATTGATTGCCAATTTTGATCATGTTTTCCTGGTCAGCCGTATTATAAGATTCACATCCTAATAAAGTTGGATGATCTTTGCCTGTAACTCAACCTCTATTATTTGTCTTTTGAGGCTTGCTGCTTTTGCCCTCTTTAATTCTTCTACATGTGTTTATGGTTATCTTGATTTGTTTTGTGTTATTTACTGAATCTATTATGTAATGGTTGTCATTTGCAAGTTGTTGGGGTGCATTTATGTCTTGATTTGTTTTGTGTTATTTACCGAATCTATTATCTAATGGTTGGCATTTACAAGTTGTTCGGCTGCATTTATGTGTCCATCAGGATGCCACATGCTTAAAATCTTTATGTTAGCCAATAGCATTAACGAGGGTGGTATGCATAAATTTTTGTCACATTCTGATGGACTTAAATGCTCCCGAACAACTTGCAAATGCCAACCATATGCAATTTAATAGAATATATTTCCTCAATTCAGGTAATGGATTATATGGTTAAGGTAATGGATGTGATGAAAGAGATTTTATCTATATCACCCTCATTAATGTTACTTTTAGCATAATAACTAAAAGATCTGATTGGGAGCAGCTGAAGATCATGAATGTTACTACCTAATTGAGAGCACCTTGCAATCATAACAAAGGAGACACTAGTTAGCATCCTTTGTGTTACAGAATTGATGAAACTAAGAGTGTGATAATTAATAAATAAATAAAAGTGAATGATACTTTTATTTAGATGAAGGTTACCTGGATTTAGGATGAAATGTCATTATATTGTGTCAAAATCACTACTATTCAACATTAATTATTTACATTTTGCATTCAAAGTCTAAAAATTTAGGTTAGATCGCCTTGGCTGCCATGGTTCCTGGGCCCCATTAAGGGTGGGTTTTTGTTTTTTCATTTTTGGTTTGCTTTTTTTGTTGGGGGGGAGGGGGGGCTGATTTGGTTGGATATGAGACTCCTTTAATTGAACTTATGTAATAAATAATTAAAATAAACACAGAAGCGAAACCTAATTGAAAACAAACAATTCCAAACTCATTCCTGAAAAATATCATGAAACCCTAAACCCAAAATCTAAACATACTAACCTTTTGGAACTCAATCAAAGTTGGCTCCAAGCAGTGTGCTTTGGTTGCTGAAACACCTCTATTGCCACTGCTTCGAGTCTCACAAACGATTGGCTTTAAATAGTATGATTCCTTCAAACTCGAAATTCCCAAAAAATTCTAATTCTCCAAAATATTATAAAAAATCCTTTTTTTTTAATTTAGTTTTTCTTCCTCAAAGTCTAGCACAAGGGGTTTTGCCGTGTAGAATACCCCCCCAAAACACTTGTTCCCCATTGGAGGGGTAAAAAAAGCACTCCCCTTCATGATAAAGTGTGCCAAGGTGCTAGACGTCGGACTAGGTGGCGCCTAGGCCCAAAAGGCAGACACCTAATGCAAGGACAGCCCCACCTTAGAGGATGCGCCTCAGGCCTTGGCCCAACTCATGGAGCTGCCAAGGCGCCATGCCATTGCAAATTTTAGAACATGGTTGCATTAATTATGTCCTGAACTTGTCCATACATACCATTGACATCCATTAATTATTTCATCACCTCCTGATGCTTACGGAAGGACAGTGTTAAAAGCAATGGTTTAAAAAGCGGATTGGTGACCCGAATCGGGCACCTCAAAAACCAATCCGGATCGGCGATCCAAATCGGGAATCGGCTGAATCGATCGGATTAAAGCTTCAAAAAAATCCGAAAAAATTATTAAAATTCATTATAAATGTTGTTTTTTAAGAATCCAATAAAAAATGAGGGTAATACATTATTAACTTTCATTTTTTTTATCAATTTGTGAATATTGAGATGCTCTTTCCCTGTATAAACTTATTTTAACTATTAAATTTGCATCACATAAAAGAAAAATCATAAAATTATCATGGATAAAATATATAATTATATATGAACTATTATAAAGAGTAGACTAATCAATGAAAGAATGGCCATTAAAATCTCGTTTTGGCGAAAAACCCTAATCCGCTAAAAAAACCCAAACTATTACAGCCTAACTATAATCCAAAATTATTACAACCTCACAAATTATAATATTATATACTGAAATTATAATTATTAGTTTACATTTTATAATTATTTTATTAGACAAATAATAACAAATTAAAAATATTTTATAATATTATCTAATTTAAAATGTATTATTGACAACTGTAAGAAAAATAGTACATTACATGATTTATAATGTAAAAATTCATAAATAAAATAAAAAATTTGGTTATCAATGTAAAAATTAATAAAATGCGTACAAATTTTGGAAATAACACTTCAATTTTTCAAAAATTTATTTTTTTAGGTTTCTATAATAAATTTAGTAAAAGAGATTGTTAGTAGAAAGATGGAGATTTCAAATAGAATAAAATTTTTATTTTTATTTTTTTTATACCTTTCATATTATTTACAAAAATAATTATACCACTATATATATACAACAAAAATTAACTGTTATATAAAAAATTAATTTTTTTATTTTTCATTTTCTTATGCCTTTTATATTATTTACAAAAATATTTATATTTATACCAACCACTATATACACAACAAAAATATTTATATTTATACTAACCACTATATACACAACAAAAATGCAACACATGCCCAAGGGGATTCGACCTTGGGACATCAAGTAAAAAAACAGAAGTCATAACCACCAAGCCATCTAACTACATGTTGTTGATTAATAGATTATATTTACATTTCGTTTTCATTTAATGATGTTTGAGAATTATCCCACATCGAAAGATAGGTATTCAACTTTGGTATATAAATACCTATGTAATATGAACTATAACATGTGTACAAAAATATTAGAGCAACCTCACACGTGCGTTTGGATGCACGTGTGAGTATGTGTAGGGCACGCTCGCACGTGCGTTCGGACACGCGTAAGTGTGTGTGGGGCATGCTCGCACGTGTGCTTGGACGCACGTGTGCACGTGTGAGTGTGCGTGAGGCATGCTCGCATGTGCGCTTGGACGCACGTGTGAGTGTGCGTAGGGCACGCTCGCGCGTGCACATGTGAGTGTGCGTGGGGCACGCTCGCACGTGCGCTTGGACACACGTGTGCTCGTGTGAGTGTGCGTGGGGTACGCTCGCACGTGCGCTTGGACACACGTGTGCACATGTGAGTGTGCGTGGGGCACGCTCGCACGTGCGTGTCATGAGTTACGTGTGTGAACCGAGCTGAACCGGATGGGAATCGGCGGTTCTTCTCTAGAACCGGGCGATTCCCGATTTTGTGCTGGAACCGGCACGGACTGTGCTGGTTCTCGAGTGGAACCAGGCGAGTCCAGTTCGACTCGCCGTTTTTAAAACACTGGTTAAAAGTAATGTAGGGTTTAGAAAGTGCTGTGTGGGTTTCACAACACTTCCATAAAAGAAGAATCTGGGATAACTGAAAACAATACAAGGGAGCTGATCTTTTATTAGTTTTGTACAATTTCACGCTTTACAACCTCTGAAAGCATGTGTGTGTGTGTGTGTGAGAGAGAGAGAGAGAGAGAGAGAGAGAGAGAGAAGAGAGAGAGAGAGAGAGAGAGAGAGAGAGAGAGAGAGAGAGAGAGAGAGAGGCTAATAGTGATCACTAAAAAGTGGGATCAAGAAGCCTACATTTTAAAATTGCAATGGCATCAAGAACCCTATCCTGGAACACCAGAACAAGCTCTCAAAGCGGGATCAATCCCAGAGCTACAATGCATTCTCCAGAGTTTTTGAGTTTTGGTGGTTTGTACATCATTGGTTGCTTTTTTTGGAAACCAATTCCTAGTTCAGGCAAACTAAGGGATTCTGCCCCTTGTAAAACCCTACCAATTTCCTTTTTGCTAGTTAGGTTTTTTGAGAAAAAGTGGATGAGCAGAAAAGGAATACTCAATTTAGATCGGTTCTGTAAGATGGCCATGTTTTGCCCAAGATTCCGCTGAAAGCCTGCCCAAGATTCTGCTGAAAGCCACGAGGCTGAAGCAAGGAGAATTTCACGACCTTCCCAAGACTACCTTGATTTTTTGCTCTACGCATTGATTTATGCCTTCACGGAGTGTAAGAGCAATCATTCCCATTGATTCATATTCTTAAGAGAATTGCCAAATGTGACTCAATGAACTAAGAGCCCTCGTTTGCTCCACCCTCCTGATTGTGATATGTGATCCCCTCATGATCAAATGGGCGAGAAGAGAGGCTGTTTGGCCTTGTAATAACTCAGATACTGTAGATTATTGCATTAGGAGATTGGTCCTATCCCTTTTATTTATTAGTAAATCCAATAAAGAGGTCAAGTAACTTTCTTAAAAGGGAGCTGGGAAGGACTCCCCTAGCTGCTGGAACTCTTTGATTCCCTCACAAACTTTGTTTCTTGATTAGATATTCATTGGTTTCATCCTTGATGTGACTTGGTGTTTCCTTTGTTATCATTTGTTATCTATAGGAAGAATAGAAAAGCCTGTAACGATTAAAAGGGTTATTAAGTGCCAATAAGATGCGATAGAGATACAAAAGAATCAAATATGTTCTTCGGAGATGAAATAGATATTGAGAATTTCAAATTGCACTAGACAGGCACCCAAACCAATGTGATCCGAAGTTCTTGTCATCCTTAACTTGGTAACAACATTTGTGGTGATCCTTCTATTACAAGTTATTTTACTTCTCGTTTTTATCAACTTCAAAGTTTTATTTTCTCGCCAAAATGAGGCTTAGTGTTATTTGTTATGGAAAAGGCCACTGATTCTTTTTGTCATTGTTTGCAATGTGTTAAGCTCTCCATTTGTGGAAAGTAGTAATTGCCCTTACTTGTATCCAGAATTCAATAACCATAT
This sequence comes from Amborella trichopoda, assembly GCF_054954075.1. NCBI lineage: Eukaryota > Viridiplantae > Streptophyta > Magnoliopsida > Amborellales > Amborellaceae > Amborella > Amborella trichopoda. The sequence goes on from NC_142342.1 coordinate 31,976,345, forward strand.
TGTCCAAATATCTTGTTTCTTATAATTTATATTTTCCAAATGTCCATTGGATATGATTTCAGAATACAGATACATGTAGAATTTTTTTTTTTGTGTTTTGTTTTTGGGAAAGTGGTGGCAACATATATTTCTCTGTAGATATGTTCACAAAAATATCCTACCAGGGGTGGGATGATGCAGCCAATACGTTGGGTGCTCTTCATAACTCTACAAAATGTACACAAAAGCAAAAACAAAACCATAAAGACAAAAAGGCCATTTTTGGACAAAAACATGAGGCCTATACATATATTAGCATATAACTGTGAAAATGTTGAGACTTGAGAGAAAGTAAGGTAGAAGAAAAGGAGATAAGATGGATGAAACAAAAGTCTAGAGAGAGGAGAGTAGGGAGAGATGAAAGCATAGGCATAGGAGACGAGAGTGGGGAAAAGTAGAAATGGGAGAGAAGGAATAGTAGGTTCTTATAAATGGGAAAACGGAGAAAGGATAGACGAACAGGTGACCATAGAGAGAGTAGAGTGGGAGGCATGAATAGTAGATGAAGGAGGGGGGGGGTGAATAGTTGATGAAGGAGGACATAGGAGGGGGGGGGTGAATAGTTGATGAAGGAGGACATAGGAGGGAGGAGTGGATAGTAGATGAAGAAGAAAGGGTAGAGCTGAAAGAGATAGAAGCAAAGCAAAAAACAAAAAATTATGTGGCGAATTCATGCAACCCAAGATTTGCCCCCTTTTGCTGAAGCATCAGCAATCGCATTGGCCTCTTGCTAAGTATGTGGAAGTTGACTCTTAAGAGGCATGCAGAAATGAAAAATGTGATCAAATACGTGAGATAATCTCCAAGGGTAAGAGGGACTTCCTCAAAGCCCAAAATATAACTTCTTCGGAGTCTCCTTCAACCAGTAGATGTTATCCTTAAGAAGGGTCAAATCTCTTAATTCCCTCAAGAATGGCATTTGCTTCGGCCCAAGAAGAATCCCCTAGACTGATATATCCCTAGGAAACTAAATAAAGTGCATTCGTGTGAATTTTATAAAGGTAGCTCCATATACACAGTGGCCTAGGTTGCCAAGGGAGAAGCCTTTGACCATAAGTTTGATGACAACTGTGCTTAGGGGAATCCAAGTGGTAGATCTACAACTTCTCAAGGGTTTGAGAGTGATAATGTTGGCCAATTGGATATGAGATACGTGGCTTATTGAGGTTTGATGTTTTCTAGCCCAAGAGATAGTGAGATCTCTTGCATATTTAGCAGTGGCATTTTCTAACCTCTTTAGTTGCCAGGAATATTTTGGAGTTGCTTTCTCGCCAAATACAGGTAGTCCCATCAATAGGTCGGGTAGCAAGTAGAGAGTTAAAAACCAACATTCGTGCAGTTGGGGGTGACCCATGTCTAATTGAAATCTTAAAGATGCCTAGCCCACATCAAGGTAGCTTAATTATGGGGAGGTTTATTTGATTTGATTATGTCATCTTATACCTAGTCCTAGTAGTATCGGTTATCAGTATTGGTATCAACATGATATGATACCAGCGCAATAAATATATACAAGTATTTGTTCTTCATACATAGACTAGAAGAGCTCAAGAAAATCGAAACTGCTACCATGGTGTATACTTGAGTCGTCATCACCATCATCATCTCTAGAGCATTTCCCAACTAATTGGGGTCGGCTACATAAATCTTGGTCTGCCATTCTGCGTTATTTAGGGCCATACCCTAAGTGAGGCCATATGTCCCCATATATTTCAATACTTTCAACTGTCTTTTTGGGCCTACTCCTTGTCCTTTTTGAGCCCTCCACTCAAACTAACTCGCACCTCCTAGGTTTGGGCAACACATGACCAAGCGATTTAAGTCTATTTTCTCTCATCTTATCGCCTATTGGTGCCATACTTAAATTATCCCGAATGTATTCATTTTGATTTTTATCCTTTCTTGTCTTGCCACTTATCCATCTCAACATCCTCATCTCAGCTACACTCATTCTATGGATATGTTGTTTTTTGTCCGCCCAACAGTCTGCTCCATAAAGCAAAGCTGGTCTCACAATTGTCCTATAAAACTTCGCCTTCAACTTCATTGGTTTGCGGCGATTACATAAAACTTTGGTTGCACATTTCCACTTTCGCCCACTCAGCTCTAATTCTATGTTCGATATCTTCTTCTTTGTTTTCCATTTTCTTGGATTATTAACGTATGATATCGAAAGTGCGCTCTTTTTGGTATTTCTTGGGCGTCAATCTTAACTATTTCCTTGTCTCTACTCCTATTATTACTAAAATTGCATTCCATTAATTATGGTTTGGTCTGACTAATTTTAAAACCTTTAGATTTTAGAGCGTCCTTCCAAAGTTCTTTGTTTTGGCACTATTTCAAACTATGTAATATGCAAATAACATGTACCATGGTACCTCATCTTGTAGGTGCCTAGGTAAGTCGTCCAATACTAAGACAAAGAGGTATGGGCTCAACGTTGATCCCTGATGTAGACCTATTGTCACTGAAAACTCATTTGTCTCTCCACTAGTTGTTCACACACTAGTTAGCGCTCCTTCATACATATCTCTTACCAAATTGATATGTAGTATCTGGAGACTCCTTTCTTTTCTAACAACCACCAAATTAAATTTTAAGGTACTCTGGCATAAGCTTTCTCTAGATCAATAAAGACCATGTGGAGGTCTTTTCTATTTGCCCTAAACTTCTCAATCAGTTGCCTAAGTAGGAAAATAGTTTCAGTTGTTGAGCTCTTTGTCATAAAACTGAATTGGTTTTTTGATACAATTGTTTCATGCCTTAGTTGTTACTCAATGACTCTATCCCATAGCTTCATAGTGTGGCTCATAAGTTTGATCATTTGATAGTTCGCATAATTCTATGTCTCCTTTGTTCTTGTAAATAGGTACTACAATACTTTTCCTCCATTTGGCATTTTTCTTTGTTCTTACTACCTTGTTGAACAACATAGTTAGCTAGTCAATGCCGATCTCCCCCATGCTCTATCGAGATACTATTGGGTCCTAAAGAATTTCCTATCTTCATCATCTTTAAAGCTTCTTTCACTTCCGATATCCTAATCTTACAGGTATATCTATGACCTTCACCCACATTTATGCCAACAGGTTGGTCTTGAGTAAGATCCATTAATTATGTATGCCTTTATTCATTTGGAGGTCTTGGAAGATCTTTTATTTTTTATTTTTATATTGTAGAAGAAGTTCATTTATTCTTTTTCATATTTATGTTTTCTTCTTTTGCTGTTGAAACTGCTGTTTGTTTGCTTTGATGATACTGATTTACTGTCACCTAATAATTATGGGTACATTCGTAATCTTACATTTTGGTATCCCAGCTACTTCATCAAACTATTTCTTGACAAGAAATATGCGTTGCCCTACCGAGTAATTGATGCTGTTACTGCACATTTTATGAGGTTCATGGAGGATACCAGGGTAATGCCTGTCATATGGCACCTGTCTCTTCTTTCCTTTGTTCAAAGGTATGGTTCTTGCAAATTTTTACTAGAAGCTGCCATTGTTGTAATTGGTCTTTCTTTATGGAGATTATTAGTTTGACAACCTGTTATTCAAGAAAGTGCCAGTAGGTTTGTAACCTTTTATCTTATGTTATTTATTAATCACCAACTTCTGGACGTCTATGTTTACAACATTTTATACACTCATTTCATTGTGTTTATGACATATACTACACATATCCCTATGGACTTAGACATGTGTACCCTCGAAATGAAAGTGTCCCCTTGTGAAAGAATGAGCAATGACTCATTGCAAGAAATAATACCATAAATAATTTGCACTGGAGGGAAGGCCAGGGGATTTTAAGCCCATAGGTATTTCGCTGAAGGGAAAGATATTTGCGTTTTGTAAGAGAAAAAGATCCTGCCAAAATTTATCTCTTAGATATTGTCTTTTGTTATGCAGTTCTTTTTTATGCATCACATGTTAGTTGCTAATGTTGCAGTGAACCTTTGCCAAATATTACTGTATTGCACAATCCATAACTGCGTTTGCAGCGAGCCTTAGCAAATTATACTGGAAACTTCAAAGTCGAAAAAGGCTTTTAAAATTTGAAGAAAAGCTGATGTCTTCTTATGCCATGAGTTTACTGATTTGTATGCTTCTTTCGGCTTACTTGATTTATTTATGTTCTAAATGTTATTGTTTTGTACTTCTTGTAACAGAATGCATGGTTTATCATCATTCAAAATCTTGTTACTTTTGTCTGCCTTGAAGTTTGCTTCGATCTTTCCTATTGAAAGCACAACAATTGCCTACCTCATTGATTTCCTTGCTATGCCTCTGAATTTTTCTTCCCCCCCCCCCCCCCCCCCCCTTTAATGGATCAATTGCAACTCCTAGACAATGGATGAAGTTTTATCATGCTTTACATGGATCAATAACGGATGTTTTCATAGCCTGTGTATGATTGGGGTTTCTTCATCTCCTCTTCAACAAATTAGTGGACGGATATTTAGGAAAACACTAATAGATCCAGCATAGAACAATAAGTTGCTATTTTCATTACTTTTCTCTGTGTTCATATCCTTATAAAATGTAATGCATGTCTATACAGGTACAAAAATGAACTTACGAAGGAAGACAAAGATAATATTGATCGTCTAATTCAACATCAGAAACATTATAAGGTGATTCATAGAAGCCTTTACCTGTTTCCTGACTTTTCTTACTGTCTATGGCTTGTATTAGATGGTGGAATTGGGAGGCGAAGCCATCTTTTCTCAGTTTGCGTGAAAGAAGTGTCCCTAAATAATAGTTTCAATAAGTGCCGTGTAAATACTTCTCACAGTGAATTCTTGAAATAATGTGTATCTGATGCATATGCTTTGTTGTGTAGGTTACGCCTGAAATCAAGAGGGAGCTCAGAAGTAGTCGAAATCGTGGTGAAAAAGAGTTCGACTTTATGTCAATAAATATCCTTATATGCTGACCAATTGTTTGTTGCTGTTGTTAGAAATAGCATTGCATATTTGTGAAGAAATCGCTACATTTTTTCGATTCTAGGGCTCAATAACTTTAGGTGTGTGTCTTTGTGTGTGTGTGTATATATATATATAGGGATTGTCCATAAAGAGACCATTTACCTTTTGTGCATGGTCACAATTATTCCCACTCATTAGATATCAAATTGGGTGGCTTGGGGTGAGTCACGAAGTCCGAGAATATTTTTTTTGGAACTTTTTGTCTAATCAATGATACTCTTACAACCACCCATTTTGAAATCTAAGGGGCAAGAATGATTGTGACCTCCTTGTACAAAAGGTAAATGGTCTCTTTATAGGCAATCCCATATATATATATATCTATATATATATATATATATATATATATATATATATATATATATATATACATCATCATCATCATCATAGCCTTTTTCCATCTATTTGGGGTCGGCTACACGAATCTTAGTCTGCCATTCTGCTCTATCAAGGGCCACAACCTTAGTGAGGCTATAAGTTTTCATATCTTTTCTCACTACTTCTAATCATATCCTTTTGGGTCTACCCCTTGCTCTTTTTGAGCCTTCTACTGAAAGTCTGAAACACTGAAATGCATTCTAACATGGTTGGTTCTTGTTTGTTTTTTACAACCATTTTCATGTCAGGGTTTTAGCCTTTTCAGAATGCAATTGATGATCTTAGACACTACAAAGTTAATGTTTATTCACCATATTCTCGAGTATGATTCCTTTTAGTATGTTATCAATGTAGAAGCCCAAATACTGACTACACAATGACTTTGTGTTTGGCTTTGTTCTGATAGTATAATTGTTATATGTTATTACCTGTTATATCTGTATTTGGTGCAACAGTTCAGACCTTAACTCGAGGTTAACTCGAGGTTTTGGCGTGCTAATATTGTGATCCAAAATATTGGAATCTGCTTCATATTTTGCTTGTGACAGTTATCAACATTCTATCGGATCTGTTTCAAAAGCTAAGATGTGAAACCCTTGGGGATTTTAAGTTATTGACCCTATCTTCTGAGTCACATCCCTATGGCAAGTTTTGCAACAGACCCAATCTTACCATTCTCACATGGTCTAGATGTCCACCAATACGTTGACCCTCCTATGCTTCACTCTATTATGTTATTTTAAGACCCCATCTATGTTTCTTGAACAGCATATTTTAAATCGTCTTTTGACTGGAATCTTGTTGAGCACTAATCAAAATTTGATCTTGGCCGAGCCTGAGGTAATGGGATAATCTCTGAAGTTTCTACTTCATTGATTAGTGTTCAATTATAACCTAGTATGTCTTCTTGAGCTTCTACACTGAAAACACCTCAGGGGACATTGTAACTAAATCAGTGGCTACAGAATGCTTCTGGTCCTATTGCCTCAAGTAATTGTCCTTCATAACTCTTGTTCCTAGCACCCATGAAGTTGCTTTTGCTCATTACTCTCTGGGGAATGTGTAGATGGCATTGAGTTATCAATGTAAGGTCCCTCTTCTTCCCAGCACCAATGAAGAGACAAGGACATAGTCAATGTTGACCAGAAGGGCCCATTTGACAGTTCACACGATATTGCAAGTAATTTAGTTGATAGAAGCTGGGAATTCAACCTTTCCTACCCACCTGAAGGTAAGCAAAAGGATTGAATGTTTAAAGATCATATTTGGATCCTTCACCATGAATGAGAAGTCTCTAATGTTCTTGGGTTGATACACCTCCTGAGAACCACAAGCAAAACTACCTAGTTAAAACTATTTTTATCAACCAAAGCTCTCTTACAAGATACGATTCAAATGATTCTACTGGTCACCTGTTTGGATTCTATCCACTACATTGATGTATTTCTCATACCCTGGCCTACAACTTGGGACTGTTTGTAGAAAATCGCTCCTCCCAACAACTCATCTCTCCATAATGGAGGGAAGAGCCACACCAATAGCAATTCACAAGCTGCCCTCCAAAATTCCTCATCCTTGCATATGTCACTATGGCAGGGTCTTCTCAAACCCATGCGCTTCTATCCATAGGGCAGTGTCTTCTCAAACCCATACACGTCTAGTGTTTATTTAGTTTTGGCTAGTTTCTTGTGCTCAAGAAAAGCTAGTTAAAAATAAATTTATTGACCCAAAACTATCTAGTTAAAAAAAAAAAAAAAACTACCTAGTTAAAAATATCTCTATCGACCAAAGCTCTCTTAAAAGATGGGACTCAAATGATTCTACTGACCACCTGTTTGGATTTCATCCAGTACATTGATATATTTCTCATGTCTTAGCCTCGGGACTCTTTCTAGAAAGTCACGCCCCCGAATAATTCGTCTCTCTATAATCTAGTGGCATACCAACTTGCATATGGAGGGAAGAGCCACACCAATAGCAACGTTTTTGTTTTTTTGAGAATGTTAACTGTTATATATATATATATATATATATATAAATAAAAGAGTACAAAGAGATAAAGACGAGAGAGGGGGGGGGGGGGGGGGGGGGAGTGGTATCCGCACATGGATAGCTCAGAGTACATGAAACCCTTCTGAAATGGGGGGGGGGGGGTAGGACAGAATCCAAAAGCCTTCGTTTTAAAGATTACAATGATAAAGATGGAGCAACCAAGAAAAAGAAACTGATCCAAAAATCCAAAACACGATCCTAAGATCCATCATAGACAGCTGCTTCCTTGGCTAAGGTGTTCGTTGCCTGGTTTGACTCCCTCCATATATACTTTCACAAGACGCGCCTACCCCTGCAAAGGTGGTGAATCTCATTCAAAATGTGACCTATAATCCAAGGAGGGGGGGAGGAATTGCTGGCCCAAGCAATCACATTCATGGAGTCTCCCTCTATGATCATTGACTCGATACTATGGAGATGGATGAGTTTGAGTCCCTCAAGAAGTGCAGTGGCCTTTGCCTCCATAGAGTCAGTATGCCCAATAAATTTGGATGGAGCGGTAATAGTAGTTCCCGTGTGGTCCCTGAGGATTGCCTTGCCCCAACCCTGCAGGCCTAACACCCGTCGAAATTGAGCTTATGTTGACCCTGGTCAGGTGGTCTCCAATTTACCGCACGAGGTAGGCACCTCTTGTGGTACTGCAAAGTAGTTGCCCAGTCCTGGTGAAAGGTTGAGGGAGGGACCCCTTTAAAGCTTTTGTGGTTAGTAGCCCAAAACACAAGCTTAGCTTTAAACTTAACGAAGATGTTGTGGACGGAGGAGTCTTCCCCTCAAAAAATCATGTTATTGCGCTTCATCCACAGTGACCAGATCTACTAGCTACAATGGATTTCCATAGCTGAATTCCAGCCTTAGCCCAAGGGAAAGGTTGAATAGCACAAGGGGTCAGGGGGACCGTTTCGGGGACAACCCACTGGACTTGAAAATGCCCGAGTAACTTCCTCCAAAACTTGTATGCATAGGGACAGAACAGGAACAGGTGGGGGTTTGTCTCCTCAGCATTAAGGGAAAGAACATAGTGATTGAGTAGGGGAATTCCTTGCCTTTGAAGGTGATCAACCGTGAGAGCCTTTTGGGAAAATTCAATCAACAAGAAGACCTGAATCCTAGGAGGGGCAAAGGATGACCAAGCTTGTGCCGCCAAAGAGGGGGGGTTATGTGGAAAGGTAGGTGGTTGAGTGAGGTTGAGGAAGAACGAGGAAATCGAATGTATCCCTGATGGAGTAGGGGTCCAGATGATTCTGTCCTGCCCTTGAGAGGCAAGAAGCTTGAGCGAAGGATGCCCGCCAGGTCTGAGAAAGTGGGGATCTCCGAGTCGACAAGCGCACGCCTGAACACTGCGTTCCAGGCTCTAGAGGATCCAGCCACTATCATTTCCTCTGCCACTAATCGCTCCTTGAGAACAGGCGAGCGAAAAGATTTCCAGGAACCTCATCTTGAGAGAGGGTCTTGACCAAGCCAGGCGCTACTGCCCTCTTTAGGATGGAACCGGATACACCTTTTGAAAAACTAAAAAGTGGAACAAATAGAGCACCAAATTCCAGAGGATCTATGATAGGTTCTGCTAACAGGTAGCCACAGGGATTGGGGTATCTGGTATTTAAGCCTCAAAATGTTTATGCACAAGTGGCCCCTAAGAGTAAGGAAGGCGCCATCACCACTTTCCGAGGAGTGCGACATTCTGCATTTTAAGGTTTCTAATTTCTAGGCTTCCTAATCTCTTTGGGAGGCAGAGTTTTTCCCATTGAATAAAGTGAAACTTATGGTTTCCAGCCTCGCCCTCCCAAAAGAATCTGCGGATAAGCTGCTAGATCTGAGTACTGACTGCCGTAGGCATCCAGTATAGGGACATTTGGTAAACTGGGATGTTTGCTAGTGTAGTCTTTAGAAGAGTAAGCCTTGCCTGCGCGGGATAAGAACCGGCCCTTCCATCCTGCCAATTTACGGTCTACCTTGTCAAAAATGTGCGACCATTGTCTCTTTTTAGGTTTGCCCTAACATAGAGGTAAACCAAGGTAATTGGATGGGAGATTAGTCGCCTCACATTCCCAACTATCCGCGAATGCTTTCAAAGTAGGAAAATCCATAGCTATTCCCATCATCTTAGTCTTCTTGAAGTTGAGTTTGAAACCAGTAACTAACTCAAAGCAATGTCAATTCACAAACTGTCCTCCACAATTCCCCATTTTCACAGACTTCACCGAGGAGGAGGTGCCTTTTACCTATTGGGCAGCGTCTTCTCAAATCCATGTGCCTCTAGTGTTTATTTAGTTTTGGCTAGTTTCTTGTGGTCAAGAAAAGCTCTTGATAGAAAGAAGTTAAGGAACCTTGAGCTTATGCCATTTCCCAAATGCAGGATTCTAGCGGATCCCCTAAGTCGGCATTCGCTACTGGATTCACTTTTTGCTTGAAACTTACTTCAAAAGTAGGAGCAACAAAATGGAGAGTGGTGGATAGTGCATCTGTAGGAGAGAGAGGCAATGTCCGAAAAATTCCGGGCAGTGCTTAAGCTGCCTTGGGAGGGGGTGGTCCTGACTGCTTGGGCAGCCGCACAGATTTCTGGGCGGCCCAGGTGGAAGAACAGGGGTGGCAGGTGTCGAAAGAACTGATTTAGGTTCAAATTGTGTGTTAAAAATGCATATTGCATACATTTTTTTATGTTCAATCAATCCAAACTCCAAAGACAAACCAAAGTATTTGAGATTTGGACAATTAGTTAATAACACATTAAGAAAAATAGGAAAATATAATCCAGCATTCAAATTCGGTATTACGGGCAACCCAGGACTGGCAGGAATAGGGGGCATCTTTAGAAACCATGTTGGAATTTCCTCTCTTTCGCCTCTTCTATTGGCATAGCGGATTCCGCTGAGGTAGAAGCCTGTGCTCTCTTGGAAGGCCTCAAACTTTTCAACCCCTCATGGAGCACTGTCCTGGTTGTTGAGGGTGACTCTAGAAATATCAACAACTGGGTCTCACAACTATCTTTGATGAGATTTTCTATATTTGCAGGCATATGCAGGTCTTGTGGATGCATACCTGGAGGGAGGTCAATTAGGTGGCCGACGCACTAGCTTAATAACGAGCTTCTATGGAGTTGTCCTAAGCTGTGTCTCTTTATGCCTGCTTCTCCCGTCTCTGTGTGACTGTTTGGTGTATCTTTTGAACTTTCATTTTGTGCTTGTAATCTGTCTGGTGTATCTTTGGAGATGGATGAGTTTGAGCCCTGCTCGGGCAGTTTTTGCACCTCTTTTATTCTTACCCTTAATAGAAGATCAACAGTTGCAAAAAAGCATTCAAATTCAGTACTAAACTACTGGTAGACTAGATAACAAGTACCAAGTACTAACACAATCACAAGGAAAATATAATAATCATATAATCACAAACTCACAATTTACAATTCACAAAACAGAGCTTATAATCCATATTCCATAGTCCAAAGCCCCTCCCAATCATCATAGAGCCATACTTCTTATTAACTCGTACACGCAATGACATGGCACATAGTCTATAGTCCCACCCCAAAGGGGGGGAAGTAAAAAAATGCGCCTCCACGAGGGTCATTTTTGCCCCTAGGCGGGCACAGTCCTTGAGCACCCGTCCCAGGGCGTTGCTGGGGCCCCACCTAGGTAGGCGCCCAGGAGGGATGCCTAGGCCTGGGTGATGCACACAGGCCCCCCTGGATCGCCTAGGTGCTAGGCGGGCCCTTTTTTGGAACATTGGAGAGAGGTCACAGTAGTAACATTCAATAAATTAGGCTCTAGTCCTCTTGTTAGCACAAAGCCTTTGCATTTTGCAAGATGCATTTGCAAAGCTTTTGAAGATTTTAATGGGAATCCAAATAAAGAACCAGAGCTTCTACAAGGCACTTAGATGAGCTGTTCATGAATGGGGTATGAGCCGTGCTGACACTAGTAATCCACCACAATTATCTCTGACGACACATCCTCATTAGAAACTTCGGCAATCTCAGTCTGCCTGATTATGTTCCTTTTCCTGGTCATTTTACTCAATTTCCAAGCTTTTGATGTTTATTGGTTTAGTACTCGCATGGACAGACATGGTGTGTTTTGGGGTTTGCCATTCCTGTATAAACCTTCTTAAGGTGGAGAAACAATAGTGGTACATTGACACACTCCCCTGACTCATCCGCCTTAGGGATGAAATTATGGAAACTAGCGTAAAAGTAAACCAGATGGATCCCCTATAGATTCCAACCAATAAAAAAAAAGCTCATTTGTGCCATGGCCTTCAGGATCTGTCCAGCTAGGGTCTTAAATTTTATTTCAAGTTTTTGGTAAGATGAAAATGTAGGAGCAATTGCAGATTGTTGGTTCTTGTAAATGTGATTGGTTTCTATGAATCGGTAATCTTTGATCAAACTGCTTAATTAAAAAAAAAAGGAAAGAAAGAAAAATGATAATCTTTAATATTTGGTTTTCAGAAAGCTCTTGTATACAATTTTTGATGCTCATTCAGTGGCTTTTGAGGAATTTTGGTGCTTGGTGCAGCTTCAAGAGATGGTAACCTGCCCATTCCGGCAAGTGAAACATCAAAGAACACACTTGTAGTGTTATTTATATGTTGATTATGATTCAATGGTTCAATAGTTTGTTTCCTTGACTTTCCGTACCCCCTTTGCTGGTTTCTGTGATCAATAAGCCAATTGAGGAAGACAGATGGAGCTTTCCAGAAGTTCCCATGGAGGAAGACTAATGGCACCTTCCATCTTGTAGCAGTAACCAGCATCTGAAGTTTTGTTCTTGCCAATTATTCTTCCCTTTCTGTATTAATTTCCATCATATGTATTAATTTTCCCATTTTCTTGGTCTCAATTCGAGCCAAGTTTTGTCCTTTCGAGACTGATAACTGCGAGTCTGAATATGCAAGTTATTTCAATTGACTTAACCATTATTTGTTGAGATGACGAGTCTTTGGATGAAATCTGTAGAGTTTCATGGTATGATTGCATGGTTCTGAGAGGAAATATTGGGTTATCCCAGGCTTCCACCCAATTCTTGAAATAGATGGTTTGAGCATGACAAGAAGGTTTTGTTTTCTATATTGCAACAATGGACCAATAGGCAGAGTTAGGACCCACATCAAAAGATACTTAGTTGTGGATAATCATATTGTTGAATGAACTTGAGATCCTTACTAGTGTTAACTAATATGTATTCGGCCGCCTAGGCGGGCACCTAGTTCACTAGCCCTAGGGAAGCTATATAGAGGGGTTGGGAACTATAGGTTTTTTAAGCAAGGGATTATATATAATGAGACTGTTACCTTTGGTGCAAGGAGGTTACAATTGTTAATAACCATCCGATGTGAAATATGATAGTTTGGGTGTGTTACAAAGTTTGAGATTTTTTGTTTGATCTTTGAGTTTCAATGGCATAAATGGAGCAATTTAATTTTACGTCCAATGGTCGAGATTAATTGTGATCACTTTGTATCAAAGATAAATGGTTTTATTGTATGATTTTCTTTTTTGAAATACTAGTAAGGCATGTTATCTGACTTTTAGTACACCGTATTGTATATATATATCAAATGTGAACTTGCCATTTAATTACATAAATAAGGTTTTAAAAATTAAATAAAAAAGGGTTATATACAATGAGGCCATTTACTTTTGGAATAAGGAAGTCATAATTACTATCAATCGGAATCCGATAGTTTGGGTTTATTGTAAAGTTCAATAAATTTTTTTTTGAACTTTGAGTTTGATCAAAAGAATAAATGCAGCTGCCTAACTTTACATCCAATGGTCAATATTAGTTATGACCTCTGTGTACCCAAGCTAAATGGTCTCATTGTATATTTTTCCAAAATAAAAATATGCACTCCACACAATTAGAGCATGAGCTATATTTTCACCTTGGAATACATTGTTAAAACAAGAAGAGGACATGTTCACCGAAATCAAATCCTGAAAGTGAAAGCAAATTGAAATTTTATTAAAATGGAAATAAAATGCTTTATAATTGATAATTACATAATGGGTTTTGTTAGGTTATATCACGTTTGGTGTAAAGCCTTATCTTGCACAACAAAAAGTTGACCAAAATATATAAAACTTTCCTCCAAATCTCTCTCCAAAATATATAAAACTTTCTTCCAAATCTCTCTCCAAGAGTCGTGGTTCCCAATTTGCCATTCCCTCACGTCTTTGATATGAGAGATGTAGATAAATGGAGTCTCCATCCCACATGGAGTGTGTACGCCCCACAAGCATTGTCCACGGCCTTTGCCTACACCCCATTTGTAATGGGCCTGCAATACCATACTAGGGGCCCGAAAGCCATATCTCAATGACACTTATTTCTCTCTCTAGAGAATCTGTTTGTTTTTCTCTCTAAAGAGTGATTTTTCCCTTTACACCATTGCTTTACCAATAATTGGATTCAATCAGGGAAAATTAGTGGATTCTTTGTATAGTTTTTTTGAATTGTGATTTATTTTGCTCAAGGTTTCATTGAGGGCTATTTTTCCGACCTTTTTTTAATGTGTAAAAGTCTTATGGAGAGATTGGAGTTCACATATTTGCCTGATTTTTGAGCTTTGTGAGTTGCGATAAAGACGATGGCAGTTAGAGTGAGAAGCGATCTTGAGAGAGAAGAGATTCTTGAGAGAGAGGAAATGGTCCACTATGTGGACAACAAATGTCATTCAGCGATCTTAGACAGGAATGGCATTTAGCCCTTCTTGAGAGAGAGAGAAAATGGTCCCGTCTGTGGATAGGAAATGGCATTCACTGAAAGCCTGTACAGAGAGAGAGGGCAGATAGGTTTTGCTAGCTAATAGTTGATCAGGGCTTCGCTTCATTAAAGCTTTGTACAACCGGGTTTGTTATTGCACATAGAGAAATAAATTTGAAACTTTGAGATATTTTCTCTCTCTTAAAAATTAAAATTTGATATAAATTTTCTCTCCAAAATTTTTAAGGCAATTTCTCTCTTCAAAATTTTTGAGATAGTTTCTATCTCAAAAACATTTTAGGTAGTTGCTCTCTTTAAAATTTGATATAGCTTCTCTCACTAAAATTTTAAGATGCTTTCCCTTTGTAACTTAAAATTTAAGATAATTTCTCTTGAAATTTTGAGATAGTTTTTCTTTCTAAAATTTTTTAGGCATTTTCTCTCTCTAAAATTTGATGTAGTTTTACTCTCCGGAAATGTTAAGCTACTTTCTCTCTTTAAAACTTGAAATTTGATATAGTTTCTCTCTTAAAATTTTTGAGATAGTTCTCTCTCTAAAAAGTTTCAGGTTGTTTATCTTTCTAAATTTTGATATAGTTTCTCTCTCTAAAACTTAAAATTTGATATCATTTCTCTCTCTAAAAAAGTTGAGATAGTTTCTTTCTAAAAAATTAGGGAATTTCTTTCTCTAAAATTAGATAGTTTCTTTCTAAAAAATTAGGGAATTTCTTTCTCTAAAATTTGATGTAGTTTATCTCTCTAAAATTTTAAGATAATCTATCTCTCTAAAGCTTAAAATTTGAGATAATTTACCTCTCTAAAATTTTGGAGATAGTTTTTCTCTTTAAAATTTAGGTATTTTCTCTCTCTAAATTTTTGAGATACGTTCTCTATCTGAAACTTAAAATTTGAGATAGTTTCTATATCTAAAAATTTTGAGATATTATTTCTCTCTAAAAACGTTTAGGTAGTTTCTCACTTTAAAATTTGACATAGTTTCACTCTCTAAACAATTACGATGCTTTCTCTCTAAAACTCAAAATTTGATATATTTTCTCTCTCTAAAAATTTTCAAGAAAATTCTTTCTAAAATTTGATATAGTTTCTTTCTCTGTCTCTAAAATTTTAAGATACATTTTCTCTCTAAAACTTTAAAATTTTATATAGTTTCTCTCTCTAAAAATTTTGAAATAATTTCTCTGTAAAACAATTTCGGATAGTTTCTCTTTCTAAAATTTGATAGAGTTTCTCTATCTAAAATTTTAAGATACTTTCACCTTCTAAAACTTAAAATTTGAGATACTTTTTCTAGTTTCTCTCTAACATTTTTCCAGAAATTTCTCTCTGGAAAATTTGATATAGTTTTTCTATCTAAAATTTTAAGATACAGTTTCTTTCTAAAACTTAAATTTTTTTATAGTTTCTCTCTATAAAATTCTTGAGAGAGTTTCTCTCCCTAAAAAATTTGGATAGTTGATCTCTCTAAAATTTGAAGAGACTTTAGCGATCTAAAACTTAAAATTTGATATAATTTCTCTCTCTAATTTTTTTTTATATGTTTTCTCTCTAAAAAGTATCAAGTAATTTTTCACTCTAAAATTTGATATAGTTTCTCTTTCTAAAATTTTAGGATACTTTTTTTCTCTAAAACTTACAATTTGATATGGTTTCTCTCTCTAAAAAAATTAGAGAGTTGCTCTCTCTAAAAATTTTCAGTAGTTTCTTTCTCTAAAATTTTAATATATTTTACCTCTCTAAAACTTAAAATTTGAAGTACCTTCTCTCTAATTTGTAGGAATGTTTTGGTAGAATTAATTATATTTAATAAAATGAGTTGCTCTAGTGTGTAAAAATGGTAATATCATCAGTTGTATTCTACTGTACTCCCTCTTTCATGCTTACACAAAGTCATGTTTTGGATAACCTAATTTTTTTTTTGTTTTTTGTGTACCTATATTTTGATTCTCTATTTTGGTTACAGAAAATATAGTTATGTATAAAAAAAGTTGCCAAATATATTTTTATGCGAGATACCCTAAGAATAGAAAACATGGTTTTGGATATCGTAGGATCCCAACGACCCAGCGTTAGAAGCCATTTGTTTACAAATACTTGAAAGAAGTGACATCTTATTTTTTATTAATTTCTTGCATAGAAGAAACATTCATTTATATTTGTCGTGTAATTGCTGTAGCCCGTCAATGGTACCCGTCCACTTTGCCTTATCGTTCTTATTTAGTTATTTATTTTTCTATAAGTAAATCTGGCTCATGACTATGCTCGGTTAGAGATTTAGTAGGATATTAGTTGCGTTCTCTATAGATTTGAATGTATATTAGTTAGTTTGTTTTACATTCTAAAAAATTAGAATTAAAATTAGGATTATCTCAATCGCTACAGTCTTGGGACTATTGTAACCAAGTTGTATATGTACCATGTTCCACTACTGAATGGAATACTCCAAAGATTAACAAGGTATTAGAGCTTATCTGAGGTGCCATAGCCATTGGAGAAAAGCTATAAGTAGCAGGTGTGGGCTCTTGTGAAGCAGATACTATTGGCCTCAAAGGTCCAGCTGGAAATACCTTCACATATTTTTTGTTCGAGCTTTCCTTCTTCTAACTTTGCATGCGGGCTGGTTAAAGCAGGTCCTGAAATAGTTTTGCTAGTGCTAGTCCTAATTTCTAACTGGCAAATTAGGAGAGGGAGAAAGGAGCGTCTAGAGGGAGAAGGGAGAAAGAAGAAAGTGGAGTCTTTTTTTGGTGCATAGAAATAGAGAGAGCGCTATCACTTGGAGGTTACACAGAAGCTAGCAAAGCGAAGGTCTTCATCACTCTCAAATATGGGGTTGCTTTCCCAAACTCCAGCAGTTGCCATGTCCTCTCTCTCTCACTTCGGTGGTCTCAGTCTCACTGACTCTCTCTCTCACATCGGCCTATGTCCTCTTTCTTTGTTTCTGTCTCTATGAGGTCCAGTGTTTTGTTGCTGTTTTTTTTTTTTTTTTGGTGCTACATCGTGCGTGCACGAGTCCCGGGTTTATGCACAGGTTTGTGTGGTCTTCTTGAGCACATGCTGTTGTTTTCTTTTAGCACAAATTTGTGAAAACTTTTAGTGTAGTTGGTGACTACGATTCTGTGCACAAGTTTGATCAATTTCTTCAGTCTTTTCAACTGCTTCCGTGCACAGATCTGTGCAAGTTCTTGAGTGGTTACTGCTGTTTTTTTTGCATGTACTAGTCTTTGCAAGTTGTTGAAGTACTTATTGCTATTTCTTTGGTACACAAGCAAGAATTTGGCTATTGTTTTCATAAACGAACAAAGTCTTGGTTTTTTTTTTTTTTTGTTTGCCACATCTTGCACTAGTCCCGGGTTTATATACGAGTTTGTGCAGTCTTTTTGAGCACATGCTATTGTTTTCGTTTAATGCAAATTTGTGCAAACTTTTAGCTTAGTTGGTGACTGCGATTCTGTGCACAAGCTTGATCAGTTTCTTCAGTCGTTGCAGCTGCTTCCGTGCATAAATCTGTGCAAGTTCTTGAGTGGTTGCTGTTGTTTTTCTTGCATGCACTAGTCTTTGCAAGTTGTTGAAGTTGTTACTGCTATTTCTTTTGTGCACAAGCAAGAATTTGGCTGCCGTTTTCGTAAACAAGCAAGATTTAGGTTTTTTTTTTTTTTTTTGCCACATCTTGCACGAGTCCCGGGTTTATGCACAGTCTTCTTGAGCACATGTTGTTGTTTTCTTTTAGTGCAAATTTGTGCAAACTTTTAGCGTAGATGGTGACTACGATTTTGTGTACAAGCTTGATCAGTTTCTTCAGTCGTTGCAACTGCCTCCGTGCACAAATCTGTGCAAGTTCATGAGTGGTTGCTGCTGTTTTTTTTATATGCACTAGTCTTTGCAAGTTGTTGAAGTAGTTACTGCTATTTCTTTTGTACGCAAGCAAGAATTTGGCTGCTGTTTTCGTAAACGAGCAAGTTCCTGGTTTTTTTTTTTTGGCCACATCTTGCACAAGTATCAGGTTTATGCACGAGTTTTGCGGTCTTCTTGAGCACATGCTGTTGTTTTCTTTTAGTGCAAATTTGTGCAAACTTTTAGCATAGTTGGTGACTGCGATTCTGTACACAAGTTACACAAGTTTGATCAGTTTCTTCAGTCGTTGCAACTGCTTCCGTGCAGAAATCTGTGCAAGTTCTCGAGTGGTTGATGCTGTTTTTTTTTGCATTCACTATTCTTTGCAAGTTGTTGAAGTAGTTATTGCTATTTCTTTTGTGCACAAGCAAGAATTTGGTTGATGTTTTCTTAAATGAGCAAGTTCTTGGAGTAGTTACTGCTATCTTTGGTGCATGAGCAAGATTTTGGTTGCTGGTTTTGTGCAAAAGCAAGTTTCGTACTATCGTTTTTTTTTCTTTTTGCAAGAGTAAGTTTTGGTGTCAGCCTCTCAACAATAGGTCAGATCTTCCATTGATCGAGCAAAGAATTAGCTCATTCAAATGGCGGGAAGTGGGAACAATGATGTGGCTGATACATCGAATTAGATTATCATAGTCTCTTCACCATTTCATTTACATTATTCAGACAATTCAGGTATCATTTTGGTCATAAGCCCTTTAGTTGGTGATAATTATTCTACTCAGAGACGAGCCATTTGCAAGGCTTTAAGTGCAAACAATAAATTAGATTTCATTGATGGGACGATCTCTGAACCTGAAATTGGCTTCGCCAAGTATGAACTGTGGCAATAATGCAATTACGTAGTTCAATCTTGTATCGTGAACACACTTTCAAAATATATTTTGAACATTGTGATTTATATTGGGACGATCAGGGGAGTGTGGCTCGACCTTAAGCAAAAGCTTTTTCAAAGCCACGCACCTTAAAAGTTTGAACTTAAGAGATGTATAACTACATTGCAAAAACAACAACGTCTACTTGTTGAATACTACTCCACATTTAAAGCTTAATGGGATGAACTCGCATCCTACGCCACTGATTCCAAGAAACTGAATGACGAAGAGGAGAAGGTATACTAGTTCCTAATGGGGCTTCATGAGACTTTTACAACCCTCCGAAGCCAAATTCTTGCTATAGAACTGTTGTTGACAGTTGGTAAAGCCTACTCTATCCTAGTTAAGAAGAGAAGTGGTGGCTTTTACAAATGACGCCCAACACCCCAAATATGACAGCTCTTGCGGTTGACCATCGCTCCAATTCACGAGATACAAGAGGAGCCAATGGTAAGAGCAAAGAAAAAGTGAACATTATGGAGCGATCAACCACAATAAGGCACATTGTTTTGAAATTATTGGATATCCAACCAATTGGAACAAGGAGAAACGATCCATGTAGAGCAATGGAGAGGGCATATTTGTTGGGTCATGAGCTGCACAAGTCCATGTTGATCCATCAAGCGTGGTGCTGCCTAACGTCGCCGCAGCTGCTTGTTCTCCTTTCTCAAAACTAACCACTAAACAATATAAACAATTGTTGAACCTTTTTTCGATCGATTATTCTTCAACCTCTGTCAATCTCGTAGATACTATCTATTGTCATGCACATTCTACACTACCACTTGATACTTGGATCATTAATAGTGGGGCATCGGATCACGACACCCCATCTCTCTTCCTTTCTTGATGTCACCACAATATCAAACATGTCACTTGTGAAATGGCCAACCAGACGCACACAACCCATCACACACAAATGAATTGTTCACCAAAATTCTAGCTTGGGATTATCTGATGTCTTATGGGTTCCATCTTTTAACTTTAACTTGCCTTCCATTAGCAAATTGATTCAGTCGATGAATTGTGTTGTTGTTTTTTCCCAACCTTATGTGTATTTCATGACTTTGCCACAAAGAAGCTGATTGGATTGGGTGAAGTTTGTGATGGATATAATCATTATGTCCAATCGTCATCACCATTAATCTTGTCAGTTGTTCGAAAAGAAACCCAGTCTTATGGCACCACCGGTTAGGTCAATCATCTATGCTATGACTTTCTTGTTGTTCTCCTGATTTTGCTCGTTTACGTTATTGCTTGAATAATTCTGAGGTTTGCCATATGGCAAAAAGGTTGCCTTTTTTCATTAATATCAATAGATGTCATGAACTATTTAAATTGATTCATTGTGATATCTGGGGCAGAGGGGGTTATAAAAATGCATCTTTTCAAGGGCACACTACTTTCTTACTATTGCCAATGATCATTTGCGTTGAACAAAGGTTTATTTGATACGTCATAAGTTCGAAACAACACATTTTTTAAAATCATTTTGCACCATGGTAAAAAGTCAGGTCCAATGTCAAGTTCAACAAATTCAAATCGACAATGGGATTGAGTTCTTATCTCAAGATATGCAGAAGTTTTTTGAGTGCACGGTATCCATCATCAATCATCAAGCGAACTTACCATTGCATTTTTGGAGAGAATGTTTGATCACTGCCATATATCTTTTAAATCGTTTGCCTACACTTATACCGTTTTATCAAACCCCTAATGAGGTCCTTCTCAGTTCCAAGCCATCCTATGATCATCTACGGGTATTTGGTGTTGTATGTCATTTTTGACATACTTATGTCCCTCACACAAATAAGGAGAGAGCCAGTGACAACTCGGTCCTGCTAGTACTCGAAATACCGACAGACTAAAGTTGTACTGTGAAATAAGCCTCAAATTAGACAACCTGGGAAGAATACTATCGTACCAAGGAAAGACCTTGCAACTGTAGCCCTGTACGAGTGGTTTTAGAACAGTACCAGACCACCGTCATTGCATTTAAAACGTCAGAACGCCCCCGAGGATTAAACTTTGACTCAATCGGACCACCCAAAACAAGTAGGTTTTACACAATCACGATGCGACCTCACTGAACCAGTCCCCAACCATGGAGGCTGCGACTTCATGTTTCGAGATGGACTTCAATTGACCTACAGAACCTTCGTTTGGAATCAGGAAAAGCTCAAAGTTGGACATGTTCTAGATCACGACGACCCCGTCATTTTGACCTAGGCCATGCACCATGGTGCGACGCAGAGTCAAACCTTTGTTAGAAGGAAGGTAAGTACGAAATCAGAAAAATTAGGGTTTCAAGAAGAAGACACCTCGAACCTCATGAAGCACATGGCTCCAGATTCATGCATCAGATCATCCCAAAATCGAGTTCAATGCGACCACCTCATGAAGAGCTGCAAACTGATATAACTGTTGTACTTGATCTAAGGTCTGATAAGCACAAAACCCAAGGTTATAAGAAAAGCAGGTCCGCTCAGTTGCCGAAATCCCTTTTTTAGTTGACCTCCCAAATTAGGAATGCCCCAAATGAAGACCAAAACAGACCAAACTTGGTGCAAAACGATTGTGACAGTCTCCTCTTTAATCTGCAAACAAAAGAAAACTTAGAGCATCACAGGTCGAATAGCATTAGCGTCCAAAGTTCATAAATCTGGCTGGACTTCCACCCTGTGGGTAAAGGCTGCCTCAGTACTTTTAAATGGCATTAAAATGCTCAGAATCGAACAAGCATTGAAGATATAATGGAAAATCATCTGAACCATCGCTACAAGTTTTTGGAAAAGCTTCCAAGATCTGGCAATGGTGGAAGGCCCCTCAGAGAGGGATGGTTTCATCATTAGCATGAAAGGTTTTAGGGGCATTTTGGTCATTGTACTTAATTTCAAGATTTTGTTCTAAATTCTTTTAATGTTAATTAAGATTTTTTTTTTAGCATTAACCTTTGTTCGGTGAGTTCTCTATATAAACAAGCTTAAGTCACTTGTAAAAGGGCAGAATATTCATCACTCAAATAGAGTTATCACACTTGTTTTCACTCGTCTTTTGCTTCTAAACCCTTAATCCCACCGAGAGGAGAGAAAAATTTCAGAGAGAGAAAATTCCCCTGAGTGTGGGGTCCCATTATATCTCTTTCCTAAATCAGGCTACAACCCGAGCCCTCTCTCTTCTCCCACAGCAGCCCCGTCCTCGGTGAACTTGTTGTCACGAGCAAACCCAAGAGTTCTAACCCTCGGGCCACCACTCTAACTTCCTCTCGTACAGTTGAGTTGAACCGAGAGACGCATACGCTCTCTCCCTCAATCACTCGAGAGGAGTCAGCCTGAGCTGGTAGCCAAGAGGGATCCAACTCTTTGGTTATCGCAACTACCAGACCACCCGTGGAGAGGGAGAGCTTCACCGCCCTTCCTCCACATCCTATGCTTTTCACCAGTCAGTATTCTTGAGGGAATCGCCACGGAGAGGGACGATTGAATCCTCATTGCAATTGCAAGCACGAGAGAGGGAGGAGATCTTTTGAAAACTTGAAGAGAGTGCATGTCCAAACCTCGCTGGCAGATAGCCGAAGGGCTTGTTATTGTTCTAAGAGGGTGAACTGCTTGAGTGTGTCCCCCGAACCCCAAGCGACGAGGCAAGCGTCTGAGCGCGCCCCCGCTGTAAAAATCTCTCTCATTGTTGGTTTCTGTCCTGACTCAGGAGAGCTCGCGTACGTGCACCCATGAACGTGCAAGGCGCACGGACCCTCCATGGTTGTTTGACAGAGGATTTTCTCCCCCACGCGCACCTCCCATTTGCATGAGGACCGAAGCGAAAATCAAGCCCCGACAACTGGCTACTCCACTGGGGACACGCCACCCTATCGTTGGCTTGGACAGTTTTCTGGTGAGGACTTCCCTTCTTTCTCTCTCTAAAATTACAATGGGATTTCATTATCCCTCCTTTGTCTAAATTGGGGATTTTTGCATCCCCATATTTGAGACCTCATCTGGGGCTCAGCCATTCCTGCCTCCCCCCCCATCCTACTCAAGTGGCCTGACTAGCCTTGCTATACTAGTCCAACCTAGGAAAAATCGGGGCACTGGCATTCAAACCCCTTGTCCCTCCTCCTTTAGCATCAAAGGGAAATCCATTGATGTCAACTGCATGGGTGGCACCACAGTCTCCCCCTCGCATAAGCACCATGTCACTGGTGAGCACCCCGCCAATCGCAAGCTTCAACGTGGTCCACACATCACTACTCCTCTTCCCTTGGCAGGTCTTAAGAAGAGCAACGTCTCTACGGGTAACCAAAAGGTAACCCCACTTGAGCCGCACAAGGGCGTTGCTAGTGCTAGCACGTCACTTTACACACCATGCTCTAGCAATTTCCACGTCAGCCCGTGCGGCCCTGCAACTGCCGCGTACACATACACTCACGTCATCGTTGACGGTCTAATTGTCACTGTGACAAGACGGGGCAGGCAACAGCCCACCCCAGTCTCCTCAATTGCTTCGGGTTTCTTCAGACCCAGGCGCAACACATGTGGTTCTAACGCCACCAATACCATGCATGCTAATCCTGCAGCTCGGGGCAGCCCAAAGGTTGTAATCAAAGGAGCACACGACTTTCAAGATAATCGAAGGTCTCATAAACAAATGCACATGCATGCTAAAGGTCCTAAGGCCTCTCAAATCAAACGGGCTAGTAATGCAAATACTCAGCCCCCTGCTTCACAAGGGGATGGACCTAGAACCACCCCAAACACTGTTGTGGATCGTGCACACACATGCAGGTCCAAGGATGCTGTCGGCAGGAAGGGGAAACAAGCGTCCGCCACTCCCCCGACTGCCCCAAAGCCACTCCCTACATGCTACTCGAAGAAGTTCCCCTCGAGCACCATCCTCTCCACTCCTCCTTCATTGCACACACGAGTTAGCCCCCGAGGCAGGGCTTGAGACAGGAGGATGCCCTCGGCGACAACCAGTCAGCACCCCCCTCCTTCAGACAAATCTAACCCCCAAGGCCTATTGTGAGCTTCCTTCTTCCCCTGTGACATACTTTGCTAGAATCGATCAACTTTGCCCACACCTCCGTCAATCGAGCCAGTCGGGAAGGAAATTGGAATTGTTTCCGACTTTGGGGAAAGATTTACTGGAGCTTGCGGCTTAAACAAGACAAAGGGATAGAAGTGCCACCCGTCCAACAAAAAGCTGAGTCTTCTACCTCAGAAGACCTACAAAAATAAAATCAGTTCCACCTGTTACAAGACTTGGAGGAACCCGAGAAAAATGACATTGTTTATTGCAATGTCGTTGAAATACAGGAGGGTGACCCGACTTCGCTCGATCTGTGGCCCCGAGGCTGTCAAGAGCCAATAGATGAGATATGGCCCCAAGGCCATCTTGCACCCATCCAACTCAAACGATCGCCCCAAGGCCTTCAAGTGCCAAGCTCGACAGCAGTCCGACTTCAAGACCGTCCAGAGCTGGTACTCACACGTGTTGCAAGGCAGTCCGAAGCTCAAATGGGGCAAGCCCAGCCCTTGCTACTTAGAGTGCCGGATCGAGGCATGAAGACGACCAGGATCACTCCTCCCGCTGAATTACTCGACTCGGAGGAGCAAGGCGAGGTAATGGTGGTGAGCCATGATGGGGAAACCTTGAAAACCCAATGGCTCGCTTCGAAAGCGTACTGAGCGACATCTTGGATAGGCTCAAGGGACTTGAAGATGCTCGGCCAGCAGTGTCCTCTCACTAAGAGGCAAACTCCCATCTCAAGCCACAACACCGAGAGGAAGAAAGACCTCAGCCTCCCCCTAGGGCCCAAACCCCGAGGCCTCCAAATCTTCCTGTCTCCTTTGAGGATCAGCCCAACATAGCTTCTCAGGCTGCGCCATCAATGTTCACGCAGGAGGACGTCTAGTAGATGATCAATAAAAGCATCCAAGACTTGCAAGCATCCGACATGATTACAAAAGTAGCTAAGATTGAAAGCTTGTTGAGACATCGTGGAGGAAATCAAGCCCAAACCTCAGGGGGGACAGGGGTCAAGCTTGTAACCACAAGTCTAACCCCCACGTTAACCATCAAAAGAATCTAATCAGCGTGGCGGTCATGACCATCTCTAAACTTGTAGCTAATGTTGCTCCTTTGCCAACATTAGATACCTCTCGGGAGCTACCACCCAATAATCAAGGGGGGAAGTAACGGTCACCTAAAAAACAAAATTTTAGTAGAGGGCCCCCGCCACAAACTGAAGAGTTCGAACAAAGATTGAATCAGCAATACAACTTCAACAAGTAGTGAGTACCAACTCTCTTGAGGATGCTGATCGAACAACATATGGTGATCCTCCCTGCCATCAAAAGGTCGGAGCAGGCAGAACTTGCAAACTGCACCAACTACTGTGCCTATCACCAAACGCTAAGTCAATCGGCAGCTGAAGGAGCACATTGAGGCCTTAATACAAAAAAAGGGCAAATCAACTTGGAAGACCTCAAGAAGGCTTTCAAAACTCTGGAAGCTTCCCATATGGTCATAGTTTAAGAGGAGCCAGTTGACGATGCCCCTGTGACTAAACTATCTCCACGCCTGTTTCCCGCCCTCTTCGACATAATGGTGCAGTACGAGATGATAGTACCTTGTGCACCCAAGAAACAAAGACAGACTGTTGAAAGAAATCAAGACTCTTGGTGCCGCTATCATCAACTAAAAGGATACGACTTGTCCCACTGTTTCGGATTCTGATCCATCTTGGAAAGTTATCTACAAAGCGGTAGGATACCTAACCGATGGATAGTCTCCACCTCTAAGAGAAACTCATGAAGCTGAAGCCCCACAATAAAAGGAGGCCGAATAGGCTTGAAGTCCTATCCCCAGCACTTCAAAAGCATCCACTCCCTGCGTTCCTACTAGAACGCTCGCACCATGGGAGATGTATCATGGTCACGACAAGATGAAAAGCCTCAATAGGGAGGCTGCTCGTCAAGCAGACACGACACCTGAGCCCTGCGCTCAAGGACCTTCTACGCATGAGGAAAGGGAGAAAAATCAAAAGATCCCAGCGACACAAGGTCACAAATTCAAATCCCCTCGACACCTCGTCGAGGCGGGATCCTTCCCCCATTCACCTACCTTGTATGACTTCATCCCAAGGCAAGTTCTCTTTCTCGAGGGAGGTCAATACATCACTGCAAGGACCATCTAGGGTGCACCTTATATGGGTGAGAAACCCTAAAAGCAGGTTGTGCTAGCAGTCTTGAAGGCAAGACTTTTAATGTGCCTCCCCATGGTTACGGCGATATGACCTTAAAGTTACCTCCCAAAAAAAAAAAAGGAATGCAAAGGCCTCGAACGAAACCCCTGTCGGGCATTCAAGACAACCATGAAGGAATTCAAATGCCTTCCTAGTAGGCCTTTGAGTTCATCTCCTCGTTTCCCTTCTCGAAAAAGGCAAGAGACAGGGTTTGAGGTAGAGGCATGAAAAGCAAACCATCAATGGATTAAGCATAAAAACAAGAAAAGAAAAAGAAGAATCATTTCATATATATGTCAAAGGGTGACAAAATTAAACAGGCTTCAAAACTCCACAAAGCAAAATAATAATAATAATAATAAAAGACCCTAAAAAATGGTTGAGAGCCTCGCGCATCTTTGCCTTCAGCTCCTACGTGCTTTCCAGTGCAGCCTACTCCTGCTCCTCATTGCGGGCAATGTCCTGAGCAACTGACTCAGACAAAACAACGACCGCCTTTGCCTCAAAGCTCAGTTGGTCCAATCTGCGAGAATTCAAGGCCATCACCTCCTGATACTGCTGCCGACGGTCTCTCAAATCAGTTGCGCGGGCTTGTAATAAAGCGATCTAGTCTTCTGCATTCAGGATCTCTCGAGACATAGTCGCTTCTTCCTCCACGAGGCGAGCTTGGTGAGAAGTGTGTTGCTCTTGCCTTTCCTTGCATCCCTTCACAAGAGCTTGCTGATTAGCCAGCCATGCCCTCAAAGAAAAGACCCTAAAAATGGTCGAGAGCCTCGCGCATCTTTGCTTTAAGTTCCCACGCGCTTTCCAGTGCAGCCTGCTCTTGCTCCTCACCACGGGCAATGTCCTGAGCGATTGACTCGAATAAAAAAAGGACCGCCCTCGCCTCAAAGCTCAACTGCTCTAGTCTACGAGAATTCAAGGCCATGACCTCCTGATATCGCTGTCGACATTCTCTCAAATCAGCTATGCAGGCTTGCAATAAAGAGATCTTGTCTTCCGCATTCAGAATCTCTCGAGACATAGTCACTTCTTCCTCCACGAGGTGAGCTTGGTGAGAAGCGAGCCGCTCTTCCCTTTTCCTCGTGGCCCGTCTCGAGCAACACTTCATCCGACCACACGGACACATGTCCTTGCAACGGTACCTCGTTTAACTGCCATTTAAGTATTTTGTTGTCTCGCCTTCCAGGTGTCATTTTCGAAGAATCACCGGCCAAATATTCAACCGTTTCTCCTCTTAGGCATCATCATCAACGAATCACGAGACAGATTTCTCGTTGCTTTGCCTCCCAGGTGTCGCTCTCTCTGACCATGTGTCAGCCTCCAGACACCTTGTCTTCCAGACGCCATCTTCCCATCCATGCATTAATCCCCAAGAAATCCTACCTTTCGGGTGACATTCCCCATGTATGTAGGTTAGTCATCAGATCGACCCACTTTCCCAGTGTCAAGGGACCTCCCCATGGTTCCATTCCGCTTCCTCCAAGTGTCGTCTTCAGCAATCAGTGGCCCACAAAGACAAGTACCCCGCGTGCTCACACGGGAGCACGAGTTGCGCTTCTTCGACACGTCATCCATGAGGCTTGCTGCTCCAGTGAGTCTCCTCCAAAAAAAAAGTCGGGCACGACGAAAATCATCATGAGTAAAAGGAAAAGAGCTTCAGGCAGACATAGGCACCAAAGCTATGGGTAAAATTGCCAAAATAAAAAAAATGGGCATGGTGAAAACCCTCAAGGGCTCCATGAGTAAAAGTGACAGGCAGGCATGGCCACAAAGCCATGAGTAAAAGTGTCATGAAAACAAGAAAATCAGGCATAACGAAAACCTGTAAAGGCGTCATGAGTAAAAATGGAAATCAAAAGGCGGACATGACCTCGAAGTCACGGGTAAAAATGCCTTAACAAAAGGATTTGGTACCCTTCGTGGCACCACTTCCACCCAATTCAAGTGAAAACCTGCAAAGGCGCTTGAACAAAACACAAAAATCTCCGGCCCCAGCGCCAAAACAAATTTCTAGCCCCAGCGCCAAAACAAATCTCCGGCCCCAGTGCCAAACACAAAAATCTTGGGCCCCAACACCAACAAAAAAATCTGCGGTCCCAGTGCCAACAAAAAAATCTTCTACCCCAGTGCCAAAACAAAAAAATCTCCTACCTCAACCCAAAACACAAAAATTTCCAGCCCCAGCGCCAACAAAAAATCTCCTGCCCAAGCGCCAACAAAAACAATCTCTGACCCCAGTGTAAAAATACAAAAATCTCCAGCCCCAACGCCAAAACATAAAAATGTCTAGCCTCAGCGCCAAAACAAATCTTTGGCCCTAGCACCAAAACACAAAAATCTTTAGCCCTAGCACTAACAAAAAATCTCCGGCCTGAGTGCCAACAAAAAAATCTCTTGCCCTAATGCAAACAAAAAATCTTCGGCCCCAGTGCCAAAACACAAAAATCTCTGGCCCCAGCGCCAAAACACAAAAAAAATTTTGGCCACATCGCCAAAACACAAAAATCTCTGGCCTCAAGGCCAAAACAAATCTCTAGCCCCAACGCCAAAACACAAAAATCTCTGGCCCTAGTGCCAACAAAAAATCTCTAGCCCCAACGGCAACAAAAAATTTCTGGCCCCAGTGCCAACAAAAACTTTCTGGCCCCAGTGCCAACAAAAAAGTTCTTGCCTCAGCACCAACAAAATATCTCCAACCCCAATGCCAACAAAAATTTATGGCGCCAGCACTAACAAAAACTTTTCGGCCCATGCGTCAACAAAGAATTTCCTGCCACAGAACCAACAAAAACTTTCCAGCCCCAGTGCCAAAACAAATCTCCGGTCCAAGCGATAAAATTTTATTTTCTTTTCGGCTAGATAGGGATCAACGCCTACAAAAAAGCACCGACTACTCGACCCTAACTTCAAAACAAAAATCTCTCGCCCCAGTGCCAACATCAAAATCTTTGGCCCCAACGCCGACACAAAAATCTCTGGCCCCAACGCCAACATCAAAATCTTTGGCCCCAGCGCTGACACAAAAATCTCCGGCCTCAACGCCAACCTCAAAATTTCTGGCCCAGAGGCCAAAACCAATTTTCTTTTCTTACCAGCTAGATTGGGATTAACGCTCGCTAAGGGAACCCATTAGCTGGGCCATCAGGAGGTTCTTTTGACATGGAATGGTAAGCCCTCCACGCTCTCCCATAAAACGGACTCCAACAGAATTGGGAAAAAGCCCCTAAGTGAGGCTCCAGTTTGTTAGAGACAACTTTGATCACCCCTCAGGGAAAAGCTCAGCAAAGTCTCCCCCTTAAGGACTGCACTGATGCCGGTGATCAAGAAGAAAAACATCTATTGAGAAGCAATAAACACGTCTTAGTGGGGATTCAAAAGATGAACTTCGACGACAAAGTTTTCATTATGAATATTGTACCTCTCGCTTCTGTCGAATCGCAACATCCATCGGGGCAAGTTGTTGTGCATCATTTTTGACGTGCTTATGTCCCTTACACAAATAAGGAGAGAGTCAGTGACAACTCGGTTCTACTAGTAGTCAAAGCACTGACATACAAAAGTCGTACTATGAAATAAGCCTCAAACTAGACAACCTGTGGAGAGTATTATCATACCAAGGAATGGCCTTGCAACTGGAGCCCTATGCCATTGGCTTCAGAACAGTTCTAGACTACTGTCGCTGCATTTAGAACATCGAAAAACCCATGAGGACCAAATTTTGGCTCAATCGGGTCATCCAAAAAAGTTATATGCCCAAATTACCTCAAAACTGATAGGTAAACTAGATTTACACTATCGCGGTGCGCTTCACTAAACCAATCCTCAACTATGGAGCCTGCGACTTCACATTTTGAGATGGAATTCAATGACCTACAAAACCTTCATCCAGAATCGAGAAAAGCTCAAACTTGGACATGTTCTAGATCATGACGACCCTGTCATTTTGACATAGCGCATGAACCATGACGTGACCCAGAGTCAAATATTAGCTAGAAAGAAGGTGAGCACGAAACGAGAAAAATCAAGGTTTCAAGAAGAAGAAACCTCGAACCTCGTGAAGCACAGCTTGAGATCCGTGCATCGGATCATCGCGAAACTGAGTTCAATGCGACCACCTCGAGAAGTGCAGCAAACTAGTATAACTGTTGTATTTAATCCAAAGTTCGATAATCACAAATCCTAAGGTTACAAGAAAAGCTGGTCCGCTTGATCACCGGAATCCCTTTTTTCAATGACCTCCCAAAATAGGGAATGCTGCAAATGAAGACCAAAAAGACCAAACTTGGTGCAAAACGACTGTGGCAATCTCCTCTTTCACCTGCAAACAAAGTAAAGACTCAAAGGATCATAGTTGAAATAGCATTAGCATCCAAAGCTCACGAATCCAGTCGAACTTCCACCCCTTGGGAAAAGGCTGCCTCAGCACGATTAAATGGCATCAAAATGCTCAGAATCGAACAAGCATTAAATATATAATGGCAAATCATCTGAACCATCATTACAAGTTTCCAATAAAGCTACCAAGATCTGGCAATGGCAGAAAGCCCCTCAACGAGGGATAGTTTCGTCATTAGCATGAAAGGTTTTAAGGGCATTTTGGTCATTGTACTTAATTTTGGGATTTTGTTATAAATTCTTTTAATGTTAATTAAGCCTCATTTTTTAGCATTCACCCATGTTCAGTGAGTTCTCTATATAAACAAGCTTAAATCACTTGTAAAAGGATGAATTATTCATTACTCAAATAGAAGCATCACACTTGTTTTCACTCGTCTTTTGCTTCTAAACCCTTAATCCCACCGAGAGGAGAGATAAAACTTTCAAAAAGGAAAATACCCCTGAGTGCATGGTCTCATTATCTCTCTTTCCTAAATCAGGCTACACCTCGAGCCCTCTCCCTCTTCTCCTCTAATCACCACCTGCCCTCACACAGCAGCCTCGTTCATGATGGACGCGCGATCACGAGCGAACTCAAGAGTTCTAACCCTCGGGCCACCTCTCTAACTTCCTCTCATATAGTCGAGTTGAGTCGATAGACGCATACTCTCTCTCCCGCAGTCACTCGGGAGGAGTCAGCTTGAGTTGGTAGTCAAGAGGGATCCAACTCTTATGTTACCTCAATCACCCGACCATCCAGCACTCGCATGGAGAGGGAGAGCTTCATCGCTCTTCCTCCACATCCTGTTCGTCACAGAGAGGGACGATTGAACCCCCATCACAAGTACAAGCACAAGAAAGAGAGCGAACCATTTAGGTGTGTGCCCTGAACGCACCCCCGCCGCAAAAATCTCTCGCGTAGTGGTTCCTATCGGCATTTAGGAGAGCGTGCATATGCACACCCATGAATGTGCGATGCGCGTGGACCCTCCATGGTTGTTTTAGAGAGGATTTTCTCCCCCACACGTACCTCCCATGCTCTCGAGGACTTAAGAGAAAATCAGACCCCAAACATTTGGTTGTCTTTGTTATACTCACTATCATGCGTCTGATAAATACAAATTCGCTCCTAAAGCATCTCGTTGTACATTCATAAGCTATCTTTTTGCACAATCTCGAAACTCGCAAAGTATTCACATTCAAATGTGTCTTTTGGAGAGGATAGATTTCCTTTTCACGAATTATCACAAAAATTTCTAGAAGTAACCACAATATTACATTTACCAATTCCAGACAATGACACTTTTAACTCCGAACCCGAACTAGTTCCTAATCCTACTCCTATCATATCTCTTGCTGAAACTACAACATAACCACAAGAAGAACTATCATTGAATGAATCTAAATGATCCACAAGTGTTCGCAACATGCTAACAAGGTATAGGGATTTAGTTATCTCTATGGTCCATCCAGAAGTCACAACAATTTCACCCATGACACAAGGCTCTTCAACAGGTACTCGAAACCCTCTTTCCAATTTTGTTTCATATGCCAAATTCTCACCACCACAGTTTGCTCTTCTCCAAGCTATATCATCTCAAGAAGAGGCCAAGTCCTTTACCCAGACCAATAAATATCTCCATTGGAAAACGGCAATGGAAGCTGAGATTGATGCATTACAACACAATAATACATCGACACTACATCCCGTTCCTCATAGTAAGAGCTCATTGGGTGCAAGTGGGTACACAAGATAAAATACAAGGCCGATGGAACTATTGAATGGTACAAAGCTCGCTTTGTGGCCAAAGGATATACACAGGTCGAAGGGCTTGACTCTCATGAGACATTTACACCAGATGCAAAACTTGTCACTATGCGGTATGTACTTTCTCTTGCATTTATCTAAGGATGACCCTTCTATCAGCTCGATGTTCACAATGCTATTTTGCATGATGCTTTGCATGAGTAAGTTTACATGTAGATTCCACCAGGTTTGCTTAAAAGTGGGGAATCGAGTTTGTTGTTTTAACAAATAATTATATGGGCTCAAGCCAGCATCTCATCAATGGTTCAATAAGTTTTCTTCCACTTTGTAATATGTTGGTTTTATTCACTCTGTTACAGATTATTCAGTATTCACCGTATTTGTTGGAAAGACTTTCATTTTTCTCTTGGTTTATGTTGATGATATTATCATCACTGACAACAACAACCGCTTCATTTCGCTGTTAAAATGGTTTCTCCACTCCAAATTTCATATCAAGTATTTGGGAGTTGAAATTTTTTCTGGGAATATAAGTCGCCCATTCACCAAGAGGAATATTTGTTTATCAAATAAAATGTGTTCTTGATATTTTGGTCGAAGCTGGACTCAGGTGAAAAACCAGTTGCTTTTCCCATGAACAAGAACTTCGGCTTACTGCCACTGATGGCGATCTCCATGATAATGGTCAGTGTCAACGTCTAGTGGGACGACTAAATTATCTCGCTATCACAAGACTTGATATATTATATCTGGTCCATATCCTAAGCCAATTTGTGCGTAGTCCTCAATGACCTCACTACATGGCTGCTCCACGTGTACTTCGTTATTTCAAGACACGATATCATTTGGACTCCTTTTACCATCCAATTCCTCGCTCCAGACAATAGCTCACTGTGATTCAGATGTGGCAACCTGCCCCATGACCTGACGATCGACTACCAGTTATTTTACTTCCCTTGGTGCTTGTCCACTTTAATGGAAGACTAAGAAACAACCAACAATATCATGATCTTCGGCTAAAGCTAACTATCATGCCATGGTTGTAGCTACGTGTGAATTCATATGGCTCAATGCCTTACTCAGGACCTTGGTGTATCCCACTTTCATCCAATGCGCCTATGTTGTGACAATCAAGCTGCTTTCCACATGGCTGCTAACCCCGTGTTTAAAGAACGAACTAAGTATATAGAATTTAGGATTATCTCAATCCCAACGATCATGGGATTATTGTAACCAAGTTGTATATTGTAGACACCCCGATCTCGACTGGAAAGGTTATTGATAAGTTGAAATGTCTCAGGCAGACTACAATATTTGAACCATTCACCTCACCAATACATATTCTCCGTAAACCTAGAGGCTGAACAAGGGCATCAAGAGGATGAACAAGATGAGGCAAACTCAGAGCGGCCTGACTATGAAGAATTTAAGAAGAAAGACTCTGATGTTACCACAACGGGCACCAAAGCCTTACCAAAACTCTGACAGCAAGATACTAGAAGCACCCAGGTCACAACATGGGTGACCCGAGACACTAAAGGCCTGACGACATTCCCATTGGCGTCAACACCATTCCCATTGGCGCCAAGTCCCGGGCTCCCATCTTCAAGCACCAACAGGATCCACCTTTCAAGACCAGAACATGATCAGGATTATTGGTGGCAAAGCTAATGCCGCCATCATCATTTCCAATATTGTCAGGTCTCGAGACCTTCAACATCCGGGACATAAGCCTGACCGAAGTGACTAATGTGACAAGCTGACATGTTAGTCCGTACCCACCGCTATGACAGACCTGTATTGAATGTCAGCTGTCAGTGCAAAGCGAAGTTGTCAATTTTCTATTAGATGATGATTAAAAGCAAGCACAACCAAAACAACTGGATAGATGGTATTTGGCGACATTCCAAATGTTGCTAGCGCTAGTCGAAATAGCTTCAAACTGCGATTGACAAAATCAAAAGCAATCAGAGTATGCCACGTGTCCTGAACAGTGTTGGGCGGCAATCTGAATGTCATTGATGCCATTGACAATGGCACCGAAATCTAACAGATCGTACAAATCAGCATTAATGAGAAATTAATTTCTACTGCCTGTCATTATGACGAGCATTAATGACTTGGGCCCATTCCAATTAGTGCCAACGCCATTTCCAATAGCACCAAAAGCTCTAATGACACCAAATTTGGATATAGGCTGTCATTGGCTCATTTTCGCCTATAAAATGCCCCTTTTGCCTCAAGAAAAAGGTCTGAGTTCTCTTGAACTTGTGCTTAGACTATGCTAAAAAATCTCTTGATCTTAAGCCCAAGCTTGAGCTTGAGAGAAGAACCCCTTTGAGCAATCCCCATCCTACCAAACCCTTTGATCCAAGACTCCAAATACAAACCCCTTCAAGCTACACTTCAAACTGAAGGCGATCCGGATAATCAGACATTCTGGACCCCTTCTTCCTATTTCTACTTGTCCTATTAAGAACCGAGAAAGTTCGGGATGATAATGCAAATTTACTATTTGAATCGGTGCCGACTTGGAGGCCTTACTCATATGTCGTTTTCCCCTCTCTTCTCCTTTTTATTTTTTATTTTCACACATCATTTACATTTATTATTCTTTCACCTTCTCCTTTATTTCTTGATGTATTTCCCATTTTACTCTCTTCATGAACTTTGCATTTATTTCTTTTAACTAGATTTTTTTTATTTTCCCTTTTTTTTCTCTCATTTTTTATCCCTTTCATGATTCTCTTAGTTAATGTAGTATTTATTGTACTAAGTTAGTTATTTTTATTCTCATCTCTCTTCCTTAACTCTTTGTTCATATGATCTTTCCCCTTTAGGAGGATGTGCCTTCATTTCTCTTGATTGGGTACTTATTACTCTTCTTTTTATTTCTTTCATTTAATGATGTAGATCATTCTTTCCCTTACTTTCTTCTTCATTAAAGAGCAATCTTCTTTCCTCTTATAGAAAATAGTATTTTTTGTTCGATTATGGTTATGCTTTTTCTTCGTTTCTCTTTTTTTGATAGCATAGATTCTCTATCTTCACCTTAAGCTTTACTTTATCTGTTTGGTAATAATATTTTTCTATTTTACTTCACTTATTTATGTGAATGGTTATGTCCATTCTTCTTTCCCTTCTCTTATTCATGTAATAATGCAGATCTCTCTCATCTCTCATGTGTTCTAACCTAATGCTTATTGGTTATGTTTTTCCATCTTAGTTAGAGGCTTTTCGCTTTAATCTCTTCTCTTTCCTTCACCTTATAGTTTGAATCTCATCTTCTTCATTCTTCTCACTCTCCAATCTATTTTACATTTATTTTATCTGCTTCCTTTATATTTTGCTCAATATGCATTAGTCTTCCTTAGCTCCTTTCGACCGCATCTATTTTTCCACCTTTCTAACTATTTCTTTGTTAATAGTTTGGGTTTATGCACCCCTCTCATCTCCTACCTTCTCTTATACTTATTTTCCCTTTTCCCCTTAGATTTTGTCTAATAGCTTAGCATCTCCTCTTGTCTTTTTATTATATTTGCTTTCCTTGATCTTCACTACCTTCTATTAATGATTTACACTTATCTATCTTTCTCTTCCCCTTTTTAATGAATCATTCCTTGCTTCTCTCTATTTCATTCATCTTAACCCTCCTTCTTGTACTATTTCCTTTCATTTCTTTCCTATATTTATCCTTATTACTTTTGTTGCACATTATGTATTAGTATAAGCCATCTTTCATTCTCCTTTCTTCTAATTTACTTCTCTTCATGTTGTATTTTTATCTTTACTTGCATTTTATACTCATATCTCTTTGTCTCGTCGATGGGGATCTCATCATCTTCCTCCTTTGCATCCACGCCCGTGTCTCGATAGTAATATCTCTCTCTTTCATCTTATGTTATACATGCTTAGATTAGCCTTATTTTTTTGCCTCCATGCTTTTTAAGTTATTATTCTTTTTACATCTAATAGTTAGATTCTTTACTCTTGCTTACTCGCATCTACCTAGTTTAGTCACTTATCTTTGATTTTCTTCCTTTGTTCTCGTTTTACAGCTATTTTTCTAAAATATTCCTCTTAACTCAAAATCCTTTTTAAAAAATCTTCTTAGTTGAGTTCTAAGGTTGAGATAGTAGGGAAGCCAACTTTGTCGTTGATTGGAGAGAGACAAGGTCTTAGGACTCGATTCTCCCATGGAGCTTAATTTGATGGGACTCATGCTTTACCAACTTATCGATTTGTTTACACCCGAAATCAAGGTCGGGGCATAGTCCCCTACCTGCAATTTTGAGCATAAACAGTCTGGCACCCACCGTGGGGCCCGTCACGTTTTCTTTCCATCTCAACTGTTGAAGCGACCCCTTGAACCTTTGTTTCGAAGGGCCACCCCCAACGCGGAATTTATCTTGGCTCGTTGTGAGCTCTTGTTTCTTTTTGGGGCCCCGAAACTAACAAAAGTTACCAAGGAAAGTGTCAAAACTCCCCTCAGCAAATTTTGCCCATCCTGGTTCGCTCTTGCATTCTGGAAGTCCAGGAGCCTAGCGCCAGTGGCACTGTCACTGTCCATTACCAGTGGCACCAGGCTTATGGAGCTCCAAAAAGTCACTTTGCCCTTAGGGGCTTGCTATTAGTCATGTCGGCTTTTTTCTGCTGAGTTTCAAGAAAAAGGGTTTGGTGCCATTTGCATTGTCGTCAGGACCCTGACCCCCTGATCTTTGGTTGTGACCACCGACCACAGAGCTTTGGTGCCATTGACATTGACACTGGGATTCTATTGCCCCGAACCGTCTTTCCTTTGTTGGTACCATGGCTTTTATCACTTTCCCTCTCTTTCGTGCCTCCTCGACACCTTTGTTTGGAAGGGTCCTTCTGCCTCATCCCTATCTTGTGCCTCGAGTAGGGTTATACCCAACTCTTAGCGTGCTTGAGTCAATGTTAAGTCGTACTCTCTGTTTGAACCGTGCTTCGAACCTCCTTAACTCGAAACGCACATTGCTTAGCACCAAGGTGCCTGACACTTAGTCATTGCCAGGGCGCCTAGCCCTCCACGTTCATAGCGCCTCGATCCAATTCAATGTATCGAAGCGCACTCACTGGGTGTGATTAAAGCACCTCATGTTCATTTTTTCTTGAGCACTTTGTTGATTGTTTGACACACTTTTTCACGTGCATGTGTGCTGTTTGTCATACTTGCACTATCGCACTCAAGCGCACAAAGGCCAAACTTTCTCAAATATAGTTTTCGAAAAACCTACGTCTGGCCTTCATGTTTTCGGAGTAGGCACCTAGTTCTTAAAGAAAGAGTAGTAGGGATCGTGGGCCCTCAACGGGAACACTCTCTCTCTAAACTCGGCCTCTAAGAACACCTCACAATACTTTGAACCCATGGTCAGGTATAGGAGTGGCCCGGACCAAAGGTGGGGTGCGTGTACCCTGTTACCTTACGTCATTTCTAAAAATAGGTTTTATCCTACATAGCTCTAAGCCTGGCCTTACCTACTAGCGGTTTAGAGGTACCCGTGTCTTTTTGCTTGAACTATGTGCCTAAGTAGCGAGATGTACTACGACCCAAGTATAGTGGGGAGACTCGGTCAACGAGTCAATTGGCAACTCATATCAAAGGTCGGGTACATCAACCAGCCATCCATTGAGATAGCGCGAACTATCCCATGAGACTATGGAGTCCCGCCTAAGTCTGAATATGTAGTTAGGTCACCTAGTCATCAGTCCGGAGGCCAACTAAGTTGTCGGTCCGGCTGTAGAATCATCACGGTTTGTGCTTTCATTGGTGGTCAGGCCAGTGATTTAAGCATAGGTGATCCTCTTGTACCAATAGCACCCCATCCACCCAGTAGAGAGTATTCTGCTAGGGGTAGTACAACAAAATCTTCTAATGTCCGCAACAACCGTAGGGCTGACCAAGCTCCTCTCAGAGCCACTCACCTGGTCAAGCACAACCCGATCTTGGGATGGTCCCAAATCGACCGGCCTTGGACCCGTCATACCAGTTTTACAATCCTCAACCCAGGGAGACTCCTCCTATGGCTCTGGTATACCCACCACTACACCAGGCAACTCTTCTACATGAGACTGGTCAACCTGCCACTTTAGGAAGTAACCACTAGGTCTCATTTGCATAGGCAGAAATGAAATACCAATCTTTAGAAGGGCAAATGAAAATTATGCATGCTGTACTTCAAAGGTTAGGGGTCGATGATCCTTCTCTCATCGAGCCTTATGATGAATCTTACCCAGATAGATTCGCTGACCTACCTATGAATTTCTTACCCACGGAATTTCGAAATTGCTTTGGTGGTAAAGGCGACCCAGCCTTCACATAACCAACTATCTTTTAGCAGTTCCAGCAATCATAGATTGGCCAATTGCCTTAAAAGCGATGTTCGCCCATAGTCTCATAGGAGAGCCACTAGTTGGTATAACTAGTTTGTTAGGGACTACCCCGAGGCTACATGCCGAGAAATGTTCAAAAGATTCGTCGCTCACTTTGGTACTAAGAAACCGCGACCTGTCTCGATAGGGGAACTAGTTGCCCTCAAACAAGGACCGGACGAACCATTCACTGATTTCATCGACTAGTTTACCGCCATGGCCTCAAATATCACAAAATGCCCGTACCTTAGGGTTTTAAATATTGAATTAGGGTTTTGAAATTGTAAAGACTTGTCTTAAGGTTTCACCTAGGGGTTTTTCTTATATCTAGGGTTTATTTTAGCGCTTCTAAGGTTTAGGCAAATTTAAGGGATTTTTGGAAATTTTCCTTGTATTTTTTGTTTCTCTAATTTCTAAACAATTTCTACGATTTTTCTAAGGTTTTGCTATGTTTTTTGGAAATTTTGGGGATTTTATAAAGATTTTCCTATAATTTTTTGGTATCATTTTCTATGCAAGATTAGTGGGTTTTACATAGGCTTAGGGCCTTAGGCAGATTAGGTTTCTTAGGTTAGATTGGGTAAAAAATCATAGCCAAATTGTCTAGTCCACTAGGCCAAACGATGTGAATCGTATCGTTGAACTAAACTGGAATTTTGTCAAACAAATTTCTTCCAGCCATAACTTTCAAACATTGTGTCGGATTTGAATGATTCTTAAACCGTTGGAAAGCTTATGACCTCCTCTACAATTTGGAATCAAGCTTATGACCTGGCCATTGCCACCCCAACCCACCTACCAATTTCAGCCTAGATCATCTAGCTGTGATTCTAATCAAGGCCTAGGTCC
Organism: Amborella trichopoda; assembly: GCF_054954075.1. Taxonomy (NCBI): domain Eukaryota; kingdom Viridiplantae; phylum Streptophyta; class Magnoliopsida; order Amborellales; family Amborellaceae; genus Amborella; species Amborella trichopoda. Next base: position 32,015,922 of record NC_142342.1, read on the forward strand.
ATTCAATGCCACCTAATTAAGAGTACACTCTCAGTTCCAAATGAACCAGTTGGACCTTCATAATAATTAATCACTGCATCTTTTACCAAAAAGGTAGTTTACCTCTCATGTGAGTTCTATGTAAGCATGTAGGGCTAACAATAAGGATTGGTCGGTAATTGGAATTCATCTTTTCTTTGCTTGTATCACCGAGACACTCGAGGGGCCGGCCATATTTACTGTTTTCGGGAGATCTAGCCCATTCAAATCAAAATAGAACGAGCACCTACGACTAAAGGGGATGGAATGTTGACCAAAGGGTGAGAAGATCATGGTGTTTATGCTCCGATCTGCTCAAATCTTTGCAAAACTGAGTTAAATTTTAAAAAGTAGAGAAAGTAGGGTCACTTGAATTATGGGCCTAATAATAACAAAAATCTATTCAGATCTGATTATTTCTTGGGTCCATTGGCAGCGTCAACTCCAATTCCATATTTTGACTAAAAAACACTTTTCAATTTAAATAAATATAGTAATAAATTAATTTCCAAAAATAAATAACACATAACAAAGAATTAAATGAAGAAATAAAATTAAATTACACACAAAAATAAATAATTAGCTCTAGGGATCCGAAACCTAGAGTTTTGGGCTTGGATCAGGCTGCTCTTCTAATTAGCATCACCCGTTACTTTTTTGGATGCCTTTTGCTAGTTGGAATTGGTAGATCTAAGGTTCTTTGACATAGATATAGGGTTCCTAAGGTAGGGAAAAAGCTGAAAAATTTTAGGTAGGGTCTACCTAGGCTTTTCTGAGGGCTTCTAAAATCAAATACGAATTCTAGGATTTTTAAGGATTGTTTGGACTTTTTCTTAATTTTTTAGAAATTTACTAAGGTTTTTTTTCTAGTTTTGGGTATTTTAGGCTATTTTTACTAATTCCAGGAATTATGTCCTATTTTCTTTTTTATCTCTCCTTTTGGGTTCTAGAGAGGAGTATTTATAGGCTTCAAGTGGGGATTTTTTTTTTTGTTTTTTTTTGGATTTATCTTTATTTTTTGGTTTTATCAAATTAAAAAACACGTTTACTGCATCATCATGTCGTGTTTGGGCCTGTCGGGTCGCGGCATGGCCCACCCCGAGGCTCGACATTTGGGTGGTACATGGACCAAATTGTCATGTTCTGGATCTATTTAATCATAAGTCCGATTTGGGTGATTCTTTGACCGTTGAAAAGATCTCGATCTCAGGTTCTACTTCAACTTGGGATAAGTTTTGGGCAATTTTGGGATACTTTTATTGGGTCTAGGTTGCCTAGAGGGTACTAAGGTTTGTGTGATCATTGGACTCAGAATCGAGGTTTTTAAGAGCTTCTTTAGCTGAAATTTGGAGGGAGGTGTCTACAAATGGGCAGGGCCAAGGATGGACCTAGCTCGGGTCCCCATAGGGTTGGCCCTAAGCCGGCCTAGCCTTGACCAAGCAAAAAGGGTCATGGCCGGGCTGAGCCTAATTAAAAATAAAGAAAAAGGAAAAAAAAAGTGCAAAAATAATGGAGCAAGGTCAGCTGGCTAACGTGGCCCTAGCCCAATCCCACACCTAGCTGACCCTCGAGCTACATTTTGTGGAATATGCCTTATTGTTATAGAACTGGGCCAACCGATTGCCCCTAGGCTTGGGCCTAATCTGGGGGGGCTAGCCTTGATTATGTCAAAAGGGCCCCGGTTTTGTCTGGACTGGCGTTCGGATAAGCAAAATTAGAAACAGTTGGCCCGGCGGCCCTAATCCAATCCCAACCCTAGCTGAACGCCATTTTTTGTGGCAAATGCCCTAGTTTGAGCGAACCAATTTGCAATGCCCTAGGGCGTGGCAAACTATACATTTTTTCTTTTTCTTCTTCCGAATAATCATTTATCCATGTATAGTTCTTTTTAGAGTAATGATCCTATGAGACCCTCCCACACCCATGTATGTAGGATCCCAAAGGATCACCATTAAATTTGACACAGATCTCTAGAAAAGTTATCACATAAATGTGGGACTTGACTTTTCTAGAGATCTGTATCATATTTAATAGAGATCCTTTGGGGTCCCATATATATGGGTGTGAGAGGGTCTCATAGGATCATTACTCTTCTTTTTAACTCCCTAACCAATGGAAAATTAGATACTCCACGATTGTGGTGAGAATTCCACATAATGTTTGAAGGGTGCGGTTTGCATAAAGCCTAGCCTCTAAACAATCAAATTAGAGCCTACCTTCAAATAGTGTCGAAAACTGTCTTCAATATTGAAAATCTTTTTGATAGCCTTAAAATATATTTTCATCTTTATTTATAAAGTTTAAAGCTTAAAAAATAGTGTAAATTGAGAAATCCATGAAAACTTCAAAATCTTGAAAATTGACGGTCCAAAAATGCGTTACAAAATACGCGATTTCCAAGATTTGAAATCCAGTTTTTTTGCATGTCCATGCATCTTGATGTTGAGATGAACAATTTGAGGGCATTTGGGCATCAAAAGAACCTCTTCAAGTGAAAATTTTGATGTAGGCTCAAATTTGATTGTTTAGAGTCTCGGTTTTATATAAACTTTTCCCATCTTTGAAAGGTGCTTGCGGCATGCCAAAAGTTTTTATGCTCCCTCCTAGCATATCCCACACTCACTCCTAAAGCATGAAGCCTTTATCAAAGACTGCTTTTTAGGATCTTCATTTTTGGGGTTATTTTTTTTCCCATCAACTTTAAAAACTAAAGAAACAAAATAAAAATATAAAAATATCATTTAAATATTAAAACGTGATATAAAACCGGTCACAAGTAATTGGGAAAAGTTATGATGATGATTGAAACATATATATATATATATAAATATTGAAATATAGATCATCGGTGAAATCTAGGTATTTATAAACTTAAAATTTAAAATTTATTTTTCCAAGATACTGATCCAGTGATCCTAAAGTGGATCACTAACTTTCGTATGAAAATTTCCCAAAAATGTACGATGTGCTCCCGCAGAAATACGCTATAAATACGCGTTATTAGTGGCCAAATGCGACTATTTCTTTACAATTATTTCACGTGGACCCTCTCATCGAAAGTGGAAGTCCTGACGCGGCCCACCTCAATACGCGTCGGTCAAAGTGCGTAATAAAATGCGAAGACTAAAGTGGCGCTGCACTTGACTTTCCGGGAAACTACTAAAATACCGTGGTCATTTTCCGAGGATGGCTCAATCAATTGACTGATATTTTAGGGGTGTTCTAAGAAATTTGAAATTTAACTTAGGCAATAGTTCCCTCCACCTTGTTAATTATTTATCCAAAAGTCAAGGATTATTTTTTCAAATGTTTATGCAATTATAAATCATTTTTTCAAGCATTTTTTTGAATTCCAAATCATCTAATTATTGTTTCACAACTCTGGAATCACCTTCTGGATAGCCTATGCATTGTACTGATATGGTATTCCGGATTGGCTGAATCGATTTAAATTCATAAAAATTAATAAAAATAATATCAGGCAATTGAGAGGGACATAGTTTGCATCTAACAAAGTATTACCGACATCCTACATCTAATCAAATAGAAAAGATAATGTCCACATGTCAAAAGATTAATCAATGGATTTTCCCATAAAATATAGTTTCCCCAAGGTTTTTTTTTAGTGATAAAACTTGCGTCTTATTTCTTGCATGAGCTAATTGTCGTAAAATCTACGGGTGTTGCTTGCTTATTTTGTGACGGTAACCGAACTCGGAACACTGGTCGGAGCCTAACCTAAGGTCTAAGATTCCGAGTCTTTCCAAATCTAAAAAAAAAATCATTTTCTAGACGGAATACCTTTTTTTATTCTCAAAAATCATTTTGGTGAGATTTATTAGAACTTAGTAGCGTATTATAGGAGCGCATCATTTATTGTCTAACCGCACTTTATATAAATTTAAATACCAAAATCAATACCAAAACGGAGTACTATGAGACTGTTACTTACGTAATATTGGAGCCTTGAAATCCAATGACATTTACTGTTGGACTGCCCTTTACAAAGGTCAAATTGCAAACATAGCTCTAATTGCTCTTTACCTAAAGATAACTACCATTTACAAAGGTCAAATTGCAAACATAGCTCTAATTGCTCTTTACCTAAAGATAACTACCATATTGTCGCCCTAAAATGAAGACCAAAACTGAATATTGCCGAACTATCTTTTATACAATACAGGAACCCTGGAATCCAATAAGTTGGATTGCCGGTCGAACTGCAAACATCTACTGTCGGATTTTAGTGCGCTATTGCATTTACACAATACTCGAGCCCTGTTTTGGTGGGCTAGAGAAGAGATACTTCGATATGGTAAAAGTAAAAAGTGTAGTTTAAGTATTTTTTTTTTTTAATTTTGATGTGTTATTTTGTAGTACTTTGAAAAAAAAAAAAAGGAATTTCATAGAATCGTGGTCTTGTTTTTTATTATTATTATTATTATTGATTTTCTTAATATAAATATGCATTTTCTCTCTCTAGGAATTGTCCGAGCGGAGACCTTTCATTTCATGCGATCATATGAATCTTTCTCTCTCCTATCTATCTGAATCTAGAGCAAATTCTCAAAACCCTTTTCCTTTCCCTCCTCTAGGGTTCTCGGTAACCCAAGACTTTCTATTTTCTCTGATTTTCTCTCTCTAAAATAAGTAGCCAATCTTTTTAGGGTTCTTCTCAGCTTGAAGGGTGCTGACCTCAAGAAAAGGGTTCTCTTTACAGGTTTCTTCTTTGTAATTTGAGGCGTTAATTTCCTGGTTTAGTATCAGAGGAGAGTCCTATACATAATTTGTATTGTTTTTTTCCTGCAAGTTCCAGCGATTTGGTTTTTGGGTTTTCTTCTGCAAAACAAGGGACCATTGCAGGCCAAAATCTATTGCAGATTGTTTTTTCTTATTGGACATTTTGCAACAGCCTGTGAGGCCCTTTGTATACCTTCATGATGGGGAGCGAAGAAGGAGAAGATATAGTGCAGTCTTTGATTGATTTGGTTAAGGAGATCTCAGAGCTTCCAGAATGGAGAAATCCATGGAGGAAACAGTATTACAATCTGGTGAGGAGAGTGAAGCTATTGGGTCCTCTGTTTGAAGAGTTGAAGGAGAGTAGTGAGACCCTCAACGATGAATCAGTTACAGCTTTTGTCTCTCTAAAGAACTCATTGTTATCGGCCGAGGAGCTTCTAAGATTTTGGCATGAAGGGAGTAAGCTCTATCAGGTATCCAAATTTCTCTTTTTTTGTTTCTTTTTTTTTTCTTGAAACGAATTTTGTTTCGTTGAAATGGGTAGCTTTTTATTGAATATTCTCATGGTTTGATGAAAAAAATGTGAAGGATAACTGTTTTGCAGCTTTGGATGTATTTTATTGATTTAGCTTTTAGAAATAAGAAAAAGAGTTCATTGGTTTAACTTTCAAAAATAAAATGAACTGATCGACTCCGTATCTATTAATGGAGATCAATCCGAGTAAAACCTTAATATTTAGGTGACTTTTGGTTTTGGGTGTTCAATAGGTATGCACCTTTGTAATCAAAGATAAGATTTTGCAGCATCAGGAGGACCTAGTTTGGGAATAGCAAACTGTAGCGTTTGGTTTTCTGATCAATGCATGGCAAATTGTTTTATGACGAATTTTGTTTTTGAAGGTTATCTAAGAAAAATAGTTTTAAAAATTGTGGCCAAGCATTTTTAATTTATTTTTTATTGTTCCCCACTTTTTAAAGGAATTTATAGGACATCACGGACTGCCAAAATCAGGTTGGAGAAATTGATTCGATCTCAGTCACAGGATTTCACAGATTCACACATCTGATTACATTATTGGGTACCATCTAATCAGTGTGATAGTTGGGGAAAAGGGGGAGTGTTTCTAGATAACCAAGGTCCAAAAGCCAAATATTTGTTGTTGAGCAATTGTCAACAATGAATGTGGTCTGTCGCTACTAACTATGAATAAAAGAAAATATTCTCTCTCTCTCTCTCTCTCTCTCTCTCTCTCATGATTCGCTTCAGTAATCACAAAGTCTATCTTAAGACTTAGAGCTCCTCTGGAACAACCATGAATTCCTGGAAATTGCATATTTTTGTGGAACGCAAAAAAGTACACTGCAAGAAGGACAATAGTAACCAGTGATTTGTGGTTATCTTATATGCCCAGATAGAAGATCTTTTTGGAAGTCTATACCACAATTGTGATGCCACGCATGTGCCACTGAATGTAGTTGTTTGAGTAAGTAGAATATGCTTTACTGGGCAAGTCTGCCTCACTTGGAATGCCACTGTAAAAATTTCAAGTGGCATTTAAACTATTTTGAGGTTAGGGTGACTTTGAATCCCCATTTTACAGATCTCTGTCTACCCAATTGGCGATACATAGCATGATGATTCACTTTTACGCTCTATTCTTATCTGTCGTGCCTCTGTGTGTAAGTGCAAACCCGTGTTTGACGGATGGAGGGAATCCAAGTTGCACATATCTACTTCCACCCAATTGGCTGTATATAGCGTTAGTGTTCACTTTTTAGGCTCTATTTTCATCTACACTACCTCTTTGTGTGAATGCATGTGCGTGCTGGAGGGAGGGGGGGGGCTGGATTTGGGGTGGAGGGATGGAGGAAGGGAGTCCATGGATTAACTTGGGATCTGGTTGTCTATTGTTTGATGCCTTTCATGCATAGTTTTCTATGCGCAAGGGTTTGGATACAGCTCTAGTGTGCTTGGGATCTGGTTGTCAATTGTTTGATACCTGTCAAACTTCAAAGTATTTTCCTAAGCAAGGGTTTGGTATATTTGGCTATTTTTCATTAAAAAAACCATATATGGTTATTTAATTGTTGCAGCGCTGCATATATTCGGAACCATCATATTAGATGTAAAGCAGGCTAATTATCTTGTGAAAGCTGATTCTTTCCCTATATACTTGCATTACTTTAACAATGTATTTATTTGTTGCAGGCTCTAGAAAGGGAGGATATCATGAACAAATTTAACGAGGTGACAGCCCAGCTGGAGCAGGCACTAAATGGGATTTCTTATGATAAACTTGATGTATCAGATGAAGTTCGAGAACAGGTACTATTTTATCAACAGTTCTAATTACTTTTAAATGAAATGAAGCAGTCTTGTTGTGGCACATAGAATTGAAATTAACCTTGAACTAATGTTATTATAGCAGCTAGAATTGAATTTTTAACTTACTACGAGTGATAATCCATCTGTAATCTCCAGGTTGAACTAGTGCATGCGCAATTTAAAAGAGCAAAAGGAAGGATGGACATACCTGATATGCAATTATACATGGATCTTTCCACAGCAAGAAATGAAAAAGAGACTGATCCAGCTGTTTTAAAACGGCTTTCAGAATCACTTCAACTAAAAACAATTAATGATCTCAAGAAAGAGTCACATGCCCTTCATGATATGGTTATTTCTAGTGGGGGAGACCCTGGTGAAACTTTTGAAGAGATGTCGGCTTTGCTGAAAAAGTTAAAGGACTATGTACTCTCTGAGAATGTAGATACTGAAGCCTCTGAAAGCGAGAAGAGCATGGAGAAAACCAGATCCCCTGTCATCCCTGATGATTTTCGCTGCCCAATATCTCTTGAATTGATGAGAGACCCAGTCATAGTTGCCACAGGACAGGTTTGAATTCAAATTAGTTTAACCATGCGTTGACTATTCTTTTGATGCATGAAGTGCTCATATGATAAAAACATAATGATCTAAGTGATTCACTGATTATGTTTTCGAGCAATTTTGCATGAGTTGCATTTGCTGTTAGATAACCTTAATCAACCATTCAATATTAATCTAATCTTTTCTTTCACAAAACAGGATGTAACCCTCCTAGTTATAACGAAAAATTGTGTTTGTAGTAAAACTGGTTGTTCTAATGTGCATTCCAGTTTATAGAAAAACAACTGAAATCAGTAGTTTATGGAAAGGGATACTGAATAATAGGAAGACAAAGAAGAAAATCATAATCCTCTTGTTTCATTACTGAACAGAAACAAAGCATAAAGGAAAAGAGATAAAATAGAATATGATTAAAAGTTTCAAAAATACAGTTATATTTTGTTGTTAGCAGATTATAGGAGTCTTTTTTTTTTTTTTTCATTCAAGTAATCAAATTTTGTTAGTGGCTGGTAAATATTATTATACTCTTTATAGTTTTATTAGGTAGTTAAGATTGGAGGCCAAGAAATACAAAAAGAGTACACTTTTGATATATTTGGTTAAATAATCCAGGAAAATAGAGCGTTTGAGGAAGATGTCGCACCTAGATTTAGAGCTAGGTGGACGACGTGGAGATGTGCAATCAGAGTTTTATGTGATCTTCACATACCAATGAAGCTGGAGGGCAAGTTCTACAGTATAGCTGTGAGACCAACTTTGCTTTATGGGGTGGAATGTTGGGTGGTCAAGAAACAACATACCCATAGGATGAGTGTAGTTGAGATGGATGAGTAGCAAGACAAGAACGTAAAGAATTCAAAATTAATACATTTTGGAGAACTTAGGTGTGGCTCCAATAGGCAATATGATGAGAGATAGTAGACTTACGTGAGTTATCCATGTGCAACATGGACCCAATAGTTAGGAGGTGCGAGTTAGCTCAATTGGAAGGCTCAAAAGGGCAAGGGTAGGCCCAAAAGGACATATTTAAAAGTGTTGAGAAAAAATATAGGAATTTATGACCTCACTAAGGGTGTGACCCTTGATAGAGCAGAATGACAGACCAAGATTCGTGTAGTCGACCCCAAATAGTTGAGAAAATGCTCTGATGATGATGATTATAATAATCAACATGGGGCTCTAAAGCGGTGTGCATCAAGTTTCACTTAATGCAAAGAAACAGTAAGGTATTTATACTTATGCAAAGGAGAGCGTAAGGGGGTTGTAAGAAACGGAGAAGCTGGGAAAGAGGAAATAAAGGGGAAGAAGGATGGGGCTTGAAGGAAGTACAGAGAGGGGAGGGACAATGAACAATGGCTCTCATGATGGTGAGAGAAATCATACAATCAACGAGGGATCCCTTTGTATGTCATTGCAGGCTGATGATATGGCCTTAGAATTTACTTTCCAAAGTGTATGACGAAAAGAAACCAACCTTCTGTTGGCAGTGGTTGGCACCTAGACCTTGTCTAGAATATTTACCAACAATCATAGTAATGGGCATTGTCTACACCCACCTGATAACATTGATTAGTGTTGGCAACAGGCTGGACCGATCTTGGCCAGAGCCTTGCCTGGACAGGGCCGAGGGTGCTTGGCCGGGCCTGGCTTACTAGATTCAAAGATAATAAAATAAAAAAACAAGATAAAAATCAGCACAGGGCCGGGTCAGGTATGGTGGGCGTGGTTGTGGCCTTGTCCCAAGACCAGCCTCGCGGGGCACATTTTCTAGCCCAGGCCCTAGTTTTCCAGGGGCCGGCCAAGGAGGGGTGGGGGGTAGCCTTGCCAGGCTTCCAAGCCTATTGTCAGTCCTAACATGAGGCCTTCCACCTATACGAAAAGCATTGCATTATTCTATGAGAATATTATTGCAATAGGATCGATTCCTGAAGTGGCAACAAGTCTCACATCCCCAATGAATCGCTTGACGCATCTCCAGACAACATCTCAAATTGCCTTGGCCTAAGTTCATTTTGTATCAATAATGACATGTTACTTGTAATGCTAGGCAATAACATCATGGCAGACTATTCTTTCTCAAAAAAAAAAAAAAACATCATAGGATCCCTTGCTGTAATTAACGTTTTAGAAAAACTCTTTTGCTCCTCTCTTGAAAAAAGGTACATTTGCTAGCCAAAAAGATCAATCACCACACAATTGACCTTTCTTTTTTTGAGAAAGGTTAACTTTGTAAATGAATAGACACACAATTGACCCTTCTTGGACCAGCCTTCTCCTTTGCTTCCCCAAACATGAAATGGTACAAAGGATTGAATTAGCGTCACTGAAGGGATGTAAAATGAAAAAAATGGACTAAGCAAAACATAAAGAAGAAATTAGCATACAGTTAGATTTCTAAGGAAAAAATTGATGAAGCTAGTGTAAATGCACTGCACAAGTACAGTTGCTCGGGCTTGCAGGGTGCTGAGGCCGAAGCCACTCCCCCAATCCCCCACCCCCTCCCCCAAAAAAAAAAGATTAAATCAATTATGATTAACTTATATTTAGCTTTGTTTGTACTTTTTTATGGTTCATGAAATTATGATTTTTCTATTTTTTCTCTTTTTTTTTGAAAGATGTATTAATAGCATTTTAGTTGATTATAATGTTTCAATCCAGTTGTTCGCGCTTGGCAGGGTGCCAAGCCCAGTAGTTTTGTTTGTACTTTTTTATGGTTTTACCTTTTTTATGATTTTTCTATTTTTTCTCTTTTTTTGTGGAATATGATTTTAAAGGAGTTTTTTATTTTTGGAGAACTTCCTCTCATTTTTTAGATGGTTTTTCTGCTGTTTATCATTATTTTTTCCTGATTCTAACCAAAATTGGCAGAAGTTTTATCTTATTTATTTGGGTGTGCAGACTTGGCCGAGTCAACTAAGACTCGCCCCTGCCAGTGGCCAAGTGCCACGGCTGAGCCGAGTATTTAATACAGCTGTTGGAGACAAATCAACAATTCAAATTGTTTGTCTATAGAATTTACACTGGATTGCTCTTTGAAAAAATGTGTTGGTGTTAATGTTTGCATAGAGTTCATAGACCAAGCTAATAAATTTGTTAACTTCGTTCCTATTCCCTTTGCAATGTAGACATACGAGCAATCATGCATCCAGAAATGGCTTGACGCCGGTCACCAGACTTGCCCCAAGACCCAACAAATGCTACCACACACTGTCCTTACCCCCAACTATGTCCTCAGGAGCCTCATCGCACAATGGTGCGAAAACAACGGTGTCGAGCTCCCAAAAAGAGCAGCAGCTTGCCAAAGTGGAAAATCTACTTCAGGATGTGACCGAGCAGCTATCGAAAACCTGTTGCAAAAGCTAACAAGCACGAACCAAGAGGAACAAAGGGCAGCTGCTGGTGAGCTTCGCTTGCTAGCCAAGAGAAACGCTGATAACCGAGTTTGCATAGCCAAAGCTGGGGCCATTCCCTTGCTAGTCGACCTTCTCTCATCACCTGATCCCCGAACCCAAGAACATGCAGTGACAGCTCTCCTTAATCTCTCCATCAACGATAGCAACAAGGGAAGTATAGTCATGGCTGGTGCTATACCCGACATAGTTGATGTGCTAAAAAGTGGGTGTATGGAAGCAAGAGAAAATGCAGCTGCAACCCTATTTAGCCTCTCCGTGGTGGATGATAACAAGGTGGCTATTGGGGCGGCAGGGGCAATCCCAGCATTGGTGGATTTGCTTTGTAAAGGAAGTCCCAGAGGGAAGAAAGATGCAGCTACGGCATTGTTTAATCTATGTATTTACCAGGGGAACAAAGTGAGAGCAGTGAGAGCTGGGGTGGTGATGCCTTTGATGAGATTATTGATGGACCCTGGTGGTGGAATGGTGGATGAGGCCTTAGCGATTTTGGCGATATTGGTCACCCATCCTGAGGGGAAGGCAGCTATTGGGCAGGCAGAGCCTGTGCCTATGTTGGTCGAGTTCTTGAGGACTGGGTCACCAAGGAATAGAGAGAATGCAGCTTCTATTTTGTTGGGATTGTGTACTGTGGATGCACAACATTTGAGCCTAGCACGAGAGCTGGGGGCTGAAGAGGCTGTGAGAGAGTTGGCAGAGAGTGGGACAGTGAGGGCAAAAAGGAAGGCTGGGTCATTGTTGGAGTACTTTCGAATGTCTTCTGAGCAGGCAACCTTGCCTTCTGAGCAGGCACTGTCTTCTTAGAAGGCTTTGACTGGTGCGTCTTTGGGTTAGAGAGTGGTTGTTTTCAACTGGAGGTTTGCTTATCAAAGAAAGTTCACCCTATGCTGCTGTGGTGGGTATATTTCGGACTATCCTTACAAGTTAGTTTGCTATAGTGGGTATATTTCGGACTATCCTTGCAAGTTATGGTGGGTATATTTCGGACTACCTTTACAAGTTGGTGTGCTATGGTGGGTATATTTTGGACTATCAAGTTATGGTGGGTATATTTCGGACTATCCTTACAAGTTGGTGTGCTATGGTGGGTATATTTCGGACCATCCTTACAAGTTGGTGTTGTCTCTCTCTTCAACAAAATGTATTCTCTCTCCTCAACAAAATGGTCAAAATGGTGAAAGGGTACTTTTGTTGTGGTGGTCTGGCATGTGGGTTGAGTTTGAAAGGGTAGTTATTGGCTGTATTTATCATGTAACTGTTATCATGATTATTTAGATTTACATGGTGGTGTTCTTGTATCTTAAAATTTAGTAATTACTCGTAAAGAAAAGGATATGGTCGTATGTCATATGGCCATGCTTTAATGGAAACAGTTTTGAGTGTTGTCTGTCTCTTCAACAAAATGGTTGAAGGGTACTTTTGTTGTGGCGGTCTGCCTTGTGGGTTGGGAGTTTCAACAAAATGGTGGAAGGGTAGGGTTGTGAGTTTCAACAAAATGGTCGAAGGGTACTTTTGTGAATTTGAAAGGGTGAGTTTCAACAAAATGGTTGAAGGGTACTTTTGTTGTGGTGGTCTGCCTTGTGGGTTGAGTTTCAACAAAATGGTGGAAGGGTTGGGTTGTGAGTTTCAACAAAATGGTCGAAGGGTACTTTTGTGAATTTGAAAGGTTGAGTTCCAACAAAATGGTCGAAGGGTACTTTTGTGAGTTTGAGAGGGTAGTTTGTATTTGGGTTGTGAGTTTGAAAGAGTGGTTGTGGGTTGAGTTTGAAAGGGTGGTTGTAGGCTGTATTTGGGTTGTGAGTTTCAAAGGGTAGTTGTTGGCTGTATTTGGGTTGTGAGTTTCTAAGGGTAGTTGTTGGCGGTATTTATCAGGTATCATGTTTATTATGTTTATTAAGATTTACATGATGTTGTTCTTGTATCTTAGAATTTAGTAAGGGAAAAGTTTATATAAAGTTGCAACCTTAAAAATGTGGAATTACATATATACTTCAAAAATCCATCGAAAAAGGTTGTTTAAATATTGAAAGACTTTCTAATTGATCATCTCGACATCGAGATGTAGGAATGTATAAACAAAAAGATTGAGTCCTTAAAATAGTGCATCTTACAACATATTGTCTAGACTGTCCATATTCAAGATTTTAAACATGTTTATAGATCTATATTATTTTAATCATTTTAGGAGTTTAAAATTTAATAATTAGATATAAAAATATATTTTTAGATAATCTTAAAAATAATTTACACTAAAATTACATGATAAAATTTGGAGGTGCACTTTAATTGGATTATTTGAGGTTGCAATTTACCGCACCCATTTGGTAATTACTCGTAGAGAAAAAGGATATGGTCGTATGGCCATGATATAGTCATATGGCCCATGCTCAGGTCGAGTCTGTGGTGGATGACGCTCTCTATTAGTAATTCATGGGAAGAATGATCTCTTCGGATATTAATGGATTCATGGGAAGAATGATCTCTTCTGATATTAATGGAAAACAATGTTCTATTTTACGCCCGGCTTGGTTTCAGTGATTGGTTCCTGAAACGTTTCAGTGCCTGGTTTTCAGTGTGTGGTTCTTGAAACGTTTCTCTTTCAGGATCAATTGCTTGGTTCCTGAAACGTTTCTCTTTTCACGATCAATTGCTTGGTTCCTGAAACGTTTCAGTCAGTGCTTCTCATTTGGTTAATATTCCCCTAGAATGTTGCATGCAATATTTCAAAGAAGTGCATGCCTTCCCCTTTCTATATCTTTCTCAAAGATACAAAAAGAGAAACCGTGCATCTCTCTAAAATTTAGGATTTCTTTTGCCTTTATTCTATATCTCTACACACAATATTTTTTAGAAAGTCTCTCTTTAGAGTTCTCTCTATTTTTTTTAGATATGCACCTATAATATAGAATTTTTCTCTCTAGATATACCTATTCTTTTTTGGGATTATTTTTCTAAATTACAAAAAGGAAACTTTGTCTCTCTTTAAATTTAGCATTTCTCATGAATTTCTATAATCTCCCCCTTAAGAACCGTACCCTAATTCTTGAGGCTCCTCACCATATCTTCTATTTAACATTAGGGTCCCACTTTATTCTTGTGATACGAGTGATATTTTAAGAGAGATATTTTAAAGTGTCAAATACATGTTATTTTTTAATATTTATTTCAAAATGTACAAATTTTATGACCATACTTCTAAAAACTCAAATTCTTTAAAATTATATTTGAAATTAAATATAATTATATATTAAAATTTATAATTAAAAAAAAAATAGACTAATTTAACCTGACGATGGTTTTAGTAGTTATAACATATTACTAATAAAATAATAACAAAGTAACTATGATTTTTTCATGAATATCACAATTATATGTTTCTAATTATAAATAGTTCAATATGTATTTATTTTTATTACCATTTTACTAATATTAATGTAGTAATTCATGTATTACCATTTTTAGACATGAATTTTGATATTATGAAAACTAAGTTTACATATAATGCACTTTTCCATCGGAAAACATGTAATTATTTAGGTGATCGCTTAACGCATATCAATATACTATTTTATCGCATATTACAAAATTATTTGCATAAATGCTTGAAACATATATGCATACTCTTAATTACATATTTAAGTAATTATTTATGTAATTACTTATTTTTTCTTTTATGTGCAACGTCCGTAATCCCACTAATATATAAAACACCAATAGAGTGGCGTCTACGTGTCAATCATCAACAATTGTACCTCACGATCTATTTCTATATCACGTGTGACACCAAATCCTTAGTGATTTACATATGTTCCGTTGGCACTCACGTAAGACTTTATACGTTCATATAAACATATAAAATATCATTTAATTTTATGTTCCCTCACGTGCATGATATATCAACTAAAAATTCTATTTTAAATTTTTAAAATCTAAAATTCATTTATTTTATTTTTAAATATTGATATAATCATGTATCCCTAAATTTTAGATTTACTAAATATTATTAAGTAATTTTATTTCAGGTTGGATTTAAGGGAACATATTAGACAATATTTTAAACCCCAAGTTTTGGTTTGTGAACATGCCACGTTACACGTATTTAAGGATCACTACTAGGGGCACATGTTGTGTATGTTGTTTAATTGTATTTGTAAATACACCAGAAAGATGGTTTTAGCAGGAACGTCAATAACTAAAAACCTAGGAAACTATATTGTTCTTTTTATTAGAATAATATATAAGTTATTTTAAATGAGTTGAATCATACCTATCATTAATTTAAACATCTTTTTTTTAAGATTTAAATTTTCTTTTTTAATAATATAAGATAATATATAATATGTAATATATGATTTATACAATATGTGATATATTGGATTATTATATAATATGTAACATATATTGAATGAAAAATATGTAATAATCTTTCTTTTATATTATGTTATATAATCGAAAAATTTTATATAAAGTTGCAACCTTAGAATGTAGAATTAAAGATGTACCTCAAAAATCCATCAGATTAATGTTGAAAAATCCTAAATTGATCATCTCAACATCAAGATATATGAATGTGAAAAAAAAAAGATTTTGAGTCCCAAAAATAGTGCATCTTGCAACACATTATCTAGACCGTCCATTTTATACATTTTCATATGTTTATAGATCTACTTGATTTTAACTATTTTTAGAGTTTAAAATTTTATAATTAGAGATGAAAATAGATTTTAAGATAATCCTAAGAATTTTTTACACCAAACTTACGTGTTATGATAAAATTTGGAAGTGTGCCTTAATTTGATTGTTTAAGGTTGCAACCTTATAGAAACCACACCCATATATATATATATATATATATATATATATATATATATATATATATATATATATATATATATATATATATATATATATAAGTTCTGAATATATTATATAATATATATGGGACTCTAGGAAGAAGAGCGCTTTGATATGATTATTGGGGGCTTCCAAACCCCACATCTTGCTTCTTTTAGAATCCCACTTGTCTTCCCCTAATATGATGGATGTGTGGAGTTCTTGTTCCTTTTTTTGGTGCCTGGTAGTTTGTGGTGGCCTTTCGATCCCTCTGTCGTTTTAGTTGACAATTTCTAATCATGCCATGCATGAACTTCGTATTTTGGGGACCATTTGGCCAAAAAATTATGCATTGAACGTTATAGACATATTTTTAATTTGGATGATTAGTATTTTTTTTTTCTTATATATGTTTAGTCCAAATATTCTGCATTGAACATTTTGATACATAAATGAATTCGGCACTGAATATTTTGATATATATATGTTCACTAGTTCGGATTTTTCACCTTATTTCAATTCTTATTAATCTTGATTACTGTGTTCAATCTCAATCTCTCTCTCTCTCTCTCTCTCTCTCTCTCTATCTCTCTCTATGCCTTGGAGATTATATTTGTTGAGGTGATCTATTGGTTGATACGAATTCATTTTGTTGACACAGTGAGTTGCTTGTGCTTTTGTGTTTGTTTTTTTATTTTTACAAACTACTTTTTAATGAGTAATGATCATATGAGACCCTCTCCTACCCAAGTGTATGAGACCCCACCTCATGATCGTAGGATCCACATTCACATCTCGAGAAAACTAGATGGTAGTAATCACCGGTTAACCCACTGAGAGAAGCTTTCTCTTGGAGGAGGCACATACTTTTTTAACCCGATAGTAGCTCGCCTTCTCTCTTGCTAAACCCTTTCCTTTCTAAACCTCCTCTACCTTCTATCATTGTCTTTGGTTTTCTGTCTATATATCCCCCTCGAATATCTCGCTCTCTATCTGTGACTGATTTGGTTTTCTAAAAAACCACCAAAACAAAAATCTATTAGTTTTAGAGAGAGAAACTCCGACAAAGACGACATCGACGGTATTTCATGGCCCAAAATCTTGATGAGGAGCAAGAATACGAGGCACCCCTTCTAAAATCAATAGAAAATTCCCAAAACTTTAATGAAGCTTCATTTTCAGGCGCCCTTTTCAATCGCTGAACAAGTGCAATAAGTGTTGGAATCATGTTCATTCCTACAATTATGAAGGTATAGTGTGTCAATCCTGCAATTTTCTTGGCAATTTTTGTTGTAATTTTGAAGAATCTTTTGGAGCAATTTATGCTGAAATTTATGAGTGCAATATTTCTAACACTTGTAATTGATTAATAGGGAATCATTTGAAAAGATTGGGTCCGTTCTTTTACAAAATTGTGTGATAATCAATAATTTGGGGGCTGAGATGGTCTATATGATCATCATAGGTACTTGGTTTTCGTAAATTTGCTGGCCAAATATAGGGAGCCTCTCTCTCTAGCTGCTGCCTCTCTCCCCCATGCTCTCTCTAAGAGTGAGTCCATGAGAACTTCAATTTCTTTTCAAACTTTTGACATACCCAAATGGTTTTACAGCTGATACCATTTGGATCTCTCATCATCATCTTCTACTTACTGTTTGTATTGCCCTTCCGATTTTTACGTTTGTTCTCATATTGCTAGACAAGCTGACATCATTGGATCTCTCTCAAGCTAACACCATTTGGATCTCTCCGTCTCTCTCATCATTTGCTTACCATATGTGCAACTCCTTTGTTTTTTTTTACATCTAGTCCCTATTGCCTCTCAAAACTTAATTTAGAATTTCAGCTCTCTCTCTCTCTCTAAAACCTTATATTGTACGGGTAAAGTGTACCTATAAAAGCCACTAGTGGAGGTTCTTCTTATGCTAAAAAACTCTTGAATCGATCATCTCGACCTCAAGATTCATAGGCATTACAAAAGAAGAGATTAAGTAGTCCTAAAAATAGTTCATCTTCTAACAAATTATCCAGACCGTCAATTTTCAATATTTTAAAGTGTTTATAAATTTTGTCGATCATCACTATTTTTAGAACTTTGAATTTCATAATTAAGGCAAAAATAGATTTTCATATTATTGCGAGGCTTTGTGGCACCGAAACTATATTTTGGCCATAGTTTTGAGGCACACCTTACGTCAAAGTATAAGGTTGACACCTTATACAAACCTCACCCTTTTTAATGAACTAGAAATCTTTATGAGGCTATCCTTCCCAACGGTTCCTACTTTTTATCTTAATCATTTTTTCGTGGCATATGAAAATATTGCAATTTTGGGTACGTCCAAACTGGTACTTAGTCTTTCTAAGTCTTGTCTTCTTCACTCTCATCTGAGTCTTTTCTAGTTGTCTTGTTCACTCTCTAGATCTGAGTTTTTCTATCTCTAAGAAAAATAACCTCTAATTTTTGTGGGTGCACTAACGTATGTACCACAAATATTTTTTGATAGAAACGTCTATTGCTGGACTATTAATCTTTAGGAAAATATTTGGTGAATGTAGTAACACCCTCAATGGTACAAAGAATTTTGCATCTTGCAAAACATTATCTAGACTGTCCATTTTCAAGATTTTTATAGGTTTATTGATCTACTTGATTTTAACTTTTCTGGAGTTTAAAATTTTATAATTGAAAATGAAAATCAATTTTAGATAATCTTAAAAAAAAAATTTACACCAAAATTCCATATTATAATAAATTTTAGAGGTGCGCCTTAATTGGATAGTTGAAGGTTGCAACCTTATAGAAACCACACCCTATACAAAATTAAGGCGTTTCTTTTTTTTTGGAATTACTATAGGCACAATTAAATGCCCATTGCAGGTATGAAGCACTGACTACAATGAATAAATAAATACACATGGAGTCATTGTTCGAGTTTCTAGGGGTCGCAATCCCGGATTTCATAAATCAAGAACCTTATATTGTCGGGATCGGGATCCACTTTCCTAATGAGCAAGCTCCATAGATTATAGGATCGGGAGTCACAACCTTGTTAGGATCTAGTTCCGAGAACATCGAGATCGTGATCTTAAAATTCTAGGAGCATGGGTCTAATTTGTTCAGGAACTACATCTAAAATGGTACTGAACGCGTTCCGTGAGACAATCGGAGTGAGATCCGTGAAGTAGAGGGAGCAAACTTCATTGTGAATGGGATCAAGATCCGTGAATTATCGGGAGCGAGCTCCGTTGTGAATGAGAGTGAGATCCATGAAGTAGAGGAAGTGAGCTCCATTATGAATGGGTACGAGATATCTGAAGTATATAGAACGAGCTTCGTTGTGAATAGGATCTAGAATCCTAAAAATTGGAGTGAGATCCCAAAAAGATGGGAACAAGTTTTGGGCGAGATCCCGGCTCCGAAACGCTGGAGTGAGATTCCGGAGCGGGAGCGCCACCATCCCGATAACTATGGTTTGGAATGGGTTTCAATGAGAGAGAGAGAGAGTGGCCTTGTGATATTGTGCTCGATTCCACAAGTTCTTCTTGGCCCTATCTATTTGCCTATTGCAAGGTTAGGGGAGAGAGATGGGTTACTCGAGAGAGAGAGAGAGAGAGAGGCGGTTAGGGAGATGAAAAAGCGTGAGATAGAGAAGGGTTAAGAGATATTATTTAAAAAAAAATGTAGAGTCGCGGTGTTTGGAGAGAAAGAGGGCTTGGAGGTTTTGAGGATAGTAGATAGATGTTCGATATTTCAAACAGAATAGTTGTTTTACTTTGTACGATACAAATCCCACATGTCCAGTGTTAGCATTACCGGACAGGGGTAACTTGAAAAAAAAAAAAAATAAAGAACCCATGAGAGGGGGGTGCCACCTGTAATTTGAGACAAACGTGATCTAAGTTTATAATTGACTCACCCCCAATATGGTCCAGACATAAATTTCTCTTTCCTTTTTCCTTGATCTATTTTTCTTTTCATCCAACTTGGTTGGACAGGCTAGGGCCGGGTTGAGCTAGGGCCTTTTTAGCCCAGTCAGGTCGGCCAGACCTATGGGTACTAGGGCCAAGGCTCAGGCCATCTATTTGGTAGCCAAAAAAAAAAAAAAAAGAGTGGTCAAATACTAAGGTATTTGGTATTGAAGTTAGTCCGGACAACCAAAGCAAGCTGGCATTTCTTTTTCTTGCTAGGTGGGCCTTGCCTCACTGGTGAGCCCCCAATCTATAAGGGAGGTAAAAGGTTCAAACCAGTATTATTAAATTCATTTCGAAGCATTTGGATTTTCCCTAACCACCAAAGTGAAGCGAATATCAAAGGCGTTTCTGCGCGATATTTTCGTCTTCGAGCAAAGAGTGAGAAATCACGGAGCCCCAAATCAAAATAGTGTAATGCAAGCCTTCACCCCTCCCTCCTCATCCTATTCAACTTGCCCCATCTTTTTTGCAACTTTATTTTTTAAAATAAAATAAATTGATTTCCATGCCACCTCTTCGGCATGTGAAAGGTTGGTAATATCCTCACGTGATAAAATAAATTGAATTGTTTTTTTTTTTTGCTATTTTTTTATTATTTTAATATATTTTCATATATAAATATATATTTTATTTATATTATTTTAAAAAAAATCCGAAATCTTCCGGCAGAAACACCAAATTACTTTTTTTTTTTTTTTTATTTACCAAACCTAAAAAGTTTTAAACGAACCTGATATCATTGATTCAACCTCTTCCCCAAAAACCCGATCAAGATGACGTGCATCTTTTTTAGGTTAGCAAGGGCAATTGACTCCGGTAATTTATCTGTAGGCAGTTTTAAAAAATTTATCTATGGCTCATTAACCTTTCTAAGAACCTATTTCTTTTTTTTTCTTTTTTTTTTTTTTCTTTTTGACAAAAACCTTTCTTAGAACCTTTTAACAAATAATACATGGAATTCGTTTTTTAGCAGAACTTTTACGATTCAAAAAGAGTTTTTGAACAATTTTCAAATTTCTTATAATGAATTCTTACAAGTATAAAAAACATGTCCTACTTTTCAAGCAAAAATATTAAATAGAGATCCTCTTTTTTTTGTTTTTTTGTTTTTTTTTTCGCTTACATGAGTAATATTAATTTTTTTTAAGCTTAAATGAAAAGCATGTCGAAGTAGGAATTTTGTTTTTTTTTAACAAATGTTATCAACTTTTATTGCCAACAAAAACCACGATTACATCACTCATAAATTACATAATGCAGAATAGCAATAGACGCCATAAAAACACCTCTCTTAGCCAAACCATCAGCAATACCATTGGATTCCCTGAAAAACATGATGGAAAGATAACGACAACATCCCTTCCAAGTCATCAGCAATACCATTGGATTCGCCCCAAATCAATTGCAGCAGCCAAGGAACTCTCTATTCCTTGTTGCACCATTTTATCATATTTTAGGAATCACCTTCAACCATAATGAAGTGGCCCAAGCTCATGGCTTAGATAAACAGTAATCCTCTGAGCAGCGTTGTGAATACTGTCATGTTAGCCATTGTAAATCCAATACGTCCAGCAAAGGCGAGAATAATTGTTCATGTCTAAGCTCGCACTACACCTCCAATCCTTACATCGCCTGAATTACCAAGAGAGCTACCATCAAAGTTTAACTTTAAACATCCTTGTACAGGGGGTACCCATCTACCAACAGGTCTTGGCCTTACCATCTTAGAGAAAGCAAGGTTGACTAAGTTTATACGCGTATCAGTCTAGATAATACCTCTCCCATCATTCGTGACAGACAGCCACTCCAAATAGTGTGAACTATTTACTGAATGAGGCATTCATAGGATAGAGCAATTCCTTCAAAGGTACGTCTATTACGTTCTTTCCATATTTCCCAACACACATCCCCTCTTACAATTTGTCATAACATAACCATAATTTTGGTAAGGCCGGTAATGCTAGTTATAAAAGCTTACGAAAGTGTTCAATAGCCGCCAGATCGCGGCCATCTATATCGTCCTGCACAACTCCTTAGATGACAAGGCCAGAGATATCATTCTGCCTTCTCCGTGCACTGGCAATCGAGTGAAAAAGCTTTGTGTTCAAATCACCCTCCTTGAGCCATTTGACTCGTGATTTTTTACTCCAATAAACTTCCTCAATCATACGAAGTTCATTCAGAGAGTTAACTTTTTTTACTCTAGCAATAGCATGTAGCTCAGAATACACGCCTTCGCTTTGCATAGTTTGGTCGATTCCATTTATATCCTCCAACAAATTATCAATCTTGGCTTTTAATTGATACTTATTTTCTTTTTTCTACCTATCAGCTTATGCTTAACAAAAAACAAGTTTTTGTGTAACTGAAAATCTAAAGATCCAAATGTGATTGAATTTCTCCAAGTCACTCTAATAAGATCCATCACTCCTACTTCACCCAACCAACCAATCTCCAATCTAAATGGCTTTGGATCTCCCAATGAACTACTAGAATTAAGTAGCAGCGGAGTATGGTTAGAGAACAGTCTTGGCAAAGCTTTCACAGAAGCTAACGGAAAGCATTTTCAAATAGTGAATATAATTATAGAAAAAGTTTATATAAGGATTCAACCTTATAATGTAGAACTACGGATGCACCTCAAAAATACATCGAAAAAGGTAGTTTTAATGTTGAAAAACCGTTTGATTGATCATCTCGACATCAAGATGTATGACCATGAAAAATAGAAAGATTTTCAGTCTCAAAAATAGTGCATTTTACAACATATTATCTACACCATCCATTTTCAAGATTTTCATATGTTTATAGATCTACTTGATTTTAACAATTTTTAAAATTTAAAATTTTATTATTAGATATAAAAATAGATTTTGAGATAATCCTAAGAACAGTTTATATCAAAATTACACACCATAATAAAATTTGAAGGTGCACCCTTACCTCTACCGCTACGGATGCATCTGTATGCCAACTGCACCCTATAATTATTAATAAAAGATTGCAAGTTTCACGTTCCATGCTTCAAAAATAGTTTAGGAAAATTATCGCTAATATCACTTATTTTTAATGGTATTTGAAAATCCCTTCTTTTTATTTTTTATTTTAAAATACCTGAGATGTGTTTCATTTGATCACGGGATCGGTTCGGAACTTCAAGCTTCAAACGGACTTTCTCATACACCAACTAGTTTGGCACTTTCAAGTCGAACTGGTCTTCACTCTACAAACGGACAATTTAGCCGGTTCACAGCTCCATATTTTTGAACGGGCTCACTTGTCATTTTTAAGAGTGAACGAGTATTTGAAAACTTGAAGTTCTGAACCTCTCATACACAAAAAAAAAAAAAAGATGAGCGAGGAATTCAGGACTTTTAATTCTCAACAAGTGACTTATTCTTCTTTTTCCTTTTTCCTTTTTCCTTTTTTTTTTTTTTTTTTTTGTGAATTAGTAGTTCGAAACTTGAAGTCCCACACTTGATGGTTGGCAATACATAATATAGAGATGTTTTTAAAGGGTGAGGTTCGCATAAGATGCGCCCTTGTACTGTAGAAGTAAGGCACGACTCTATATTTTGATTAAATTTTGTCTGGAGATGTAATTCCATGTCAAAAACCTAGTGCTCGGTCAAAAATCTACTTTCATCCCATGTTATAAAATTTAAAATTCCAAATTTAGAACATATCAAGCAAATCTATAAACACTTCAAAATTTTAAAAATAAGCGGACTAGATAACTTAAAAATCTTGAACTCTCTATCTTTGGGATTTGAAATTCTTTTTTTCTTCATATCTATGCAGCTCAATATAAAGATGATTACTTGGGTAGTTTTCCAATGTAGGAGCACTCTCTTCTAGAAAATTTTTGAAGTGCACCTTACTTTAATAGTCTAAATAAACTTTTTTTTTAAAACCTACTTATTATAAGGGATATTAGACAAAATTTCCAATAGTTTGTCAAATTTTATATATTTTAATTATAAATTTGCTAATATTTTAAAAAATTATATCCATTCCATTTTTCTTTTCAATATTTTTTAAAGTCCGACGCTTTGACGTAATTTTCAGGACAAGGAAATAGTGATACATATTTTAAATAGGACTTAATACATTTATTGCCTTTTTTCTTTGAATATTCGTCTATTTCTTCTTAAATTTTTACATGTAATACACTTCGAATTACTAGTATTAGGTACTGCAGAGAAGCATAGGACTCTATGGGAAGCCACCATATGGAGGGCTCGCCCCCGGATTTTCATATGATGCAGATAGAGTAAAAGAAGAAGAAGAAAATCCTTAAAAACTAGGCAATGCTAATTATACAAGTCTCCTGCATGCTATGTTTATAATTCATAAAAGGACCCAGTTTTTATGAGTCCCATAACTCATACTATTCTCGTGCGGGCTCTCTCTAACGCCTATTTTTTATATAGATCTTGGATCCAAATTTTTAGAGATACATGATCTACACTATGATGATCATTAATATAAAAATATAAAATAAGACAACAAAATTTTAAATTTTTTCCTATCCATTGGATAGGAATCTTTAATTGTGGAGGTTCATCTTAAAGAATATTCGTGAGTCAGTGGGCTAGTGAGTCCGCTAACTCACAAAACACTCTTCCTTCATAAAAAAAAAAAAAGAGAATAATGTAAAATCAACACCAAATTTTCCCCGGAAGACGATTGAAATTTGACTTGCTTATGCTAATGATCAACGAATTTTTATATTGGATCACATGTAGAGTCCTCGACACGGTTATGGAAGCATTTCCATACACCCACCCCAGGGTTGCAGATACTAAAATTCCCTCTAGTAACTCAAAGGTTTATTTACTTATTTATTTTGTGAACTACAAGTTGTGGCTCCACAGGTTCGGGACTTCCAGTACTGTAGCACCTCCTTTGTTTATTAAATGGGGAACACTACACTGTTTTGGAATCCACAGCTTTCTAAATTGCCTAAAAGAACATTGAAATTTGGAAGACTCAGCTTCCAGGCTACATCATAGAAGCCACAACACCAATAAAACACACCCTAGCACTAACCTAAGATTTCTCCTTAGTAGAACTCCTCGCAAATAGATTGAAACCCTGTATCGTTTTGCCGGGAATTGAATAACTTTTCCAATGGTCCAAGTCTCACATCTCTGACATACCATTTGAAAGTCTCAACGAGTTAAATCAAATTGAAAAATAACAAACGTGCCCTTGCTGCAATGGTTCACATTGTGCTGCATTCCATAGAATTGTATACCTAGTAAAGGAACATTGCATGTGTACTTCAAAAGGAAATGGACATCAATAATAATCGAAAGGTGATGAGCTAAATAGCCATCAAAACGTGATCGAATCAAGAAACATAAACAACAGGTAATAAGTGATCATAAATGTATGAGTTCAGTAAGTCGCACCAAGAAAATCTGACAGACATTATTGACAAATAATATTACACAATCTGCTGAAGCAAATGACGAAGGGCACTTAGACTACCCGAAAACAACATATGGAACACATGGTTCACAAATGATCAGCTAACACCTTCAATTCTTAAAGGCATGAATTGTGATATGTACGTACACAATGCAGAAGTTAGTTACAAATGTTCTTGAATGCTCTTCTATTCCTTCCACACCAGTGACATAGAAAATTAGAAAGATGCAGAAGCCATGCAGTACCTATAGTGGGTGGGAGGATTGCTACAAGCATTACAAGAAAAACCAGCAAAATCACCAGCCACTTCATTAGTAGCGCAGCATATGCCGATGTAACATCCAACCCAGGTTGCAAATTTCTCATTAAAGACTTTCAAAATAAAAAATGGAAGCTGCCACAGCAAAAAAGTTACTTCTCCTTGCACCAAGGGAGCAGAGAACCTGACCGAGGTTCAACAAACATAAGATACCAAAACTAACCATAGTTCATGAATCACTGAGTTCCGATGAAAACAAAGTGAAGATGGTAATAATGCTAAAAAGGAATTTACTAGAAACCATATCAGATAAGATTATCTTTTTCATAGCAAGCCACTTGACTTTGTCCCAGCAACATTTCTTGGTTTCACAAGAACTGAAAATAGTATGTCTTGGCAAAATTTTGTATCACTTATAGCATATACTCTCTTTTTTTATAGCCAACAAGTTCAAATATAACGACCATAAGATCTTCACATCATCATTATCGTCATCATGGCCTCTTCCCAATTAATTGGGGAGTTCAAGACTTATGATAAGTTTTGGCAAAATTTTACGTTGGCTGCCTACCTAATACAAACCAGCCCCTTTGCCTAGGCATGGGACGGGTTAAGGGAAAGTTTAAGGTCATCACCCTTCTTAAATCAAATACGATCTTCACATACGATCAATAAATAGTGTTTTCCAGAAATCGATGAAAAATATCCTGGTCCAAGTATCAATATAATTTGCTAGGAGCAATTCTCTAACATGAGAATGGCACAAAATAAATCTATGGTTGAAATTTGCATTTATGTAAAAGTAATTTCTCATATGGACTTTTTCTCAAAAGAGTGGATTTAACAAGAGTAAACCAGCATACTGAAGCCTAGACGAAGGATAGCATGAAATATATGGTTCATGTATATGAATCTAGAGGAGACAATACTTCACTATCCCTATGTGAAAGGGCTCTAAAGCTATTTCTTAAACTTGCTAAAGATGGTGGGTACTACAATACGTAGAAATCCTATGCTACCGTATCTCATTTTCTCAAAAAGCAATGCTCAATTCCTTCCAACCAAAGTTTCAAAACCCAAACCGGTGGGGTGCATCGTTCACCCACAGATCCGAGTTGGATCGCTAGATCAGCGATTCAGATCAAGTTTGGATCAATCCAAATAGCTGATCCATAAAAACATATAAAAATAAATGAAATAAAATTCAAATTAAAATAAGGTTTTATGGAGCTGGTATTGAAGAGGACCTAAAGAAACATTAGATAAACTTAAAAAAGAATTTACCGAGAAAAAAAAAAAAACTTCAAAAAGAAGAAAATTATATAAGGGGAAGGTGTTTTTAGGGTGGAACTGGTAGGGATCCATATCATCAATGAACTCGTTCAATCCCAACCAATTCCCATATGGATCAACGATATGGATTAGAAATCACCGGGTTTTAAAACACTGCTTTCAACTACCCTACAAGCTTTCCTAAAAAACTAAGCACCTTAATTAGGTTTACGATCCTTCGTGCAAACTTTTTCATTTTATAAATAAGCTTTCATCAAGTCAAACTTTTATAAGTCCAGGCAACTACAGTTTCCCTAGCAGTGGCTTGCAATTTCTAAACCCAAAAAACTCTTAAGAAAATATAAGGATCAACAATGATGCTCACAATTTTCTATAGTGAAATAGACATCCAATCATACAACTAAAAGCAATCCAAGAATAGTGTTTTTCTGGAAATCATTAAAAAGAAAAAAGCTCATGCCATAATAATCAAAAGAAATTTTTATTTCTTGGTTTAATTCACTTGCAGCTTGAAACCTTTGATAATCAATGAAACCTTACCCAAAATCCTTCAAAGATAGCACAATATCAAAACAATATGAAGCCAAAAAAAATCTACAAAGCTTGCTGAAACTTCAAAATTGAGAGCCAGTTTTTATCATGAAGCCTTGATTGTAGCCCCTCCCCTTATGGAGAACAAAATGATGCTTTTACCCTTACTTGTGGGCATTATTTCAGCCCATCAGCAAGGTCGGCATATGTGGCCGTATCACATGGTGTGATGCACAACATATGCAATCTATGGCCGCCTAGGCGGGGCCATCTTATGAGCCAGCCGAGGCAGCGCATGCAGTTTGGTCCTGGCCACTTTTCAATGCAGCTGGATAATCAAAATCCTGCCGCATCTGACCACCACGGTTTTACTTACTATAAATAGTAATAAATAGCACTTTATGACCTTACCAGGAGGCAAATGAACATGCAGCAAGGAATTGGAGTGACATTCTTCAAATATGAGCCTGTGGAGACTTCCAGGAATATGGTTAACCTTCCATATCTTGTGTTTTCCCTAATATACATGCAACTTCAGTGAACTGCGTCTGTCCCAAATCTTTGTGCCAAAAATTCATCAAGTTGCCCAGAGTTAACTCCATCTTTACTTGAGTCATCAGTAGGTAATGAATGAATACATCCAAGAATATGGTGAATATCACGATACATTCTGGTGACAAGAAGAAACAAAGTGCAGACAATCCACCCATCTGATCAGAAATGCAAGCAAATTTCCTAAAACAAACATAAAACTGGAAGAAGATAATTGAAACAGAAGCAATGAAATGAATTGAGCAAGACAGTAATACCTAGCCTTCGCTTCAGGGCTATTTACATCCATCTTTGAAAACGTTGCTGTGATTTCCGAATGGAAAACTTGAACCACTTGCCTGCGTTAAAATCAGATATGCATTAATTCAAGCTACAAGCAGATATCTTTAGCCTATCCCTCAAAAGAGGAAACCTTTAAATGTGACTGTATATGAGTGTAATCACAGGTTTCCCGAGAGCAAGTCCAGTAGGGACCAACTTGCCACAGGGATCCTTCTGATATCACTCCATTTATAATTTATACACGGATGGTTTGAAGCGATTGAGAAAGTTGGTGGCAGTTTTAACAACTGTTTCTTTGCTAAATTTCACTAATTTTCAAATTCTACCAGTTTAGGAATAATCAGATTAATGGAGTTAATCCATTTCACACAGAGCATAAAGCAACTCATGCATCCATTTCGCCGTGCGGCTTCCTAGACCCCTTGACTTGTGGTGAACTTGATTTCACCCATAAAAACTCACTCAAGCTTCATAATCATTTCGAGAATCAACCTAGGACATTGCCTCCAAAGATTCAAATCAAATTTGAGCTCATGTAACATCAATTGGTCCAAAGTGTCAATTTGACTGCTAGAGGCACCATATGACTTCTATGGGTCGCAGTGAGCTTGCATTCACCCTCATCCATGGTACTATAACTTGCAGTGAACGTAACCACTCCCTCGAATTTGATGCCAATTGTCCTAATTTTTGACACATGGCTCTATTGATCCTATTAAGGGTACTGCCAAGGTTCTGGCTCATTTGGAAACCCTTGACACATATTTCTGGTCTGGGGACCACCTGGTCATTCCATATTTTGCTAAATGTGTCACAAAACACCCCCAGACATGGGGCTTCTCCCTCCTATGTTTAAAGTCTACAGGGTGGCATTATCCATTGAGAAACTGAAGGCAAAACGATAAAATAAGAACATAGAAAAAAATTTGTACACGAAACTTCCAATCCTAGACCACCTATAGAATTGATGTTACTATCTGCCTCATGCCCACTTTGATAAATGTACCAATGAAAGATCTTCTATGTTGGACCATTAGGTGTGTGCATATAAATTATAAATGCATTTCCGTCGTCCCCTAAAATACAACAGTGCACCCACATGCTTGCCTCACTTTGATAAATGTACCAATGAAAGATCTTCTATATTGGAGCATTAGGTGTGTGCACATAAATTATAAATACATTTCCGTCATCACCTAAAACCTCATGCTTGAAATCCTTGCAACAACAAAAGGATATCCAGCAAGTACATCTATCGGGAAATATCAGAATAATGTCCAAAGAGAAATATTTGGAATGCTCTTTTGGATGAATATATTTTTAATATTCATATAAAGTGAATATTTGGAATTTTATAGTAATCAATACAAAGTGTCAACTATAGAAATCATCAGAGTAATACATCGATATACATAAAATTGTAAATAATTATAAAAGAATCGACGAGGGAAAATACTGAAACTGAAATTCAATGTAACACTTGCTGACATTCAAATCTGTGCCCATATCAAGGCTAAAGATAGAACAAGGAAGGGAAATTTGTTTGATACAAAAACAAATCAAACTATTATTAGAGAAAGCAAAATTGAGGCATGAGTGGAAGATCATCAAACCCCAATTCAAATCAATTTCATGTATGTACTATGAATGAATAAAACTGAGAGAAATACTTACCTGAAAATTATGTGAACATCTGCCTCTGGAAGAGTTCGAGATAAGACACGTTGAAGAACCCCAACTTCCTAAAACCAAACAAGAGCAAAAGTTAGAATCTGCTTCCGAACACTTGATTTGCAATTATGGAAAACATAAATGATTGGATACCACGAACTTAAATATATCAAATACTATAAGAACCTAAAAACTATAAAATTAAATGAAGGGCTAATGCACGGGGAAAATATGCAATGTTATGAAATATTATGAAGATCCCATTACAATGATGAGAGACAATCACTCAATGTAGGGAACATTCAGGGTTTAAGATCTGGATGGTAATAGGAATTGCTCAGGTGTTCCAAGGAAGCAAGAATAATACCCTAAAAGGTCTCAGAATAAACTGTGGGCGAGTCTTATACATGTGCCACCCTTAATCAGCGAAACTACTTAACATTAAAGAGTTAAGAGCTGGATGGGAATAGGAATTGCTAGGGTGTCACAAGGAAGCAAGAATTATATCCTACAAGGTCTCAGAATAAACTGTGGCTAGTCTTACACTTATGCCACCATTAGTCAGCAGGACATTCTCACTCTTAACCATGTTTCTACAATTTGGGAAGGGGAACTCTTTCCCCTTGTTTTTGGTAGCTCATAGCCAACCGCCTACAGAACCTGCTCTCCTATCACAAAATAGTGCAAGCTTATTGAGGATTTGTTTTTCATTCATAAGATAAAGCTCACACGTCTTCAGCGTACATGACATTCTCTACATATATAATTTGCCAAGGCCCAAAAATTCAAAGATTTTAAAGCAAATTCAGCCAACTTTTCTCCATCAATTGGACTGAAATCATTTCACATTAAATGTAGAGCACATTATTATGCAACATCTCTTACCCAAAAGATGGTTTCCTCACAACTCCGATTCCAATAATTGGAGTCGACGAATTATCAATCATAAACATGACAAGCTTCATTATTCATCATGTTCCACACCAAAGACTCATAGGAAATAGCTCCAGAATCAATGGACTATCCTTTTCGTACATCAACCATCATGGCCTCAATAGCATGAATAACGTTGCTGCTCGTTGGAAAAATCATAATGGATTCTACAATCTTCTGCGAAGCATCCTACCTTACTACATAAAAAGCAACCTTGAGGAGTATTCTACAGGTATGGATGTTGTAGCCTTCTCTCATAAACAAATTCAGAATCCCAGCCTTGATAATGTGATTGACCATTGTCAACCTTTTTACATAATTTTTTTTTTTGAGAATTTTTTTACATAATTTATTTTTAAACTCTTGCTTCAACATCAAAGTTCTAGAAGTATTTATCTCACTAGATTCAATACCCCTAGAGAGTGGAGTTCATCATCGTCCAAGTATTTGGCGTAGGCTACATGAATCTTGTTCCTTCACACTTCTCTATCAACGGTCATACCCTCAATAAGACCAAAATTCACCATATTTTTTCTCACTACTTCTATCCATATCCTTTTGGGACTTCCCCTTGCCTTTTTAGAGCTCTCCACTTGAACCAAATCACACCTACTTAGTAGTGCGGTGTTGTATTAGGTCTATGTTGCGCATGGCCAGCCCACCCAAGTGTACTTTCCTTATCTTATCGCCTATTAAAGTCACACCCAAGTTCCCTCATATGTATTCATTCTGAATTCTATACTAACTTATCTTGTCACTCATCCATCCCAACATCCTCATTCCAGCCACGCTCATCCCATGATTATGTTGTTTCTTGACCGTCCTCCATTCTTTTGGATTATCAACCCTAGATAGTGGAAACAATCTCTTTTAGGTATTTCTTGACCATCAATCCTAACAACTTCCTCGTTTCTACTTTTATTATTACTAAACTTGCATTCTATATATTATGTTTTAGTCCAATTAATTTTAAAATTTTTAGGTTCTAGAGCATCCCTCCAACGTTCTAACTTTGTGTTAACGTCACCTCTAGTCTCATTGATCAAAACTATGTCATCCGCTACCTCATCTGGTACGTGCTTCGTTAACACGTCCATAACCAAAAGAAAGAGATATGGGCTCAACGCTGACACCTGATGTAAGCCTATTGTCGCTGAGAACTTATTTGTCTCTCCACTAGTTGTCCAAACACTAATTAACACTCCCTCGTACATATCTTTCAGTATGTTAAAATAGCCTTTGGTGACTCCTTTGTTTTCCAACAACCACCAAATTTCTTTTTCGACACCCCTAGAAGAGCTGAGAATTCAATTCACCATTCAGTTGAGAAACCAACTGAGACACATTTTCTAAGTTTTTAAGATAAATATTTTGCATGTTTCACTTCAGAGTATACCAGGAACAACAGATCAAATAGAGCATTCAGAATTTTATCTGTACAGAAATAATTTCTCTTGAACCAGTTGTTTTTTCTTCTTTCAGCGGAAAAATAATACAGATTTTGCACTTCCAATTTATCTTTCTACAGACCATGAGACAACTCCATGGACCTTAGAAAAACTTCATCATTTCAATAAGCCAAAGTTTCAAGTTGTTCAACTGTTCCCATTCACATAATCCCTAATGATTATTCATGTTTCTCTTCATGCCTTGGTGTACATGGAAGCTCAATCACTTGTAAGATGCCAATCCATATATTGCTGGAAGACTAGGCTCATCTATATATGTGAATATGTTGATTTATGACTAGACAGAAGTAACAATTGCTTTCTTGCTGATTTGTACTTACATTTCTTCACTAACCGTGCAGTCATCAATCTGGATGGCATATCTACGGTAATGCTCGCAAGATCGAACCCACAAGGAAGCCGCCTTGAGCTGACATCAGCCAAGATCTCCTTCATCTACCAACTATTGAACTAGGCCCTCCCCACTTGCCTCTATCCATTGTCACTAATGTTAGTTCCAAGGCTGTGTTGCTGCTACCACCTCTCACGCCTCCACTCAAGGAACCCATAGCAGCCTCCATTTGGGGTGAGTGGCTTTCAATTGTACTTCTAGAACCACCCTCCAGTTAATGTGGACTCATCTCAACTTCCCCACCAACACATATTTTCCATGGTTAGCCATAGCGATATCCAGCACAGAAGTTCAATAAGGGGCTAAATACTTCCCATTAAATAGGACTGCAACGCCTCCACCACTTTCAGAAAGCCACCTCTAACTTCCATTATGTGAAGGTTTTAACTCCCCAACCAGAGAAGCCAACCTCCATGTATGTTCTGGCCATTGATACATCCATACACCCACAAAGAGCGCCCACTGGACTCGCCGTCACCATCATAGACCCCTTACATGACTGGGTACTCCTCACCTAACTGTACTTATGCAACTACTCGTTCTGAATAAAAACACTGATGGTTGATGAAACATTTTAAAGCTTGAAGAAAAATCCATAGTCCCACATCTCATGCTCCAGTCTCTCCACATCCCACTGTGAGACTCCTCTACACTATCTGGTAATGCTTTCAAGTGAAGGCTCGTCTAGGGACTCTATTGCCCACTAACTTTCCTGATAAAACTGCCATTTAATCTTTTTCTTCTCAAATATGGAAAGACAACCTTACATACTAATCTTTTCATTGCCTATGGAAGACCACACCATTCTTACAGAGTAATTGCATCAAAAGAAATACGCATACTGCCAATGATTAAAAATTCCTGATGTAAACCATTAATGAAATAGAAATTATCGGACTATTATTAGAGCATTAGAATATATGGAAGTCGATAAGATGTAAATGAGAAAATAAACTTTGTCCATTAATACTTTCACCTTAGTCAGCTGTCGGGCATGAAGACTTGGTTGAGCATCACTTTCCTGATTCCAACTCTTAGCCATTTCAGGCAAATGTACCGGCAACCGATCCTTCATTATATTCACTAGCTTTGTGTGGATTGCATCTTTATGCACCCTATAATCCTGAAACAGTATAATAAAATCCAATGAAAAACTTGAGTAGTATCAACAGTTCAATACTTTCAACATGGATTAATGAGTTCAAATTTAAGCAATATTCATAAGCAAATAAGGCAAATCGACCTCATAAGCCAATTTTTCCCACGATGGGCTTATCTGAGTAATAAGGTTATGATACTGCACAAGAGTCACAAAAAGTACCATTCTGAAACTACCAGTGGCAATACACTCAAGAGTAAGAAAAAATAATAGTACATTACCGTTTCAGAATATTGTGGTCGAGTATAGGATACAAAGAAACATAAAGAAAAATTTCCATCCATGCTCATCAGACGAGCACCCTCTCCCAATCCCTGTCCAAAGTCCACCACATGGGCATCCCATCATGCCCATCCTCTTTCCCTGTACGCATAACACACCCCCACACACCACCTCTTTTCTCTCCCCCAATCATCCCCAACTAAATTTGCAATTCACCATACAGTTCTTATTTCGAAAACCTTTCAGCCCATACATCCAGGCTGCCATCAGTACAGATGAGACAACCCCAAAGAACATCTAAACCTAGTCATCCAATCGCACCCTATGCTCTACCCTCCAGTACCTTCAGCCTCAACCCTCCGCAATAGCATCGAAACCAACCTACCCAAGCCCTCAAACAAAATCTTCTTCTCAATGGTCAGAATGTCATTGTGGTAGGGGACAACATAGTTGCATGAAGATTAACCCCATTGAGGAGATAGGCACTTTTAACCCGCCCAGACATGATGTCAAAAGGATAGTAGTGCGGGTATCAAGGCAATAGAAAGCAAACGAACCAATATCCTACAAACTCATCAAAGACAACAAGGCCATCTTCTCACTGAATTCCAAGAGCAGGATCAAAGAGTCCTCAGATTTACAGGTCTTTCCTTCAGAGGGGCTGCCGTGCACCTGAAACCATGGAGACCACCTTGGCTGCCCTTTGGATCTGTACAAAAGATAATCATTCGCATTCCTGGAATTACGAGGCATTCAAAGAAATTGGTGATGTTTTCAATTGATTTATAATTGGTCCTCCTTTGATTTCTCCTCCCTAGGTTCTATGCAAATCTTGATAGAAATAGCAATCCCCTGTAATATGCCAACATTCATCATACTTCCAGTCTCTTAAAGCGAGTTTGAGGCTCAGATTGTTCCCATAGAACCCCCCTCATCTCAACCCTCTGAGGTTTCCACTAGTCCCTCTCTCCTTCATCAGCCGCTGAGAACCCTTACCCTCACCTTGCCCTCGTATCATGCCCTGCATATCCCCATTCTCCAAACGCAGAGGAAACCACCATAACCAATCAGAAGATGGCTGGATTCCTGTTCCCAGGAAGGAACCTCACCACAAAAGGAGAAGACATCACAAAAGCCCCACTGGAGTGGGAAGAAGCTTCCCATCATGGAAGGGAAGAGATCAGCCTAGACCAAGCTTTTGAGAGCTCGAGCCAACCACACAAAACACCTGGTCATCAACAGCCAACTGAATTCCACATCTGACATAAAGACTGACCTCATTTCAAAATCAAAATCTGCCCCGAATTCAAATTCAATTTTCAATTTTCCCAGGGATTCTATGCCAGCATCCCAATTCACAGCACATTCACCTTCCACCAGGAGATCCCCTAATCTAACAGCCATCCTGGAGACAGCTCATCCCTGCCCCTCATGCCAGCTGCCCCACCAATCAAACCTCTCTCATCCCCACAGCTGTGCCCCAATCCTTTGGACAGGTCGCCCATCCCCATCACTGCTGAACAAGACGCTGCCATGTCAACCACTTTTTACCTTCTCTCCCCTCACCCTGTTCAAACCTACAAAAGAACCTCCAGAACCAGCCTGCCAACCTCAACCCCCCTCTCTGCCCAGCTTTCCTATAACCTCCAATCATATGCGTATACCACAAGCCCGCCCTCACCAACCCTCACCCCCCCCCCTACCCCCCAACAACCCTTCTCCCGGGAGCAAAAAAAACCACGAAACATTTTTTCCTTTTCATCCGATGGCAATCAAAGACACCCGTACAAGTAAATGCAACAGCATCCCCTTCTCCACCCAAACCGGGGGACTCCATGGTCATAGAGGGAGATTCAAAAAACGTCATCCACCTGCCCATGGTGCCTTGAGCACATCTTTAAGCATATTTCTTTCCTATGCGGGCATACACATACCTCCTTTCAGCATACATGGTGAGAAGCCAACTCTAGTGCGGGTGCACTAGCAAAAGGAGTAGCTACAAAAGTCACTAGTGGAACTAATTCGGCATTTTTTAAAACCCCGATGCCCCAGTTTGGCCCTTTTGGTTTTCTTTTGGTTTCATGCATGTTTTATAGTGTGCTCACCCTGAGCAACATCTTTCTTGTACATGATCTCATAGCCGCCCAGATTGAGTGGGCCCAAATCATATGGCGTAATTTTTTGGCAGTAATAAAATAAATTCCCAACATTTCCAAGAAAAGAAAAATATCAATGGGTTGAAATGATGAATGAATAGATCGAAGCACTACACGAATGCCACACTTGGGAGATTGCAGAAAGACCATTAGATAAGAATGTAACACAGGAAAAGGGTTTATAAAATAAGGCAGATGGCAGCATTTAACCCTTCAAAGCATGCTTAGTAGCAAAGGAATATATTCTAGGAGGAGGCTTGGATTAAAATGAAACATTTAGCCCCACAGTTAGAAAGGGTACCATTTGAATTGTCCTCACCTTAGTCCTCACTCATGGTTGGATCTTCAACAATTCAATGTTAAAAATGCATTTCTTCATGGAGATCTAAAGGAAGAGGGTTATATGGATCATCCACTTAACTACAAATACGTGACATAAATCTCAATGTATGCCAACTCACCAAGGTGATTCATGGACTTAAGCAAGCGTTGCAGGCATGGTTTGAGAGTATCTGCGAGGAAATAACCTCTCACGGTTTTCTGCGCAATCCGGAGACTACTCAATGTTCATCTGCACAGGTCCATTTGGAATTACAATCTTACTATTTCATGTTAATGATATTGCTATTACCAGAAGTTCACATGTCCACATTCAAACCATAGGGAAGCTCTTCAATGCGAAATTTATGAAAGATTTGGGGTCCCTAGAATATTGCCTCGGTATTGAAGTGGACACAACTAGTAATACACTTCCTCCCTCTCAACACATGTATGCCTTAGACTGGCATGACAGATTGTAAGCCCATCATGACCCCTGCACCTATTCATCATAGTCTCAGAGCAGGAGGTGAACATGTTCTTGATCTGCAACAATATTGTAGTATTGTTGAAATTCAATAACACTCTAGTACCTGATATTCACATGACCAGAAATTGCTTTTGCTATGAACTAGGTCCCCCAATTTATGCATGCACTTCATAGAAGCTCTGAATGGATACTTCCACATATTAAGTCAACCATTGGTGACCGCTTACAATATACTCCAGGCTATACTTCTTTCAATCCTCTCACTATTGTTGCCAATTCGGATGATGATTAAGCTTAGTTAAGCTTAGGATCTAGAACTTCGTCACTCCACATTCATTATTGTGTCTTTCTGGAACAGAATCTAGTTTCACAAAGTACTAGAGAATGAAGAACCATGCTAGGTCGAGTATGGAAGCTGATTACAGATTTCTGCCAGTTCGCAAAGTCTCAGCTGTGAGAAGGCCTCACGGTCTCATTTAGAATAAGTGGTGAGAGGCCGACTCGGTGGCTAACCGGCCAGCAAAAGAAGGGATGGCTCACACTTCCCTCTCCATGATCCACTCTCCAACCTCCCATCCATAAATCTTTACTCGGTTTCAATTTTGTGTAGGCAAGGCTAGCTTTTTCTTCCAAATTTTACATACTCATAGACATAGTCAACAGTACACGTTTTCTCAGAAAAAAAATATTTAAAGAAGCTCAGAATTTGTCATTGACTTTGTACAGCATTTATTTTCTTCAAAATAGACTAGGCAAACCATTGTCCAGTAGAAGGAATTAGAAATCATAATGTCCATTTAATCTGATGGTGATGCACATGGTCTACCTAAGAGGCTCCCATGGACCATATGATTAGCATTTAACACCACCATAGTTCATTACCCTGAGCAGGTATGTTGGCATCATTCAAAATAGCATGTTCGTTGCTCCATGGTTTGTATACATCTCAGTCTGGTGGACCCTAAAGTAAAAAATAATGTACACCTCCCTTTATAGTGAATAATGTTGACCATCACAGACAAATAAATATAGTTTCAATGTAACAGTCAACTATCATGCACAGTGATCACCCATACCATATACTAGTTCGAAAGTAGGGTCACAAACTAACTGAAACAGACACCCATAGAGTAATTTGTTTCCCAAAGTCTACCGGTCTAAGGAAAGCTAATGTAGTCGATATTAATAAATAAATAAAATAACAGGAAAGCTGATTTAGTCCATTCTAGTAGTGTTTCGAATGATTCCATGTTTTGGAATGGAAAAAAATTATTTTACTCTATCCAACGCAATTCTCAAATTTGCATGAACATAGAAAAGGCAAAGGTGTCTTCTGTAAGTTAAACTATGTTTTTTCAAATTAAGATCATAGGCTAAAATTTCAAAGTGATTGTCACAAACGTGATAAGGTATCATCTCACCACAACATAAAAAACGCAAAGGAGTCTTCTGCAAGTTAAACTTTGTTTTTTTTGCCCGTTTTTTTTTGGAAATTAATGCCATAGGCTAAAAGTTCAAAGAGATTATCACATATCATCTCAGCACAACATAGGAAATGTATGGTTGATATAAGTAAATAAATTACCTGTGCTACTCTGTCAATTTCAGACACCAACAAAGCCTTGCGTGGTTCTGGTACTTTCAAGAAAAGAATACGCCTGATTTCTTTATTGCACGATGAATAAGGATATCAGAATCTCAGAATGCAATACTTACATATATAAAACTAAAAATATGAAGATAAATTAAAAAATAATAAATAGCAAATGCGTAAAAAAATTAAGCAGAACAAGTTGTTCTAGTGACATGACTAGAGAAGGTCCATAAGAATTTTTCTGGAGCTGTGAAGATGTTTCAGATCATAAAAACATCGAGTGACAAATACAGAGGACCTACGGCTAAAGGTATAAAAGCATGACTAATATTAGTATAATAAATTAGCAACATTTAGAGAAAATGACAAAAATCATAGGGAACCATATCAGAAGACAAAATTAACAATCTTGGGAACATGATCCTCAATTAATTATTTCTTCCTCCCACTCTCATGTGCTTAACTACATAAGCTTCCCTCTAAATCAAAATTGCAAGAGCAATAGTTCTATTCAACCCAAGAGCAAGACAATAAAGGCAATTTTGATGGTGCTGTCACACCCAATGATGGAGATTTCTAAGCAAATCAAGTTCTATAACTGCCAAGCTCTCCTTGGCACTCCCAAACCAGATCCCACAGCATAAAAGGAATCCAAAGCACCAATGGGAACAGATCACATATAATAAGAAGAAAGCAAAAATAAAGGTATAGATATCATATAGTACAAGAAGAAACCTTAACACGTTGGAAAATGCAACACAATTGCACAGAGGTCATTGTGTCAAATACCTATACCTGAAAACATGAGATCCAAAATAATGGAATTCCAGCTTCTTGACTTCCTACCGCTGATTAACTAAACAGACAAAGAGAACCTTCTTATAATGTATGGAGCAATTAATCGATACGATCAACCATGCGTTGGACCTGATATTTGGAATACTAAATGTATCAGGTATGCATTCTCTTACAATAAGTGATAATTTCAATTGAAAAGAAAGAGGACTGCGCTTTAGTACACAAAGAAACCACAGTTTCCCTTTCGTAAGCACTGTCTACCAAGACATCCCAACTTTCCGACCCAAATAATAACAAACACAGAGGGATCCCAATCTAACAGCATCACTATCTTCAGGAGTACACATCTTCCCCCCTTTCAATAGAACCTTGTATTCCTCATTCCAGTGCCCAACCACCATTCGATTAGGTCAGCATCTATTACTGGAAGACAGCTCCATCATTTCCAAAGCCTACGAATGGGTGTTGAATGCCTATGTATTTTGCAACAGTTTCCACATACACAGAAACCAATCCACCTCATCTGCTCTCAAAAGGCCAAAAATTGTCTGGTTTACTTATACATCTCATTCTTCCCCAACTATATAAACTAGATGTACACATAGCCTTATTAATATCTCCCAACAACAAGTTCATCTATCTAATATTTTAGCCATGATGATGAAACCCAAATGCCTCTTAGCCATGAGTTCCGTATCCAGAAAGCTTAACCAACACTTAGTAATCCGGCACCAATTAAATTCAGCAGAACCAAGAAAAACCTATTTATGTCTAAGTGGAATGAGAGATACATATGATCTGGTACTAAAGCCATGGTTTGACTACCCAAGGAAGCTAAAGCATCTTGGAGCAATCTACAGCATCCATTGGTTCTCACCCACTTTCCTCCAATATTAACATTCCATCTTCTTCCAATGGTTTCGATGAAATGTATTTTTGAAGCTTCCTTTACACTAGATAGCCTTCTTCATGCGCAGCTGAGAATGCATATGCATGTACAGGTCTTACATACTCTTGTATGTCCGGTCTGAGGCTGAAGATTGGCTAAGAATACGCCAACTCCTATTTGAAGGCTAGCTGACATCCTTAGACTTGTGACACCTCCACCACTACTAGGACATGCTTGACATGATGAACTGCTGGTTCTTCTTTTCTTTTTCGTTTTTTTTTCTTTTTTGTTTAATGATAATGAAGAGCTGACCCCAATTAGTTGTGATAAGGCTCAGATGATGATGATAATGATGATGAAGAGATGCTTTTTGTTCCCTTTCGTTGACAGACATTAAAACAACCATATCCGTATGAAATACCTAGCTAAATATCCTCCTCATAGCTTTCAAAAGCCAGAACTAAATCCTTATCCTCCTGCATACGGCAGCATATAAATTTTGATATGGCGAAGGGTAAAGTATAATGTAACCCAATGGCCACGAAAATCCTGAAAAAGAAAATGCCACTTACAG
This sequence comes from Amborella trichopoda, assembly GCF_054954075.1. NCBI lineage: Eukaryota > Viridiplantae > Streptophyta > Magnoliopsida > Amborellales > Amborellaceae > Amborella > Amborella trichopoda. The sequence goes on from NC_142342.1 coordinate 32,056,805, forward strand.
ATATCAACAGCATTAAACTTGGTAATCAACGTTACATTCAGGTGCTAGCAACAAAACCTAGACTTAAGAAGTGTGGGGGCATCAGGATGACAATTAGTCTGTTTGTAAAGTTATAAACTAAAAATTTAAGGCATATCAAGATGCCACCCAAAACATGGTTTGGGGGCATTTTGATGATTAGTTTGCTTGGAAAATTGAAACTAAAAACTTAAAATTGTGGCATGTGTGGATTGCTGAATGGAAATACACTCACAAGTACAAGGCCAAACCATAAACAAAACAAGGTGATCCTCCCATCCTTTTTTCATCTCCAAAACTCGCTCATTGCGGTCACTGAGGACTATGGTCCCAACCACTAAACACCACCCTTTGTACCCTCACTCTCATCTTCAAAATGATGAGACTGGAGAGTTTGAGAAAGAAACAATTAGAGAGATATTAATGCCCTGTAGAAATCAGAGATAGAACTAGGGCAAGGTTTAGAATGATTTGGAAGTAAATGGGGGGAGAGTTCTCAAATAATCATCGCAACCCTGATACCATATGAGCTGATCATTAGGGTCGACGGCAACCTTTTATGCCTTGATCACATGAGAATGTTGAGGAGGCGAGCTGCAATTTCATGGCGAAGAGTTCAAGAACTTGAGGTGTGAGCCTTACATTGGGGCTAGGAGTATTGAGAGAGAAAGTGGGTTTCTAAGAGAGAAGCCATGCTGATTATCGTGATTGCAACTGAAGAGATGAGCCACTTGGTTGGACTTCAGAAGGGCTTGAGGTCAAGCCTGCAATGATGCAATGGTGCTTCATTGATGGTGCAGGAGAGAAAGAGAATGGGTTTTTAGACAAAGGAGCACCTCAGGCCATGGCGATTACAGGCTTGCGGGCGACTGAAGACTTGAGATCAAAATCTGCAATTTCCCCATCGAGATACAATTCAATCAACTCTTAACAAATGGAATCAATTAGAAGGCCAAAAAACCTTCCAATATCGGAAATGAGTCTCCAATTTTCAAATAATTGACCAAAACTGCTGTATGTGATGCCCATCAGGCCTCATTTCGTGGAAGATAAACAAGTTGTTTCAGAGAAAGAGAAATCCGGTAAACTCAGTTAGTACAAGATAAAAGCATTCAGAAATCAATCAAACATTGTCACTTGATCAGATTCTCGAGTCAGCGCTTGATGCTTGTAAATTAGGTACCAACAGAAATTCCAAAAATAGTTAATAATTGCAGCTTATATAAAATCTTCTGCAGATTGAACAGAAAATTCAGCTATTTATTAAATCCCTTCACTCTTAAATGTTCTTCCTCTCATGTTCTTAACTGGAATCTAACATAGCTAAATACATGTGGTATCAATTAAAGAGTACAAATCAAACACAGTTCATTTACTTGTCTATGTATTTCGCTCATTGAGCTTTCCTGAATTTCCATCTTCCAAACTTTGAGCTCAAAACATCCGAAAATCATCCAACCACCTTAGCTAGGGTTTACACAAATCGAGAGTCAACCAACAAACCAAAAAACAAAAGAAAAAAAAAATCCTGCCATCTTTTTCATTTCGTCTCCAAACTCACTCGCCAGCCAGACAACACACCCAAGCCCTCCCCCAACCACCCCACCCCCCGCTCACCCATCCTCCCTCTCTCTCTCTCTCTCTCATGCACATTATTTTAAAAAGCGGACCGCCCAACGCCTAGGCGGTCAAGAAGGCCTGAGTGCATCGCCCAGGCCTAGGTGGGCTGTCCCTTGGTGCCTGCCTAGGCAAGCGCCCAGTGCCCAACCCTAGGCAGCCGCCCAGAGCCTGCGCCCCTCCCAGGGGCAGAAATGCCCCTCATTAAGGGCATTTTTTGGTTTTTTTTTAATATAAAAGGGCAAAATCATGGGTTTTCGGTTCATTTGAAACCTAAACCCCAATAGAGCCTATTTTAGAGAGAGAAAAACCCAAAAAACCTAGTTTTTGGTGATTTTCATAGGATCAAAGGGTTTCTCAAAGTTACGAGAAATTGATCTAAGCATCACCCATTTATATTAGATTTGGTTTTGAATGTTTTATAAATCTATTAGAAGGTTTTTTAGAAGATTTTGAGTCCTTTGAGTCATTAGAAACATCTTTTAGTCTTCAAATACTCAAGTCTATAATCTATATACTATATTTCTTTTATTTTGTTTTTCTCCTCTTGGTTGTGTATTGTGGATTTGTGGTTCACCGGTTTGGCAAATTTGGTTGATAAATTTTAATTTTTAACTATGTGTGGAGTGTGGACTGTCAGACTATGGATAATTGGATATAGAGTAAGGAGGAGTGTGTGCTATGTGAACTTGTGTACTATACATTTGATATGCCCTAAGTCCCTAACTCTTATGTGTTACACAGTTATACTTATATTGTTAGACTATAGAGACAATTTTCTTTCTATTGGGCCGCCCAGGTTCTGGGCGCTCGCGCAAAGCGTTGGGTGGACTCGAACCCCCGGCCGCCTAAGCGTCGCCTAGCGTTTTCTGAAACACTGCTCTCTCACTCTCTCTCTCTTGTAGGGTTAGTTGTGTAGAATTCCATAGTATAAATTCAAAAAAAATCTTTTTTTTTTTTTTTTAATAGTTGTAATTTCTGCTCGCAGTTGCCATAATACAATGTAGAAACAAATATACTATAATTTAGTATCTTTATATCTTACTGTCAAAAAAAGTTTATTTGAAGATGAACTCGAACTTACAACTTAGGAAACAAATAGTAATAAGGTACAGCTAAATAATAAAACTATTAAGACTTGCAGAAATATTGCCTAGTAAGGCCCTTAGGACTTGGCACTACCCACACCCGATCACCTACCCATGGTGCATTTGATCCTTAGATCTTGTTGAGTCCACCAATCCAAACTGGCAAGCACCTTCGGAAAACCCTCATCTGAAATCTATGGGGCTGAGAACATAGGTCATGATTTAGGTTTCTTAGACCCTTTTCAATCCCTAGGGCATGCTACTTAGCCGTACCCCCTAGTCTAGCCTAGATTTGGGAATGCCCCTTCTATCCCTCTTTTCTTTTGAGTGGTATGTGTCATTCTAATGTCCTTATGGGGGTGGCATGCCACCTAGGGAAGAGAGAGGAAGCTATAGACAGAAAGAAATGGCAAGGTGAGGAGAGAGAGAAAGAGAGAGAGGAGGAGGAGAAAGCGAGCCGAAGTGTGTCAAAAAAAATTTTTGGGGGGTGGGAGGGGGTGTTGCACTCCTAGATAGGCCTCAAGAGCCTTATAGTGTTCCAATCAGAACAAGATTCAACATTATCTATAAAACATTTAGGTAATTTGTGAGGTGAGAGACTGATAATCTTAGCCATCCATCCCTAAAATCAGTCATCATAACTTAGGAATAATTTTAGGAATCTTATCCCCTGAATCTTTTGACTCATATCGACTTCTAGATATGATAGACTTCTATTTTAATTTAAATTCCGATCAAAGTAGGAGTCTTGGTCCAAGTCGACTCTTTACACAAATAATATTTTAATATGAGTTATGATCAAACTAGGAGTCCTAGTCCAAGTAGGGATTATAATCAAAATAGGACTCCTAATACTACTAGTAGGACTCCTCAAATAATTAAATAACAATTTCAATTTAATTTGGGGCACCCCAGTTTGTGTGTGGGACATGTGGCGCTTGTGGGCCCCACTTCCCACCTGACGTGGCCTACAACATGTGTGTGCTAGCCCCTTGGCCTCCCCATGTGGATCTCACATAACAATCAGGCCCCTACTAAATTGTAAAATAACAATTTTGCCCTTTCTAGGTTTTTACAGCAGAAAATAAATTTTCCAAAAGATTCACATAATCATAATTAAAACTAAAAAAATTATTTATGAGGTTCTTAAAAAATTTAAAACACACATAGAAATAACTCTAGGAGTGGATTGGTACCAATAGATAAAAAATAAATGACTATCAGGACACTCCACCATGTCAAGATCCATGATCCATAACTGTCTTCTCAAACCAACCCAATAGGACCCATAACCACAATCATGTGCAGGGGCTCATGATTGACCCGTCAAGTTAGACAATAAATAGTGGAACAATAGTCCAAGTATCTGGATTACAAGTTCCCCCCTAAGAGCAAGTTAGATGCACAAATCATAGTGCAAGGGGGGTTCCATCTATCTGCATTATAACTATCCCTTTAAATCTAATGCAGTTATCATATGTACATGTTGTGCGAAAGTTTAGTTGAGGATTTAGCCCTTGCTCTCACAAGCCTACATCTGCACACGAGACAACAAAGCTCGCTTAGCCTACAAACAATGTCCCTAGACATCTCTCCGACCTCAACAAGAGATGGTCGTCTTATAAACCCTCAAAAGTAGTGCCCATGCCCAAGGAAAAGAATTTTGGACATGACCTGGGGCATAGACCGGCCAACCCCATGTCACTTAACCATATTACACACCCACTGAAGTGCACAAAATATTATGATTTATGATATTTACATGCTCTCATAGGCTTTACAAGTCAAACCCAAATCTCTCTCTCTCTCTCTCTCTCTCTCTCTCTCTCTCTCTCTCTCTCTCTCTCTCTCTCTCTCTCTCTCTCTCTCTCTCTCTCTCTCTCTCTGTGCGTGCGTGCGTGCGTGTGTGTGTGTGTATGTGTGTAACCAAAAAACAAACCACTCATTAGTGGCTTAGAGCTCCATTGAACAAACTAACAGAAAACCACCCACCCCAGCTCTCTCTGTCTTCCTCCCTCCCCAGCTCTCTCTTGCTCCACATTTTTTCTCTCCTTTCTCTCACCATGCAACATTGCAGCAACAGAACCAAGATATCACCATCGTGAATTCAATATAATCTTTAAGTAGTACTTCAGTAGCAAACAGAATTCTGTTGGACAACTCATAATAGCAAAATACAGCATTTGTCGTACTACGACGCAATGGGGCAATATCACCACCGTGAATTCAACATAATCCAAAATGGTCTTTTGAAGATAAACTGGATTGTTTCTAAGGTATCTATCAATCAACTTGAACATGACCTCAGCCCTTCTTACCCCTGATGGTGGAGCCCTCCTTGCTGAATTCCCCTGATGGGACCTTTATGATTGGCCCCTTCTCATTCATGGCATCCAAAAGAGCCTTAGTGATTCTTTTAAGGCTCTTCTCTTCCTTGATGTTTTGGCCATGTAAATTTGTTACAAAGAACTTCTTAAAAAAAAATTACCTCCAAATTTGAAAGTTGTTTTCTCAATTGTAAGCACTAGGATTTTGAGAACCCTAGTTATGACTTGGAGGAGGCCAAATCTATTCTTTGCTTTGTCAGTGAAGGTGGTGAAATCACGCGATGACTGCGTGGCCCCTTCTCATTCATAACATCCAAAGGAGCCTTTGTAATTCTTTTTAGGCTTTCCTCTTCCTTGATGTTTTTGCCATGTAAATTTCTTATAGAGAACTTCTTAACAAAAAAAATTAATTCGAAAGTCGTATTCTTGATTGTGCGAGCTAGGACTTTGAGAACCCTAGTTATGACTTGGAGGAGGCCAAATTTATTCTTTGCTTTGTCAGTGAAGGTAGTGAAATCACGCGATGACTGGATGGCCCCTTCTCATTCATGGCATCCAAAAGAGCCTTTGTAATTCGTTTCAGGTTCCTAACGTTTTCACCATGTAAATTAGTTATAGCGAACTTCTTAACAAAGAAATTACCACAGAATTCGAAAGTGGTTTTCTCGATTGTGAGCGCTAGCATGTTGAGAACCCTAGTTATGACTTGGAGGAGGCCAAATCTATTCTTTGCTTTGTAAGCGAAGGTTGTGAAATCACATAATGACTGGGTGTCAAAGCTTATAGTTGCGCCTAGAGTTTCAGTCCAACAGTTCTGTTGCTTAGAGAGGCATAGAGTGAGAAGGATAAGGAGTTTCTGGTTCTAGAGATAGAGTGGGGTCTGACAGCAGAGACCAGTAGGTTGTGTAAGCAGGTTAGAAGTAAGGTTGGTGCTTGTGTTGGAGAGTAGAAGGTGGGAGTGGGGGAGTGATGGGGACTGCTGGTGCAGCAATCTCTCGCTCTCTAAAATAGCAACGCAATCATTGCGAGATCTTGATTCAGTTTCTATCTCTTCTCACTCTGGAAGCCAAACAAACCCAAACACGCAAATCATTTAAAATGCAGTTTGTTAAACCCAGCCCAACCCCAAATAGTTCGGAAATGATAATGATGATGAAGAAATCCGACATATGGTGATACATTTTAGAAAGAGTGCAGATTCTTTGTAGTTTATGTACATATGGATAATGAAACTACAGCAAAATTGCGAAAGTCATTAGTGCAAAGGGACCAGATGCAATTAAAGTTGGAGGTAAGAGAGCAGGATGAGAGATATCATATACAGAAGCAGAACCGGCCCTGGAAGCATTCTGAAATAAGGAGATGATTTTGATGTCTGAAATATGTTGAAAAGCTTTTGCACTCTTTCATGAAAATTCATCACTTCAGCAAACAACAATCCTCAGGAATAAATACAACAAAAACAACAAATATCGCACAAACATAGCTTTGTTTTCCATGCAAAAGACTGATTATATGATTGCCCAACATGTACATCACATGTAATTATCTGAAACACGATCAATTTCACGCAATAATTATGAATTCATAAACATCAAGATATATGTGACAAAATTGAGACTTTTGTACATAAGGTACACAACAATATACATCTGTCATACGAAATTAGGAGCCCTAAAAGACTTAGTCTTCTTGTAAAGGTAGGTGACATACCTGGTATTATAGCGTAGAAGAAGCTAACCACCTGGCTTGCCAAAGCTAAGTGCTTAGCCGTTATTGATTTCAAACCAGTTACCTACATGCAACATATAAGAAAAGAAATAGAGACCAAGACTCAAATGGTGAATTCCAAAAGTAAAATAAAAAATTTCCAACGAAAAATAAAGAAAGACAATTCCAAGCCAAAACTGCATGCTAATCATATAACACAACCAGCTTCTATGGTGTGATTAGAACCAAGATTATTAACAGATAACATCAAAGTCAATATAAATAAATTAGATTTCATATCGGAACAAGTACAATGAAAGATCCTGATAGTTAACCTTTAGATTATGGATGCTTCTATGAGCATATCAACAAAATGATTTGAGTCCACCATTTAACAGATACAAAAATATTATCTCGATCCATTGATTTATATTTATGAGAAAAAACAAAATTTAAATGGATAATCCAGAAGTACATAACTGAAGTACGTAACTGAATGATTAACTTAGCTGTAGTTATAAGATAAAGGGTAGCTGTAGCTATAACATATAGAAATCACCAAATCAATACCACCAGTGACCTCAATTTCTAATAATGTGCATTAATGAATACAGTTATCATCATATAGAGAAAGGAACTCTTTCGTCAAATATTTTAGTCTCCTCGTTATAGAGTTGCATATAAGCCACACTGGATCATCTCATTGCAAAGTGCAATCAGTTTTCTCTCTCCAATTGATAAATTAACATAGTTATCAGAGCCTAGGACTCGCCTCAAGATCCAATAAGAAGGCTATTAAATGATGAAGTGAGACTCACTCATCACAGATTTCAACAGTTGCCTTTTAGGTGTCAATTTTCAAAGGTTTCCATGTAGTTTTAACTTAATCTCAAAGGTGATATAATTGGAAGGCTGTGTTTTGCGTCCTTTTTCCCTCTCTATTTCTCTTCTTCCACCATGTGAAATCATATAGGTTATGCAGCATGACCGTATTTCATTATTGCAATACAACAGGGAATTCCAATAAAACCCAGACCAATCTAGTCAAAAAATCCAAATTACTATAATGGTTTCAGAGCCTAACAAACTTCATCCTTATCCAGAATTGAACCAAATCTAAGATGGTTGCATGGTTTCTTGGCCAAATTTCTATGTTATTGCATATTTAAATACAAAATTTCAGCACTATCAATGGAGTCCATAAAATTATATTATGAGGAAATCCCACGGGAGTGAGATCCAAATAAATGAGGAACATGTCACAGTAAAACCTAATCACAGAGCTTTTGGGCAATTTATCAAAGTCCACTAAAACCCATCTCTGACCTACTCTAAACTTTGACTCGGTAATTCATGTAAGGAACCCAAGAGTCAAACAGATATCGGATTTCTAAATATAGAGCAATGCCTGTACTCTATACTTTACAAAGGCCCGTTTCAGCTTCAAACCGTCCAATGCAACCCAAGTGTGAATCTATCTACTCCAACTCCTTTCCACCGAAACAAGACGAGTATTATTCCGGTGGCTTTGAATCAGATCTTTTATATACAGAGAAAGCACAATCATATTGACAACCAAATCATTAGAAAAGTTGTTGAGAAGGGTTGTAATACTTCACAACAACTCCTCACATGTTTCATTCACTAAAGTTGTGCTCATTATTTCCAATAATACTTAGTTAGCAAACTCTCCCTACTTTATATCTTCATCACTTCAATCTTATACCCTATTCTAGTTTTAAATGGGTTAGCAATCTAAATACGTGCAACCAGTGTTTAAAAAAGCAGATCGGTGACCCGAATCGATCACACCCATACCCGCATCGGATCGGTGGATCGGTTCGGAGAATCGGCCAAATCAGCAATTTTTGTCCCAAACATTTTTCAAAAAATCACTATAGATCTCTAAAAATAATGTTCTTTTAGTTTCTAAAAGAAATTAGGAGTGATGCATTAGGTATTTTCATTACTTTGTAAAAATAGGTCAATACTGAGACGTTGTTTGCCTGTTCAAGATGTCTGTATAATTATTACTTATGATATAGTATTATAATATTGCATCAAACTAATTTAAAAATATTAGAAAACACTTCCATATTATGAGATTAAAAAAATTAATTTTTCACATAAAGTGAAATTAGTATCACATCAAACATTAATTAATTCTCTTTACTAGTCAAAAATTATCACTAACTAACTGAAATTGAAATTATTGGTTTATATTTTATAGTCATGTTACTATACAAATAAGAATAAATTTGAATTTTCTCTTATAATATCATCTAATTTAAAAAATCATATTTACAACTATATCAAAAATAATACATTATATAATTAATAATATAAATATATTAATAAATTATATATAAGATTTATTATCAATGTAATTAATATAATTATTAATTATAATATTATAACAAGCTTGATTCAAAAAATGGCTCTTGCATATACATTTTGAATTGCTAGTATTGTGTTTATAATAAACATAATTAATTTTAAAAATATTTAAAATTGCTAGGACATTTTTTAAGAAATATTTGTTAAACAATTTCTAGCATATACATTTTGGGTGGCCACTCAAAACAAATCCATTATTTGTTTTATACCAAGTCTTTTTGTGATAAATGGCATATGCCAAGACTTTGCACGGGACTCATGGTTCCTTCGAAAATTCTGAGGACACTAGTGTTCTATAAAAGTTTTGGAGCCATAAACGTAATTGCTCATTGTAGAACAGGACACATGGCGTGTGTGGAGTTGAGGGGCCAGCCTAATTTAACTTTTGCAATAAAAGAATGTGATGACATGTTACAAAAGGGTGGGTGGATGACGTGTCCAATTGTAGATGGGAATCAGTGAGGTGGTGATGTGTTGCAAAAGGGGGTGGGTGGATAACGTGTCCCATCTTCGACTTCAGATGGGAATCGGTGAGGTGTCCGATTAATGAAGTCATCGCAACGATTTACTGTTGAGAAATCCGAATTATGACATCATCCCGCCGATTTAGATGCGTAGAGTTGCCAGATTTCGTTTTATTAGTGGATCCGGGACGGTCTGGGCGATTCTCGATCCGGATCGCCCAATTCTGGATCGGCTCACCAATTTTTTAAACACTGCGTGCAACATTTCAAAATTGATGCACACAATATATATTCTCAGAACATCATTGATTTCTAATAGATGTAAGAAGCAACATACTCTTGCCAAAAAAAATATTAGATCAATCATGCGTACTCCATTCATTTCTCCCTGTCATTTTATTGCACAAAAGTAATATTAGATCATTTCCTAACTTAAAATCAATTATAACTGGTGTTTGCATTTCATTGTGACAATACAGCAGACTTCTTCAGTAACCCCATGACTATCTGTCTTCTATTGAGTGTTAATCCATGGCAGTATATCATCAATGGTTATTAAACTCTCCCTTCCCAGTGTTCATACCAATTGAAGTGTGATTAGGGATGGTACAAACTGTAAATGTATGGACAGCATAGTTATTGTTGTACAAGGGGCATTTTACATTCATTGCTTATAATGAATTGCTTAGAAGCTACAATGGCCCATTATAATTAACCATAAGACATAAGAATACATATGCATGTAGATCTAGTAACTATGGGTAGATTGTTCTCAATGTGTGCTCCAGTCTATCCACCTCTACCCCCAAGGGATTTCCTATCTTACACCTTACCTTGCTAATATATCGAAAAAAACGTTTTGCTCAAAACAATTTCCATCATTTGCCAAGGTATATGTTAAGAACACCATATCAAATGAGAGTGTATATTCAATATGGAAGGATATACTACAATCATCCAACCAATTTTTACCTGTATAGCACGAGCACCAAGAACAAGTTGACAAGTCCGTGAATTAAAAAGTTTTAAAATCTCCACAACACGCTGAACAACTTCAGATGATGATGCTGGCAAGTTATTACTGATATCAGTGTATTCTGAGAGCATCTTTAGCAAAATTAAACCACTGCACCAGAGAAAATGAAGGCTTTTCTGAGGCAACGAATTAGAGATAATACATAATACCCAGGAAGAATACCAAAAACAGATTAGGCATTCAGACTAGCATAATAAAAAAATCCAACAAGGCTTTCCATTTTACAGATAAAGTTTCAAAGAATAGATACTCCATAAAATAGCAGCAAATATTTGAATCAATGTTTAAGAATGTGGAAGCCTAGGCAGTGCATTGCCTGCTAGACAAGCACCCCATGATTAAGATGCCCCAAGGACAACAGGGGGAAAAGGGGAGGGGGTGTGTCCACATGTGTGTATGTCTGTGTGGGGAGAGAGAGAGAGAGAGAGAGAGAGAGAGATAGAGAGAGAGAGAGAGAGATGGTACATGCCGAATTTATATGTGAGAGAGAACGATGCCCCATAAGTGTTTGATGAAGGGAAATGGGAGCTACCCACCAAGCATTTTGATGAAGTGCATTGGATATGGATTAGAAAGATAGTAGATGGGGCACAAGGAACTTTACATCGGAGAGATAGAGACAGAGAGAGAGAGAGAGAGATGCCATCCAAGTGCTCGTAAGAGAGAAAAAGAGACACCCTCCAAATGCTTCATAACGTGTTTGGAGTCAAAAACAACAACAAACAAAATGCCGAGGCCAAGGCGGGCCAAGGCACCAGCCACCCACCCTGACTGAGCTGCTAGGTGCCCAGGTACGTGGCAACGTGGCCACCTAGGAGGGCATCTAGAGGCCCCCACCCCCCAAGTGCCCCTAGCCCTAGACGAGGCATCTATGACCCTGGCCAGTCTCAAGACATCACCTAGGCGCCAAAGTAGGACGACTTTTAAAACACTGATTTGAGTTACTATTATGAATTTCAACATACTAGCCTGTAAATAGAAGTCAAACTTAAGAAATTCGACGACACTGACAATTTAGAAACATACGGCAGGCACAAATTGATCCTTTATAAGTAGAGGGAGAATAGTATTCAGTAGCAAAGTCTGACAAGACACAAATCCGTCATGAATGTGGGAATGTAGGGGCACGTTCAGTACCTGAAAAGCTGCGGATTCCAAGGAACCTGAAATTTCTAGTTCCCTAGAAGCCGAAACTGTTAAATCAAGATTTCTGAAATACTTGTTCGATAACCTGTCTGGAAGTTATCGAATAAGAGATTAGGCTTCATAGCAACTTACCAAAGCTTCATAAAGACTAGGCTTCATGACTACTTCACAAAGAGAAAGAAATAGAAGAGAGAGAGAGAGAGAGAGAGAGAGAGAGAAAACATGGTTAGGGGGAGAAGACATAGAGAGAGAGAGAGAGAAAAGAGTTTTATAGAAAAATGATGCATTTAGATAGACAAAGGAGTTAGAAACAGAAAGAACACCATTTGAGAGAGAGGACAAACTTAGGGAGAAAGGAATTGGAGAAAGGGCACAGCACATTAAGAAAGAGAATGGAGTTAGAGAAAGGGCACGATTAGTGCGAGAGGAAGATATGACAGTTAGATAGAGATCGGAGTTAGAGTAAGGATATTGTTAGAGAGAATATTTAGAGAGAGAAAGGGCTTGAGAGAGAAAAGAGTTGGAGAGGAAATGGGCATGGTTAGAGAAAGAAAATATTTCGAGACCAAGAAAGCTCATGGTTAGAGAGAGTTAGGGCATGGTTAAAGAGAGGAATTGGAGATAGAAAGGGCATATCTAGACAGAAATTAGAGAGAGAAAGATCTTGTTAGAGAGAGAGGAGTTAGAGAGAAAAAGGGCGACATTAAAGAAAGAAGGGGCACATTTAGAGAGGAGTTAACAGAGAGAAAAAGGACATGGAAAGCGAAACAACGCGACAGATGAACTTCCTAGAAAATGGGATAAGAGAGCATCCATGGGAAGGATTGGAAACCGCAGGTTCTCATTAATTGAAAACCCAGAACTTCCTAAAGCAATTTCCCATAACACGTTCTAATTAACAAGGAAGTGCCACAATAAATTAGAACTTCAAACTTCTGCAGCTAGAAGTTCTAGTTATCAAATGTGCCCTATGGAATCATCAATATCCAGTTCATAAAAATTAATAGCTAATGCCTAGTCATGGATATTTCATGGCTTCCATTTTCAAACTAAGCTTGTTGAAGCACCTAACAAGGAAGCATCGAGATGTAGATGACTAACCAGTTTACCATATGATAACCAACACCTTTATGGAAAAGCTTTTGTGAAGGAGATTTGTCATGTCCCTTGGAACTGTGATGGTCATTTTCAGTTATGGGCCGTGGCGAAGATTCGACTGTATTTTCTTGACTTCCCCCGGACTGGGATGAGGTATTAGCGTGTCTGACATGCTCTACAGAGGACTCAACTGAATTCTGCCTTGAAAGTGATTGAGAATAAGCTGCTTTTGCAGAATCATCACGTGACCCGTCAATTGTGTTTGTTTGCTGTGCAGGATTCAATTGAAGGGACCCCTCCTCACCCTCAGCAATCACAGCCTCAGAACAAATAAACAAGTCAACAATGGCTTGAAATTCATCAGGGATATCTATTGCAACCCAAGTTTCTTGATCAAGAACTGCTGTAATCTTTGTGATCTACAAAAAGTTGTAATCAATGTTAGAAAGGTCAAACCATCCCAAACCTTGCATAAGAAAACGACACGTAAAAAATAGCAGAAGCTAAAAGAAATGCAAGGAAAAAGCCATGTAGTAAAAACCAGAAAAGCCAAGAATTATGATTATCAAGCTGACGAATACCAGAACAATTTATGAAGACAATACGAATGGGGAACTAATATTAAGAAACAAAATTTACTCGAGAGATATGCTGAAAATCAACAAAAGCTTTGGACTGTGACTGCAGAGTACCCCGAATGCTGTAGCCCAACCTTCCACCAATCTGCCATAAGAACAATTGATCGCTACATCACAACAAAGGAAAACAAATCATAAAAGGTCCACACACACTTCTCCTAGTAATAAACAGTACCTTCTCTGTTGCTGAGATAAAATCCTGAGTGATATTATAAACACTAAGAAAATCTTGCAGCCGTAACTTAGGATGTAGGAGTGCACGCACACCCAGTAACTTAGCCCATCTTCCATGTGCAGCATCACAAGCCGCAAAAACTGCTTCAGCATTCTCCCGAAGAACATCAGCACTGCAAACAACCATTTAAAAACTAAGGGTGTTTAACTCCTTCACTTTATGAAGCCAACAATACAAAAACAAAGTAACCAATAGAAATAATGTTAACCATTTATCCCAATACAAACAAAAAAAGAAAAGAAATAATGTAAATCAAACACGAGGTGAAAAAATATTGGTCAAAGCCGAAGAGAGAGACAGTTATATGCATCCTATTCTAAGACACGCAATAAAGTGCTCAAGCATTGAATGTCACAATTTTAGAACTGGAAATTTTCATAGAAGCAGCAAGAAAAAAAGAAAGAAGGAGAAAGAAGAAAGAATAAACGCTCAAAAAACAAAAAAAAAAAGAAGAAAGAAGAAGAAAAACAAACGAAAAAAAAAAAATCAAAGGCAAGAATCTCAGGAAGGGATGATGGGATTTTGGGCATGACAAACAAAATCTATGGAAGCAATGGAAACAACAATAAAACACCATAATTATTCATGTCCTCTTGTTAATATTAGACCAGAATACCCCTTTACATTATTTTAGAATGTAATAGTATGTAACTTCCAACTCCCAACAAAATTACAAGGGACCTTAGAGATGATGAAATTGTCGAGTTGGGAGGATTAATCGGATTCCTAAGTTGTGTATCCCATAGGCAGCAATAAGTCAATTGTATCCTATAAGTTACGACGACTTGTGGAGAGTTGGATGAACAATAGAACCGACACAAAGAGTTGAGAGGATCCAGTCGACTCTCGTTTGATTCCTTGGTTGTAACAGAAAAGCAATCAAAGAATCATTGCTATTACAAGTAATTTTTTTCAGCACGATCATTACTTCATGTAATTCACATAATTTATTTAAGGTGTGATGACTTGCAGAGAGTTGGATAAAACACTAGAGCCTAGGTGATGGTTTGAAGATCATGTTCGCAGAGGAAGAGGATCACGGCCTTCTCCAGTTTGCCTCATTTTAAAACATTCAAAGAGTCGCCCTTATAAATGATTTTTGACAGTATTAGTATTCATGCACATAGTTTCCATAGCCTTTGGGCACTTGCCTTCACCAGTGACAGTTAAAAGCCCATAACCTGTAAAGTCTATAATTCAAATTAAAAAAAAAAATTACTGTACAATGCCCCTCAACTAAGTAAACTTACCTGTTGAAATTATAGCTGATGCCCACAAAGACATGAGTTGGCAAACCATAACAATAAACAGCTTACAAAGATATAGTCTACAGAACCATCATACATTTCAAAAAAATAAAAAAGTCTACAGAACCATCATAGAAATCGATTGAATATCTTCTAATAAGTAAACCAGTCAAGAACAGGAGGAAATGAGTTGGATGTGATTCGCATTTAGATGAAACGTAACTTATCCATTGAAAGTTGCGTGGGGAGGGGAAAGGCTTTTCAATATATGGTCTCAGAAAAAGAAACAGTGTGCCAAAATATTTCTAAAGCTTAGAATACAATTATGCGCAATACTCAGTACAGGAATTGAGTTCACTACTGCACACTAATAAAAGCCACACCCACAGAAGCATATTTTCCCATTCAGCTCCCAGATTCACAGAAGCGTGGCAAAGTTCTTTGTTAGGAAAAAAAAAACTTGTAAAGTAATTATTACAATTCCTTGTACTCATTATAGAAGTAAAGGTATTGTTGCATAGATTCTTTTGTATATCATTCTTAAGTACAAATAAGGCTTTTATACGATACCCATCGTTTGTAAAGGGACAGGTTTAATTGGACTTGGCTCTGTCACAAGTAGCTTGTAATGTTACCCAATGTGCTCAAGTGATGCAACAACGGAATTTGCAGTACAAACTGTAAAATTAGATTTACCATTTCATTTATTTTTGCTTTATTTTCTTAATGCAAACAGAGTATTTCCACCTGCATTTCAAGGACAAGAATCTGAGTTGGCATTAGCATAAGACTTACAAAATAAAAAATCATAAGGTACAGGTGGTATGTAGCACATACTCCACAAATAAATCCACTAGAAACCCATTGCAACCACAACTTATTTTAGAATCAAGAACAACATGGATCAAGGCTTGACACAATAAATGGCTTTTACAAAAATCACTATGAATTTTTTCTTTTGAGTGGGGGCTCATCAAAAGCCTTGGTATAATCACACGGTTCACACAGATTGCATCGCCAGATCCTTCCTATTATGATAAAATAACTAAGCCGTAATCAGAGGAAGATGCTCAGAGGTTTCCAACCTCTATGACATTAGCAATTCAAAGGGGAAGAGTCCTTGTGTCGCGAAGTATCAAACAAAAGGTCCTTTCTCCACACCTCAAGAGTAGAGAACCCATAGAAATGACTCAGAAGACGTCAATCAAAACCAAGAGCTTATGAAGCTCCAAGGTACCAGCTAAGAGAGGCAATTAGAAAAGTAATTTATAGCATAATAGTAGTGCTCTTCATTCAAACTCCTAAACATGCAAGTAATTCATAAATTTCATCCAGTGGACTCAAGTGATGCCATGTGAAAAACTTAGACTCCTTAAAATTGATTTCTTCACCCCCTTACAATCCGATTTTCCATTCCATTTGGTGCAGCTTTATTCCATTTGATGCAGCTTATTTCTTCATTCTCTTCACAGCTTGATCCCTACTGGGTATAGAAGTCATGCATATGTAGAAGAAAAAAAATCTGTCGGAGCTGGTTCTTCAACAAGGACATTAAAATTTTGGTCTTAACTTGTTTTCCAATTTTTTTATTAATTTTCATGTCTTTCATAGGGGTGAAAAACATTTAAGAAAGATGTTCTACATCTTTTTATGATCGCCTAGATAAAGTGGTCCACAAAAAGGCTAAAGATGAGCAAATTTCTCCAACACCACCTCTATGAAAGCTCCCAATTATACAGATGACAGTATTCAGACATATGACCATACTATAAACTAAACAAACAAGACAAAATAAAGCAACCTCCAATGCCTGGCAAGAACTTCATTTAATGACAAATTATGGTAACCATTCAGAACTATATTTAATGACAAGTTATGGGAATCATTCATCATAGATACTAGGGTTATGAACAGCTCAGTTTCAATAGTTATGAACTGTCTCAGGAGTTTGTGGGGCTCACATGAAATTTTTTGATATATTTGCTGGACTAGAAATGTCATTTGCCTTTCCCAGAAGCAATTGAACCTTGGTGGCATTCTTTTGAAGCAAAGATGGTGAACTAAGTTGAGTAACATTCTCTTGAGCAGCTTCTGCCGCAGCTGCTGCAGCAGCACCAAGAGCAACTACAGCTGCAACAGAATCCATAGCAGGGCTACCATCAAGGCCTCCCATAACCCACTCAATAACCTTCTTAACTTCAGCCGCCCGCACCAAATGTGCCTATAATCAATAAAAGAAAGAGCACATCAATTTTTGTTCTGCACATGAAGATCCAAAGGAATGAACAGTCTATTGCAACACTTCTTGGGTACATTTTAAAACATAAGCCAGCAAGCACCCTTGGATTCAACTGTTGTGAAATGAGATGACAAAGGTAATACATCAAGGATGACCAAAAAAATCCCCAGAAAACCTTCTGGTGATCCAAAATCAAGACCATGGAAAGAAAATAAGTGCACAGAATAAAAGTTAAGAGTGGCATATATTGCAGTGTTTAGTCGGAAGAATAACTGAACCCTAGCATGTTCAATTCCTTCATATTGAACTGAGTTTATTCCAAAAATTCAGATGCTACTAGTACAATAAGCATGTTAGCAACAGGAGATAATTTGAAGTACAGTTCAATTGCAGAGCCGGAGTGAAAATAGAGCATCAGTTTCCAGAAATCAGTTTCCAGAACGTAAGGCACTTTGAAAGCAAGGGAACATCTGCGTAGCAAGTACATGCACTCGAGAACACACACAAAAGCGTATATTTGCATATACTTATTTCTAGATAAAAGGTTTGAGCAAACAAATGCACAAGCATCTAGTACCTAACCTGTACAATCTTGAAAATTGCAGCTAAAAGTTGAACAAAGCTCTCAGAAGATAGATTGCGCAATTTACTTGCAAGTGATAAACCTCCACCTGTTCATGATAATAAGGTATCAAAAAAAGTGATCGCTCAAAAAAATGAGAAAAAAAAACTAAAAGAACCACAACGCAAAATGTAAACATATGATAATGATCATCCACAATTATACCATCTGAATCAGCAGGCCGCTCTCCAGTAGACAAATCAGACTCCACTGGTCGTCCATATAAAAGCGGAAGCAACTCTGCAACTGTGGTCTTAATGGCTGTTTTCATGTCGGAAATTAATGTATCACGGTAAACCCTCAGTACAGATGGAAGTTTGGCCTGAGGAATAAACAAAAACAAAGAACTTATAAGCAGAAAACATAAAGAAAGAGATAACTCACACTGTGCACCAATATCTCAATCATTTATAAACAGCCAGTCAAGCCAATCAATGTCTGTGCAGCAACAAAACCCCAGATATTATGATTAACACTACAAACTGAAATATCTGAAGATATCTCCTTCTATGATGGCAGGCAGGGGATAAATCCCAAAAAGCACGAAGTAATCTTAACATACAAAGAACCCTAAACATTACACTTATTTCTTGACTCTCCCAACAGGCTTCTTGCTCTGCTTTTCATGTCTCTTGTTTCTCCCTTTGGTGAGCAAGCTGATATTTTCTACGACAAGGCCACATGCTGAGGCTTCATACACCTTAAACACTACTCCAAGACCCAAATTCAGTTCATGCTTTTTCTGATCATAACTTACAGTGGATAACTCAGTTTCTTCCCTTTCCTTCCCCTTTTATAGATCCAAACATCTGAATAGTTTCTTCCTTTGTCTTCCCATTACTCCTCCCCCACCAAGGTTCCCCTTTTTTTCTTTCATCCAGTCCAGATTAAACCCTCGAACGCCACAAGAAAGCAATCACACCAAGAAAACATGAGGAATAAGAAATAAATCACTCAGCCCTTATAGAAAAGAGGCAAAGCTGAGGCAATATGGAAATGGGTCCAGTTCTTATAATAGTGAAGTTTGAAATCCAATAAACAAACAATATGCATATAGAATCTGTAAGTCGATAGCACGATTAAGTGTTAGGTTCTCAATGCTTATCCAAGGAAAATGGTTATTTCTGAGAAGATAAGAATAAATGGTATGCATGTCAGAATCAAATACAAGTTTAACTTTAAGATGCAGCAAAATCAAACCATCAAGTATTGGCCCGTAGGTTGCAAACCATGGTAGATAAACCACCGCAAAAGATATCCCTACAAATTGTGATATCTCAGGCACTAACATTCTTTTGCGAGATGAGTATAACATAAATTGACAGCTCCAACACTGTCCAGCTTAATCCATGACATCTAAAAATTCAATTCACAGGGAAAAAGAAAAAGAATTTGTCAACAAGTATCAAATGAAACATACAGAGAGAAAAGAAACATGCATACATATATGTGTGTATCAGTTACATAAATAGAGTAATATATCACAGAGACACAAACTATTGTGAAAGAAACCTAGGTACATATTCAGGAATGTGCACATTAATGAGTAAGCATATGAACCGTAGAAACCATCTCTCTCACATTGATTTCCGACATCAGAAAAACTTTAAAATCTTCGCAGGGCAGTGACTCACAGTTCTAAGCAATCCAATGATGAGGGGAAGAAGTCGATCTCGTAAACTGGAGCTCTCATCCTCATCTAACTTGACCTGTGCACAAATAAACCACATCAAATTAGAAATTCAAAAACCATGAAAACTAGTTTAAGCATTAATCGCACAAAAACAATGAGTCCTGATAATCCAAAAGAGAAGTATGAGAATGAAAATAAACAAGACAGAACACATGTATCTAGCAGCCAAAAAAACGAACGATGCATTTGACTATCTCATGGTGCTACAAACAAATGCAGGAAAATAACTGAGCCTTCACTTGCGAAATTAACATTCAAAACAGACATTCTACATTTTATCCAGTGTCAAAAATCCGACACATTTCCAGTTTCATTACAGATCGAGTTTTAGTCATTAAGCCGCATAGAAATAAGCAAGGTATGTGTATGTGCGCGTTTTTTTTTTTTTTTTTTTTTTTTGGGGGGGGGGGGGAGAAGAGAGATAAGAGTCTTGAAGAATGAATCAAGTGCATTGTAAGAAGCACCAATGGAAAAATAAAACCCCGGGAACTACTCATTACCCGATATAGTAGGCAGCATGCTACTTGTGTATACATATGTTTAATAGACACGTATATATAAATTTGGAAGAAACATATGTACAAACATGTATATGCATATGTAAATTTGGAAGAAGCATATATGCATATACATGACCACATATTCATATACGGTTGGAGGACACAAACTTTCTTGTGAGGTACATGAGACCTTGAAGACACATCCCCTCGCGGTCACATTGCGCTTATTAAGGCAACCCTCTCCAATTTACCCATTTACTAGATGTCCCTCTTCTTTATGCCCAATAGTGTTGTCGATTCTTCGGAAAGGATTATGAAACAAGCATCATAAGAAGATCCATCATGTGGTATGGGACCAGGTATGTACCTCGAAACACCAAGGTGGACTGGTATATGAAACCTAGAGTCAGACACATGAATCTCGCCCTTCTGAGGGGGTGGTGGTGGCGCTATGCTACCAATCCAGGCTCTCTATGGAGAAATGTTGTTATGAAATATGTTACCTGTTCTCTCTCCTAGTTTCCCCAAGAGGAGAGTCACTTCTAGGTCCTCGGGCTTCTATAGAAGTATATGTCCCTCGCTCCAATTCTTTCCTTCTTATATCCTAGGTTCAAGGTTAACTGCGGCAATAAAAGTCTTCTTTTGGTCTGACCCTGGATTGGGGGCTGTCCCCTTAACGACAAGTGGCCTTGGCTTTTTTCCATCTCCAACTTGCCTGAAGCCTAGGTCGCCCAAGTCTCCAAACCCTCGTACCGACCTCTTTTGTGGAACCCAACCTTTCGAAAGCCCCCCAAAGATACCGAAACCACTGCTTTGTTAGTTCCCAACAATCTCCTTTTTTATTTTTACACTGATATCTCCGCACCTGACAAGGTCATTTGGATCTCTTCCCTTCAGGAACCTTCACTGTTAGCTCCTTCTATAAAGCCCTCACAACCAACTCTGCCAATAGTTCCACCCTCAACTTTGTTTGGATTACTCCCATGCCTCCAAGAATCCAGGCTTTTTTTTTTATGCCTTACTATTCAAACCAAAACTTTACCATTGATCAACTCCAAAAGAGAAATTACCTTCTCACAAACTGTTGTTTCCTTTGTTTGGAGGTTAAGGAATCCCACAGTCATCTTTTTTTGCACTGCCCATTCACAGAAACTATTTGGGCTTCTATCTTAAGGACTTCAACTGGAAGTGGGTTACTCCCAATTCTAAGAACACCCTTCTTCACATTTTTTCAGTCCTCCATACACCAAGCATGGTTCTTTCACTCTATGGAACATTTGGAAATAAGAGAAAATCTGGGACCTTCCAAGGTACACACACCTGTTTCTTATTCTTGGACCAAATCCACAGCACAACTATTTTTTGGGCATCCAACCATAAGCTTCTCAAGCACTTCCCTAGGTCTGATTTTATAACCAACTAGAAGGACATTCTCAATTCTCAACTACAGACTGACCGGGCAGTCTTGATCGTCCTTGTGGTCTCTTCTGAGCCGAGACAACATCAAACTCAACTTTGATGTTTGCTCATTGGGTAAACCTGGCCCCTGTGGCTTTGGGAGTATCTTCAGAGAGTCAGAAGCTAACATGTTATTGTCTTTTAGTGGCCCTTCGTGCATGGTGAATCTACATAGGCCGAGGCTCAAGCACTTTTGGAAGGTCTCTCAAGGTTTGACCCTTCTTGGGACTCGAACCTTATTATGGAAGAAGACTCCAAGGATGTTATTTCATGGGCTCAAAAGACGTCCATATACCCTTGGCAGCCCTCTCATACCTTTAACAGGATTTTCTACACTTGCAAGTCTCTACAAGTCAGCTTTTGCCATATCTGGAGGGAGACTTATACGGTGACAGGTGCCCTAGTTAACGATGGCATTGGGGCTAGTATTGTCCCGCCACTTCAATGAAGCCTTAGTATTTAGTGTGTTGACCTATGTCTTTTTGTATGTTTTGCTTCTCTCTCTCTCTCTCTCTCTCTCTCTCTCTCTCTCTGCCCGTCAACAATTTCTATCTCTCCCTCCCAACACCAACCCCTTCTTCTATCCTTCGCTATCTCCTAAACATTTTCCAATATTTTCTTTCTCTATCACTCCCTGTCCACTTCTTGCTCTACTTCTTCCTCTCTACCTCTCCTCTCTCAAATTTCATTTCTCACCCTCTCTTTTTCCAACCTCTTTCCCTCCTCTCTATCACTGCTTCTTTCCCCCCATATCCATCTTTACTTCCTGCTTTTTCTTTCCTTTGTTCCTTTCTTCATCCTTCCCTCTTCCCACTGTTACCTAGTGGTTGCAGACCAGTCTTTTGATACTTGGGTGAGCACCTGGCTTGTAGGTTGACATCCAGTGTGTGCTGAGCACCTGGTCTGTGGGCTACTCCACACATGATTTTTTTTCTCTTTTGGTTTCAAGCGCTTGATGTATGGGTGGCCAAACCTCTTTTGGTTTGTTCTTGTTTTTTGTTTTCATTCGTTTTGTACAAGGAGCCTATTTCTGGGATGCCTCAAACTCAAGCCTCATGGGAATTCTGCATATTTTATACATGCATATCATACGAATTTAAAAAAAAAAAAACACACACACAATCATCCAAATAAAGCCCAGGTGGAACATAGATGGTTAATGGATATTTTCTATATTGATACATAGGGCTCTCAGAAATATAAAAAAGAAAAAGACAGTTTGGTAACACCAAGGAACTATTCATTTCCCAAAATAGAAGGCAGCATGCCACATGGGTATAAATGAGTTTGGCAAACATGTATACATAAATTTGGAAGAATCATACACATATATGCATAGATACAAACATGTATGTGCTGATATGCATATGCATACATATTTATATATGTTTGGAGAATAGAAACTTTCTTGATATATTTATATGAGTAATGATCCTATATGACCCTCCCCCCCCCATGTGTGTAGGACCCCAAAGGATCACCATTAAAGTTGGCACAGATCTCTAGAAAAGTTATCACATAGGTGTGGGACTTCACTTTTCTATAGATCCGTGCCAAATTTAATGGTGATCCTTTGGGGTCCTACACACATGGGTAGGAGAGGGTCCTATAGGAGCATATCTCTATTTATATATATATGTATATTGAAAACATTTATATATGGCTGAGACTCTAAACAATCAAATTAAGGCACACATCAAAAAATCACTAAAAGAGGTTGTTTCAATGCTGAAAAAGCCTCAATGCGATCATGTCGAACTCAAGATGAATTAGACGAGAGAAAAAACAGATTTCAAGTCTTGGGAATACGGCCATCTTGTAATGCATTATCTAGACCATCAATTTTCAAGATTTTCAAGTGGTCATAGATCAGTTTGAATTACACTATTTTTTAATATTTAAATTTTATAGTTAGAGATGTAAATAGATTTTCAGTCCATCACAGATTTCTGATACTAAAACAACATGTCTGGCACTATTTGAAGGTGCACCTTAATTTGATTGTTTAGGCCCACAGCCTTATATAAACCAGACCCATATATATATACATATATATATATATATATATATATATATGAGCAATAATTTCATGCCACCGTTGTATAGTAATATGATGCACAAACCTTAAAAAACCATCTTATGGCCATTTGTTTGATCCAAATTTTGAAATATACAATCTTTTCATTCTAATGCAATCACAAAAAAAGAAAAACTTGAAAACACAACCTAGAAAATATTTTTTTAGCCCAATTAACAATGGCCGTTCGTTTTGGTGAGATGCTTAGATCTAGGCTTTAAAAGGATTTTTCATTTCCAATTTTTTTGGATGGCTTTATTATCATTAGATGAACAATGTTAAAAAAGAAAAAAATGATTTTGAGTTTATAAAGGCTATGATCTTGAAATTCACAAAATGAATGGTCTAGATTCGTTTTTGGAGGGGACTCATTTTGACCTTAAATTGAACTTTTTTTTGGGGGGGATTGATTATTGAGATGAAGAGAGTGGGTGTGCAACACCCCTCCCTCGCCGTCTTCGGATGAGCCACCTGTATACTCTTCTCTCCACTGCGATGACACCTCGCCCCTTCCCCTGCCTCGAGATCTTAAATCCTCGAGTGCATCTCTCATACTCCTCCCTCTTCCGTACCCCCACTCCCCCTCTCCCATACCCTCTTTTATCAACTCTTCGAATGCCTTGCCTTTCCCCCTTCCTCCGACACCAACTTCTAGCCCTCAGCCTCTACTCCCCCTTACAGTGGACTAGTACCTGGAGCCCATCCTCTCAAACCCACACCCACCCTCCTCCTCTTTAACCCCTGAGCATTGTCTTTCTTTATCTTGGTCTCTTCCCCACCTTCTATTGCCCCGTCCTCCCCACCTTTCTTAGCATTGTCCTTCATCCCTCTGGACCTCACCATAGAGCTTGGACTCGTCCAGCCCTCCAAGACACCGACCTCACCTAATTTTCGTGATATGGACAGACCACTATTCCCTTACAGTATAGTGGCAGTGCACTCCCTTGACCCCTCTCCCATTGACCCGGCCTTGATCTCTTCTTTGCTCGCCCCTCATCTCTCCTATACTCCGTACCTTGTTCACATATGCTGGGTTTGAACTCTGCACTTTACCTACCCAGCTTCCTTCTCTTGACCGTATTCCTCTCTTCCCCTCCCCCCTCCCCAATCCCACCACTTTCTGACCTATCATCCCTCCCCTCTTTACAATGGACCCGCCAGCTCCTTTAGCCTTGTCCCTTACCCCCCAATTATGCCTTCCCTCTTTTACAATGCCCAATTCCCCTTCTTCCTTACTACGATCCAAAGTTCCCTAACCTCAAGTCTGCCCCTTCCCACGGCTCAACCCCGAGATGATACGCCCAGCCCCCCATCCTCCCCCTCTTCAACTTTTGATGCTCCTCCTGCTACCCCTGGACCTGCTGACCGTCCTTTCCTTTCCTCATCCCCTAACCTTGAATCACTTCCCACCTTGCCTCTAGACCTTTACCCTGTCAATTCTCTTCCCTTTCTCTCTGTGCCAAACATGGAGTCGCCCAAGTCACCAACTACACCCAGTATATCGTCAGACAGAGAGCCGCCTAGGTCACCAACGGCACCAATCTCTCCCCCTTCGGCTAATACCAATGCAGAGGGGGTCGACGGGGATGGGAACAACAAAGAACTTGAAAGAATGAAGGAAATCTATCAGGTCATGGGCTTCCAACATGAAGGCCCCGAAGACCCAGCACACCAATTCCTACATGCAGATGCATAGAGCCAGCTTAAGGTGAGTGTTAAAGGACAAAGGGAGCTCCTCAAAATTTTCTCCTCAATCAAATACAACAAACACCCCCTAAAGGGGCCGTCACCAACAACCTCCTCGTCCTCTCCAAGGAGGTCCGCTAGAATTGCCTCCTCTCCTACCCCACCCTTAATTAATGAAGATCTTAACGTGGAATGTTAGAGGATTGGGACAGGAGTCCAAAAGGGACACTGTCAAAGACCTGACTTTTAAACTCCTCCCCTCGATCTTAGCTCTCACAGAGACCGAACAGCCGGAGCCCACCCTCCAACTCATTCGCCTCATTTGGGGTGGAAGGCCTTGCCAATGGGCCTCGCTGCCTGCGGCGAGGGCATCAGGGGGAATATGGGTCATCTGGAACCCAACAGAATACCTTCTACAGTCTTTCCATATAC
Organism: Amborella trichopoda; assembly: GCF_054954075.1. Classification (NCBI taxonomy): domain Eukaryota; kingdom Viridiplantae; phylum Streptophyta; class Magnoliopsida; order Amborellales; family Amborellaceae; genus Amborella; species Amborella trichopoda. The sequence goes on from NC_142342.1 coordinate 32,082,533, forward strand.
GGGAGTTCTCAATCACTGTCCTTTCTCGAACTTCAGACGGTTGCCCTTTGAAATTCTCTGCCATATACGGACCCAACTCAGCCTCACTTAGGCCTCACTTCTGGGCTGAATTGGACCATGTTGCCTCCCTACCTCATCATGCTTGGTGTTTGGGTGAGGATTTGAACATTACTAGAGGGTCCCATGAGAGAAACCTAAATCCCACCATTTCGGGAATGATGATTTCTCGGACTTTATTTTTCGCCATCAGCTCCAAGATATCCCCCTTCAAGGTAATCGTTGTACTTGGTCCAACCACTCCTCTCAACCATCTCTCTCAAAACTGGATCGATTCCTTCTATCCTTGAACTCAGAGGAAAAAATTCTCAGATCTCATGCTTTAGCTTTGCCCAAACCCACCTCGGACCACTGCTCCATTCTCCTGAACGCCCAGGCAGTCAGGAGAGGACCAAAGCCGTTTAGATTTGAACTGGCCTGGCTCAAGAGAACTCACTCACCACCCTGATTCCAATTTGGTGGAACTCCTTTTCAACCCAGGTCTCGGTTAGAGCAAGTTATAGGTTGCAAACCAAAGCCCAACTCCTCAAAACCTGAAGCAAGTCCATACAGGGAAACTACTCCCAAACCAAATCCTCTCTGCTCAATTCCATCCAACCTAAATCGAATAGAAGAGTCCAGACCTCCGACAGCCACATAATTGAACCTTAGAACCCAAACCAAGCTGGAATACTTCTCCACCCTTAAAAAAGAAGAATTGTATTGGTTCCAGAGTTCCAGAGTCAAATAGTTAAAAGCAGGGGACCAGAATACTGGTTTCTTCCACCAAATAGCTAACTATCACAGAAGAGACAATACCATCTCCACTATCAAGGTGGAAAACCCCAATTTGGTTCCGCCGGCGGAAATCGAGTCAGCCATCCTTGGATATTTCATGTCTCTTTACACTGCCCTCTAGGCCACAAGCCAAGGATGACCAACCTTGATTTCCTAATCCTTCCTGACCACTGGGCACTCTGGCTTGAACACCCTTTATCTGATGAGGAAATTTCCAAGGCTATTCACAAATTAGCCAAAGACAAAGCACCGGGTCCAAACGGATTCCCCATCGCCCCTTTCAAAAACTTTTGGGAAACATTCCAACTAGACTTCAAAAGCTTCTTTGAGGAATTCTTTCAAAGGGGAATCCTTCATAAAGCAATCAACGCCACCTTCATTGCTTTAATCACTAAGGTCGAAGGGGCAGAGGAACTTAAGGACTTTCATCCAATTAGCTTGCTCAACTCTTAGAAAATTCTGGTCAAGGTTCTGGCCTCAAGGCTAAAACAAGCCCTCTCCCTAATCATATTATCGTCTCAGTCAGCCTTTATCAAAGATAGGCAAATCCTAGATGGGGCATTAGTGGCACATGAGTGCCTACACTCCAGGCACATGTCCAAGAAGCCAGGTCTTATTTGCAAAATTGATTGGTAAAAATCGTACGACCACATAGATTGGTCATTGCTGGAAGAGAATGGCAAGAATGGGATTCGGGGACCTCTGGAGAAAGTGGATGAGAGGCTGCTTTTCTTATCCCCACTTCTCGGTCCTCATCAATGGAACCCCAAAAGGGTTCTTTCCTTCCTCGAGGGGGCTCCGCCAAGAGGACCCGTTGTCCCCATTTCTCTTTGCCATTGCAGTAGAAGTCTTTAGCTGCTCAATCGCTCGAATGTACCAGGAAGGTCTCCTCACTGCCTTTAAATGCAGTCCAGAAGGCCCAAAGGTGTCTCATCTGCAATACACAGATGACACTTTGGTGTTCTTAGACGCTTCTCCAGAAGAAATTCAAAATCTGAGACTCTTCCTTAAATGCTTTGAGGTAGCTACAGGCTTCAAAGTAAATATGGATAAATCAAAGATGATGGGGGTGGAACTTACAAATGTCGAAATCAGGGCACTCATCCCAAATTGGGAATGCAAAGTGGAGGACCTTCCCACCACCTACCTGGGTATACCATTAGGATTGGGAAAAGCTAAAAAGAGACAGTGGTCCCAAGTCATAGAAAAAGTTGACAGGCGTCTGGCAGGTTGGAAAGGGAGATACCTCTCCCTGGCTAGCCGCACTATGCTGGTCAAAGCAACACTGGCAAATGCTACGGTGTACTTAATGTCTATCTTCCACATGCCAACCTCGGTGGCCAACCGTCTAGACCAACTTATGAGGAATTTCCTCTGGTCAGGACAGGCTGAAAAACCAGATATCACCTTATCTCTTGGGACAAGGTCCGACTACCCAAATTTCAAGGAGGGCTAGAGATCAAGGACCTAAGAAAACACAACCTGACCCACTAGGGAAATGGCGATGGCACTTAGCCACCCAGACTAACTCCCTCTAAGCTCAGGTTATACGCAGCAAATACAAGATCCCAGAAGAAACTTGGGTGCCCAAGAGGATATCCCCGAGTAGGGCCTCAGGAGCATGGAAGTCCTTCGCCTCCTCTCTCTCACTGTTCAAACAATCCATCCGATTTCATCCTAGAGAAGGTACAAGAGTGTGCTTTTTGGTCTGACCTCTGGATAGGACACACTCCTCTAAGGGACCTCTTTCCATTCCTCTACCATCTTGCCTCTAACAAAGACTCTACCATATCAGAAGAAATGGTCTTGTCAAAGGGCCAAAGAGGAAACTAGGCTCTTCCTCTCACTTTCGGCTACTTTGCACCCCATCTTCCCAGCTCCACTTGTGAGGGACTCTCTAGTCTGGACCCTTACTCCATCTGGTACCCTTCTCAGTGGCCTCGTTTTACAAAAGACTTATTCAACCCCCTACCTTCCCACTATATCCTATCTCTGTCCTTTCCAAGGTCTGGTCCACCATAGCTCCTCCAAAAGTAAAGACCTTCAACTGGATTGCCTGTTCTCAAAGGGCTCTCACAGTTGACTAGCTTCCAAACAAAGGGATTCCGATCCCCAATAGATGTGCAATGTGCATGAATGAGGAGGAATCGAATCCACACCTTTTCATTTACTGCAATCTTGCTTATGACCTGTGGAGCCAAGTGCTACAGTTGTTTCGCCTTCAATAGGTCACTCCACCCTCGGTCAAGGCTCTTTTCTCCTCCCACTACGCTTGTCATTTGCCGAAGGCCGGTAGAGCATAGTGGAAGGCTGCAATTGCAACTACCATCTGGGTCATCTGGTTAGAAAGGAATGCGAGGGTCTTCCAAGCTCACAAAAACGTGGTTTCGATGCTCTTCCACAAGGTTACTACCCTAGTAACTTTCTGAGCCTCTAACCACAAGGCCTTCTCAAGGATTTCAACAAACACCTTTCTCAGCCAATGGGAAAATATCCTATATCTCCAGCCACATAAGCTCCAAAGACCCAACAACTGGCTTCCACCTCCAAAACGCGCCATTAAGCTTAATTTCGATGGTTGCTCTCTGGGAACCCTGGCCCTGCTAGCATCGGAGGTGTTTTCCGAGACCATCATCGCAACATATTGTTTAGTTACTCTAAACACTTGGACCATGAAGACTCGCAGCATGCTGAAGCCATGGCTCTGCTCTTGGGTCTTAAAAGCTTCAAAGAGTTCACAATTGCTGGTGGAAGGAGACGCCCAAAATATCATCTCCTAGGCAGCAGGCACTTCACCACATCCATGGTACCTTTCCTCAATTTTTGATGAGATTGCTAACATTTGCAAGGATATGGACATCTTATGAAAGCATATCTAGCGGACGTCCAACGAGTTCGCCGATTTGCTGGCAAAAGACGGAGCTAGGGCCCATGCTGAAGACCTTGCCCGGTCCATCTCCTTTTTTGCTCTAGACCATAGTGGGCGTACAGGAGTCTAGTTACACCTTAGCACAGATCTTATTATTGGGCAAATCTATAAGCCCCAATTTTTTTGTAACTCACAAGTATATCTTTTGTAATCGAACAGGTCTATAAGTCCAATTTTTTGTACAAGATCTCTTGACCTATATTTTTTGCCGATACACCCAACTTGTGGGTACTCTCGAACCCCTCCTTTGTACTCTAACACTCTACAGCAATACATAAGTTAACTATATCTCAAAAAAATATTGGGTGGTCAAGAAACATACCCATAGAATGAGTGTAGCTGAGATGAGAGTGTTGAGATCAATGAGTGGCAAGACAAGAAAGGATAGAATTCAAATAAATGCATTCGAGAGAACTTAGGTGTGGCTTGAATAGGTGATAAGATGAGGGATAGTAGACTTCAGTAAGCAGGCCATGTACAGTGTGGACCCAATACAGCACTGATCAGCAGGTGCGATGTAGTTCAAGTGGAAGGCTCTAAAAAGGCATGAGAAGGCCTAAAATGATATGGATGGTTGTAGTGAGAAAAGATATAGGGAGTTGTGGTCTTATTAAAGGTATGGCCCTTGATAGAGCAAAATGAAATAACAGGATCCATTTAGCTAACCCCAAATGGTTGGGATAAGGCTCACTACCATTTCGGGTTGGCCACACGAATCCTGGTCCGCCATTTTACTCTACCAAGGGTCATACCCTCAGTAAGGCCATAAGTCCCCATATCTTTTCTCACTACTTCCAACCATGTCTTTTGGGGTCCCTTGCCGTTTTTGTAGCCTTGCACTTGAACTAACTAGCACCTCCTAACAGTTGTTGTACTGGGCCAAAGCTGCGCATGGCTAGCCCACCTAAGTCTACTTTCTCTTATCTTAATTGCCTATTAGAGCCACACATAAGTTCTTCCAAATGTATTTATTTCAAATTCTATCCATTCTGTCTTACTACTTATCCAGCTCAACATCCTCATCTCAAGTACACTCATCCTATGGGTATATTTTTTCTTGAACGCCCAACATTCCGCCCCCATAAGCAAAGCTAATCTCACAGTTGTCTTATAGAATTAGCCCTACAGCTTCATTAGTATGCGGTGATCACATAAAACTCCAGTTGCACATCTACACAATGCCCACTCAGCTCTAATTCTACATGCGACATCTTCCTTAATCTCTCCATTTTGTTGGATTATCAACCCCAAATATCAAAAAGCATGCGCTTTTTGGTGTTTCTTCGTCGTCAATCTTAACTACTTCCTCGTCTCTACTCCTCTTATTGTTAAACTTGCATCCCAATAATCAATTCCAAAAAAAAAAAAAAAAACAATTTGCGCCTTAGATAAAGCAAAATGAGTACCCATTCAACAACTAATCTAGATCATCCATTTAATGAATTTTAAGATCTAGGCTCTTAGGAATTCAAAATCAATTTTTTTTACAATTGATTATCTAATGATAACAAAGAAGAATTTTTTTCTTTTCTAAATTTTATAGATGGCTAAGTCTTAGATCTAAACATCTCACCAAACGAATGGCCTATGTTGAGTGGATTAAAAACACTGTTTAGGGTGTGTTTACATTTCTTTTCTTTTTTGTGATTGTTCATCAAAATGAAAGAGTATATGTTTAAAAATTGAGATCAAACAAATCGCCCTCGCATGGTTTTGGAATAGTGTTTCATGATATTACTATAAAACCGTTGCATGAAATCTCTCTCTCTCTCTCTCTGTCTCTCTCTATATATATATATCATAGTCACCCGAATCTCTCACCGAAGGTCTTGATTCCCAATCTGAACCCCGATTCGGCAATTCCGACTAAGAATCTTCACGGAACCCATTTCTTATGAAGTCTAGATTCTCGATTCCTTATTTCAAGAATATCGATTCCAACACTTATAGAATCTCATGTCCAATAGTTATTGATTCTCAATTCAGTAAATGGGGAATCTCAATTCCAGACTTGTTGAAACTAGTTTCCACATTTACCGAAATTCTACTCCTCTCCTCCCTCCTCCCCCTCCCCCCCCCCCCCCCCCCCCCCCCTAGGGGCCCCTTTTTCTCTTTCACTTTTTTTTGGTTAGTGATGTTTAGAATATTTAAAGGCATCAAACTACTCGAGCTAGACACTCAATCTCAAGCTACAAGGTGTATCATCGTTTTTGGTATGAAATGACCACTAGAAACCAATGTGGTGGTCCACGTTCTCTACTTGATTCTTAAAGTATGCATTGTATTGATCCAATGGAGAGATTGCAACTCCAAGATGTTAGAAATATAAATCATGTAAATA